>NC_143141.1:8099204-8405227 GCF_059928025.1 Delphinapterus leucas
CTAATGACACAAATTTAATTAATACAGTACTTATTGTATTTTCAGAGACTGTTTATATAAAGTTTACAGTACGAAGGAAGTTTCAAAAACAGAAAAAGCAAACATTATTTTAAATCTCAATAGAAAGTATCTTTCTATCACCAAAGGGAGATTTGAAAACCAATGATTCTAAACAATGACTGCTACCTGGGTGAAAAGTAGGGATTCCTCTGAAAAAATATACCTGAAATTTTATATACCATGTCTGAAATGGGAAGGAATGAAACATTAAATCATCACTGTTTTCACTTTAAACAGACAGGCTATGAGACAGGCAGTTATTCAACTAAGGTTAAGTGAGAAAATTTTTTTAAAGAAATTCTGGCACTGATTGACCTATGGACAATGGCTGTCATTCTTCTATTCTCCCTCCTTTGTTAAACTGTTCCTCTTTAACAGTTGCTTCACCAGTAAAGATCCTTTGGGAAGTCTACATTTTGGAGTAGCAGGATTTCTTAAATCAGCTAGTGCAGCACAGTTTAAAAAAAAAACAAAACAAAACCGCAGGTTCTGAGGTCTGGTTTGGCTTAACAGCTGAGAGGCTCTAAGCCTCAAGCACATTATTATGCTAAATCTGTCTCCTCTTCTATATGTTATAAAGTAGTTCTTTTATCTTTATACCTTTCCCTTCCTCCAGATTCTCAAACTGGTTACAGCATAGTTATTTCTTCTACATTAAGTGTCTTCATTATTAAAATTATGTAAATACTGTGATTACTGCTAGATCAAGTAGTATACTGTGATTATTTCAATAGTTCAAAATACCTGATTTGAAATTTCTTAACAGTACATATTTGACACAAGGCATAAGTTAGAAAGGGAGGGGAAAAGGAGTCATTCGTGTGTCACTAACTAAAACATTTGAATGCTGCTGTAATGTCTTTAATTTTTCTCCCTGGTCTCCCCCTCTGTTATATATTATCACAAACTAATAACCAAATCGCAGTTAAGGCCTCATCCTTTAATAACAGCTACTTTTAATAATAAGAGAGAGTTAAGCTGGTCAGACCATCTTGAAAAAAAGTTTTCCTACATTAACAGCAACCAAAACTATAAGACACCTAGGAATAAACCAAACAAGAAATATCCTAAAGGTTCAACTGAAGAAAATAAAGTTTTACTGATAATTAACCAAATAAAGAAGCATGTCATGTTACTAATTTGTTCATCACTACATTTCAGCACCTAGAACAACAGCTGGCACTTAACTGCTTAAACAGACAATATATTTCTTGAAGGGAATGATTCAATACCATAAAGATGTAAGTGTACCAAATAATCTAAAAACTTAACGGGACTCCCAATCAAAATCAGTCCCAACAGACTTTTAACAGACCTTGATAAACTCACCTATTACATAAAAAAATTAAAAAATCATAAGTGGGTAAAATATCAAGAGCATGAACATACCCACAAATGTCTTAAGTTGTCCTCTGAGTGCTTCTCAAACATTCTAAGCACCTGTTGGACAAACATGAATGGAAGTCAAAAGGCTTGGGAAATGTCTCACAAATGCCTAAATCTGGTTTAGGAACCCCTAAATAAACAGTTCTCAGAGTAGTTCCCCCCAACACAATTCAGAGGGTCTAAACTAATTCAAGGGGTCAAAACTATTTTCAACATAGTACTATGAGGCTAGTAGCCTTTTTTTCATTCTCATTTCCTCACAACTGTACAGTGGTGTTTTCCAGAGGCCACACGATCTGTGATATTGCTACAGGTTGAATCACAAGCAGACAAGAATCAAGCTATCTTCTACTAAGCCAGATAGTAAACGTTTACAAAATGTTTACCACCACTCTCTTCATAAATTTTTGAAAATGATTATTTAACAGTGTTATGTTAATGTGATGTTATTTTTACTTTTAAATCAATATATTTAAAGAACTTTTCAGTTTTAATTTGTAATATGGTAAGTACTGATTGACCTAACCCACATAAACAAAAGCCTTTTGGGTTCCTTAGTAATTTAGGAGTGTAAGGGGGTCCTAGGACCAAAAAGTTTGAGAACTGCTTTTCTAACCTAAGCAGACACTCAGTTCCTCAGTTAAACAATGCTTTGCCCAACGTATAGATCAACTGCCAGATTGGAATAAACTTAGAAGGCTAAGTAAAGCACAACTAGTGGGCAAGTAACATCAAAAGTAGCTACATCGGGATCCCCTGGTGGCGCAGTGGTTGAGAGTCTGCCTGCCGATGCAGGGGACACGTGTTCGTGCCCCAGTCCGGGAAGATCCCACATGCCACGGAGCGGCTGGGCCCGTGAGCCATGGCCGCTGAGCCTGCGCGTCCGGAGCCTGCGCTCCGCAGCGGGAGAGGCCACAACAGTGAGAGGCCCACATACCGCAAAAAAAAAAAAAAAGTAGCTACATCAGCTCCCCAGAGATCACCAGTAGAGAAGGCAGAAGAGGTTTCTATGAGCTAACAAGTTTATCATCTGCTTTCTTATTCATGTATGGCAAACTAGGACTTCTTCCTGTCCTTCCACATATTGATTACCTAAAGCATAAATGTAGGAACAAGGTAAGCCAAGAGAACTCTCAGATTATACATCTTTTTTTCTTTTTTGATCTAATGTATGCAGATAGTTTATTATTAATTCAAATATATTCAAATGAGAAATAAATTCCTTTGTTGAACTAGACTATTTGAACTATTTGCCACTTGGACTACTTCCTCTCTGGGATGCTTTAGAGTACCTGCTATGCTCACAGCTCCTCTAGACAGGTTCCTTAAGCAGATCACCATGCTTTCTATCCCAGGAGAGGGACCCGATACCCTGATCATACCTGGCTAGGATGAATATCTGACACCAGGACAAAAACCTAAAACGTAGGCAGCTGTCTCAGAGATAGCCAGAACTCCCCCAAAAGGAGGAATTTTGCCAAGAATAATAGGAGCATTATGTGTAGTTAAAAACAAAGAGCTACTATACTAGCTCACCACCAGCATAGAGAATCATAGCTGAAGATACCTGTACTCAAACCTGAAAGACCTCCTAATTCCTGAATGACATCCCCACCTTCATGTCTGACTGTGAGATAGGTGAAATAATGATCTTCCTTCCCTCTATATCCTTTGTGAGGGGGTATAGATGTATTAATCCCATTTATTAAGGTAACATACCACATTCCTTACAACCTGAAAAATGTAACTACCACACTTGGGGGATTAAAAAAAAGGATCAGAATGAAGAATTGGAGGCTAATTGTGAAAAACTAGATAATCAGGATCATTTTTTCTCTGCACACATCAACAAGAGAACATTCATCGTGTTATATAAATGGAAATGGTAAGATATTGCTACAAGATCCCATAAGATATGGTCCCATTATGTAAGCTGATTACTGGGAAGGTTATAGGAAGAAATGAAAATATTGGCCTTATATTTTGTCTATATGATCTGTGAATATTAAATCCTACCCCAGTCAACTGAAAAAGGCAGGAAAACTGAACACCTATCAAAGTCTCATTCTCAGAATTTCACAAGCTGAAACAAGATTCTAGAACTCAATGTTTAAACGAAGGTCAGTCACTGATAAAACATATGTAATCCGAATAAAATTACTCAGATTAGATAGTAAAATTTAAATAAACACTGAGCGGCTAAAAATTTTAAATAACAATATAAGGATTAAAACACTCAAGTATTTTATGTTCTTTCCAAGAACTGAAAAGTGGCTCAAAGCCTTAACTTGATAGCTAATAAGCAGGTGCTCATTTCTCACCCAGTTCTTCCTGAGCAGAAACATGTCTGGCTTAGGACAGCTCAGAAGGGAAGGAGAGGTGGGAGGAGTCCACGAAGCATTAGAAAACAAACAAAAAAATTTGATATTGGCTTATGAGAAAGTGTGTTTTTCCATTACACTGCCACCATTTTTCCTTCAATACGAGACAAAAAGTAAACACTGCAGATTTAGTCGGAAAGGAAAAAAAACCCAGTAGCATTCCTTCTATACTATCAAACCAATCATTTAACAGGCTCTAGTGTTTGCAATTTAAACTTTATGTCATCCAGGAAAACCTTTATGAATTAGCAAAAGACTTTCACTTTTCTCTAAAAATACACACACAAAAATAAATCTCTCCTCCGAATAGCTTTTTTGCAATGTGAAAGAGCTTGAAAAAGAACAACTGTAGCTAAAATAACATATAAAAATTTTTTAATCTAAAGAACAAACTTCTGTAATTCTGATCCAAACAAACCAATTGTAAAACACAAAACGAAAAAAAACCCCACAAAACATAATTTTAATTAGAATCAGTGAAATCAGAAAACTGACTAGACAATTGATAATATTTAAGAAATCACTGCTAGTATTCCTTAGGCTTAATGATGACATTGTGATTGTGTCTTATGTTGTGTTCCTGTGGTTGTTTTTTTCCCTCAAGTATTTATCTTTCAGATACACCTGAAAGATTTACACATGAAAGGATTTTGAGAGTTCTTTACCATATCCAGCAGAGATGAAACAGGGCCAGTCCTGTGACAACAATGGTCGAAGCTGGGTAACTGGTACAGGAAGCTTTATTACACTCATCTCTATTTCTTGTATAAGGTCGAAGAAAAAAAGTATCCTAGGCACCAAAACATCCTGTCAAAAGCATAGAAATTTCTCTCCCACTAAATCACCCCAGAATTCTGCTTCTTTCTTCTTATTTATCTGCTTTGATTAACAATAAGTTCTATTCTTGAAACCAATTAACTTCCTCCAATAGACCTGTAACTGAAATACAAGACTCACCTTGGTGTCTTTTTAACGCCATTCATCAGATAGGTGAAGGCCAGTGAGGACACAACCCAGGATTCCAACTCACAACTGGTAATCTGATTTTAACTTCAAGACCACATATCCGTTTTGAGTCAAAATGAACTATCACAGGTTGTTTTTGTCTTTTGAATTTCTCTTACTATCCCCAGTATTTGGACTAAGTTTGGTGAGTAGTACAGAAACGTGAAAAGTAACAAATGTTCACTCCCAGGAAGTAAAACCCTTTCAATGAAAAGGGGTAAAGAACTCAACCGAATATGACACCCAGAAATGTTCCAGTAATCTCGGGGTACGCAACTCTACATACACCCTTACGCTCCCTCGCCTCAGAAGTCTTTTAAATGGTTTAGAAAAGACCGACCCTGGTTGGTTTGTTTCATCTCCTCCTCCTTTCTTAGGGGAGGTGCTAGAGAGCAAAGAAATGACCAAAAGGCCGGAAGAAGGAACGCGAAAAGCATGGAGTCTGGACAATCAGCCCTTAAGTAATTGAAAGCTGTACCCAAATTAAATGAAGTTAAAGGGAGCTTGCTGCTACGCTCCTCCCGGTAACTCCAACGCACCTGAGCGGCTCAGAGGGTGGGAACACCTGGCTGGAGACAGAGCGGATCCCAACTCCCTCTCTCGCCAAGAATTCATAGGTACAAAGACATAAAAAGAACTCTTCCTGACCCCCAGCAAGAGTAGCGCCACGAAAACAACTCCCAACCTCCGGGCCACGCTGGCTGAGCCGCCCCTGGCCCCGCGACGCCGCGAGCCCTGCCCCGCGGGGCCTCGAACCCCAAACGACTGCCCCGCTCCTCAGGCCGGACACCCCTTCTCCCGGGCCGGGCGAGGGGCGGCAAAGGGACAGAGTCTCGGCTGGGAACCCGCCCGCCGCTGAGGCCCTCCGCGCCCGCCCGGTACTGGGGTCTCGGGCCCGCGCCACCCACTGTGGGCCCCGGCCGGTGCCCCGCGGGGCCGCTCTCGAGCCTCGACCCCGGTCCGCCGCGCGCCCACGGGACCCGCGCGCCCCCCTCAGCCGCGCCGGCCGCCGCCGTTGAAACCCCGACACTGGCTACCTGTCTTCGCTCTTGTTTTTCTGCTTCTTTCCCATCGTGTGTCAGCGGCGCTCGTAGCCCCAGCCCCTCTATTCGGTCTCTCACAGACCCACTGTCCCCCGGCCGACTTCGGTCTCCGCTCGGCTCCGTGCCCCACCGCGGTGCCGCCTGTCGCACCCGGCTCTCCACAGACCCGCGCACTGGGACAGGGCACATATGGTGTGAGCTCCGAGTGCGCAAGCGCATCGCCCCACCGCCTCGGCGTGTGGACGCAGGGCGCGGCTCATTGAGAGCTGCGCCTCGGGTAGAGCGTCTCCAGTTGACCCGCCCGCCAGGCAGGAGCCCGAGCGCCCCCTTTCCGCAAGCGTCAGCCGTGCACCGACGCCCGTGCGGTTTCCAGATTCTAGAACCCGGAGGTGGACAATGAGGCTGAAAATTCCACCGTCAGCCTTCTCCCTGTGGGGAACGCAGACTTGGGGAATCGGATCTCAGTTCAGGAGTGGACTTTCGGTTTCCCTTCCACCTTTAACCTCTGTCCCTTTGTACTCTCAGCTGCGTGAAGTTCAGTAAAGAACCACAATGAACCCCTGGTGAGCTGTCCAGGTGTTCCCAAGGGAGATAGAGAAATCCAGCACAACATGAGTCCATGACTTACCAAAAAAAAAAATAAATAAACCAAACAAACCAGAAATCATAAAACAAGGACACACCCATTAATTCTGCAAAATAGATCATAATCTTTACATTCAAAGCGAGAGCAAGTTCTAAAAATGTGTGTCGGGGAAGTCGCGAGGGAACCTATTAGGGTTGTGAAAGTGTTCTATATCCGGATCTGGACGATGACACTACGAGTGTTAACTATGTAAAAACTATGGCGTATAAGTTATATTTCAACTTTTTTTTTAAAGGGGGAAACGTTCAATAAACAGAATGGGAACGAAATTGGAGTTTCACTCCTGAGGAAGACAGTAGCTATTTCATTTCTGATGTAACATTATGTCAGAGCCTAAGAACGTCAACTCCAGGCTGAGCACTAAGAAACTACAAACTCCAGCATACATCGCTTCCTCGCTCTCTGGGCTGTTTACTCGGAGGGAGGGAGAGGTTGGGCCACCTCGGTTCCGGGCGGTGGGGCGGAGAAGGGTGGGGGAGGGGCGCACGCGCAGAAGCGCTCACCGCACGCACGTCCCCTCCCTTCCCCCCCTCCACTTCCTGGGGCGTCGCAGATTGTATCGCGTGAGAGCCGCGGCCAATGAGGAGGCGGAAGTGACGGCCGCTCCCCAGTCCCCCGCAGCTGCTACGAGGCTGAAGCCGGAGTGGATTGCTCTTCTGGAGAAGCTGGTTCCTCACTTCCCAGGTATCACCGAGAGCTCAGGTGAGGCAGAGAGTGGTGTGAAAAAGCCGGCCATGCATCTCGGTGCTGATGGAGACCCGGCTGCTCAGCCTCCTGCCTGGGCGGGGGAGGGGCGCGGCTCGGGCGAGGGTGTCCGCGCCGCGGAGGAAGCTTTGGCGCATGCGCCCCGGGAGGCGTTGAAGCCGGGACCACCTCAACTCTGCCCTCATCTGTCTCCGGGGGCGCAGGGAGTGGCGAGGGTACTTTTGGGAAGCGGCTGGCGTGCAGTTAAGGGTGAGGCCCCCTGGTTGTTTTGGCGGGTGCATGCCGGGGGATCAAGGAAATGGCTAGGTGATTTGAGGACAAGTCCCTGCTCACCATTCAGTTGAACTGAAAAAAAGAAGCTTGTTGTTTGGGGAATGAAGTTCCCAGGATACCTGCACCATCTCCTTTCCCCCTTTCTGAATGCGGTGACCAGCACCACCTGCCCGCAGAGCAGCCCTTGTTAATCGTTTCTCCTCCCAGTTATCCAAGACTTGAATTCTGAGCTCAGCCTATAAACCTCTAGGGATAAGCAACCGCTACGCCCCTGGTAAAGAACAGGATCTGACATGCAAGTCAGTGTTTAATGTCGAGTTTTCTGCCTCATCTGGCCCCAGTCCTGAGTCACAGCCTTACGTTTTTCTCAGGAGGTAGAGAATGTGAAATTCATTTGCTACATTTGAAATACGGCTCCTTTAAAATTTTATAGCGTTTATGAGGAAGTTACATTTGGGGGTTTTTTTAACCGGAAATACTTTTGAAACTTAACGATAATTTGAACAAAAGTTACGCACGTTCCTTCAACAGTTGACAAACATTTTTTGTGCATCTGCAGTGTGCTCAGCACTGCTAGCTCCAGGAATACAAGGTGAAATCGAGTATGCTTTTTTAAAATTTATTTATTTTTGGCTGCGTTTGATCTTCGTTGCTGCATGCAGGGTTTCTCTAGTCCCGGCGAGCGGGGGCTACTCTTCGTTGCGGGGCATGGACTTCTCACTGCGGTGGTTTCTCTTGTTGCGGAGCACGGGCTCTAGGCACGCAGGCTTCAGTAGTTGTAGCACGTGGGCTCCAGAGCGCAGGATCAGTAGTTGTGGCTCACGGGCTTAGTTGCTCCGAGGCGTGTGGGATCTTCCCGGACCAGGGATTCAACCCATGTCCCCTGCATTGGCAGGTGGATTCTTAACCACTGCGCCACCAGGGAAGTCCCCAGTATGCTTTTCAAAAGCTTCTTTTCATGTGTAGAAAAATGGAATCAGAGGCGAAGTTTGCAAGAAGACTGTTTCTCTTCACTTCAACATTTATAGAGGGTCTGGTGGGCCAGGCTGCGTGTCGGAAGCTGGGTGAATAAGCTCACAAGTTTATTCAGATTTTTGAAAGTGCTTCAGTAGTGGTTGCAAATGTATCACATAACTAATTGAGATGCAACAGCCTCCTGCTTTGATAGGCAAATTATAAATTGAAATTCAGGGCTACCCATAAAACATTTGATTTTCTACTAGCAACAATAATACATTTCTTCTAAAATATGTAATTGAAATAGATAACAAGGACCTACTGTATAGCACAGGGAACTCTATTCAATATTCGTAGTGACTTAAATGGGAAAAGAATTTGAAGAAGGATACATGTATATGTATAAATGAATAACTTTGCTGTACACCTGAAATTAACATTATAAATCAACTATATGCCAATATAAAATAAATATGTAATTGAGAGAGATCTTCCTTTCTAATCTGAATTAGATTTTTTTTATATTCATTTATTTATTTATGGCTGTGTTAGGTCTTAGTAGTTGCGACATGCGGGATCTTTCGTTGCGGCATGCAGGCTCTTCACTGCAGCACAGGCTTCTCTCTAGTTGTGGCGCTCAGGCTCCAGAGCATGTGGGCTTTGTAGTGTGCGGCACACAGGCTGTCTAGTTGAGGCATGTAGGCTCAGTAGTTGCGACTCGAGGGCTTAGTTGCCCCGCGGCATGTGGGATCTTAGTTCCTCGACCAGGGATCGAACCCACGTCCCCTGCACTGGGAGTTGGTTTCTTTACCACTGGACCACAAGGGAAGTCCCTAGATTCTATTTTTAAACTCTTATCTTACATAGAGGATTGATGGAAAAATCAATATTCTTTTTAATATTTGTAGTGTTAATATTGTTTGATCTCAAAGTTAAGAACACTGAGTGTCAGTAAATCAATACCAGTATCAATCTTTGTGGCCTCATAGACTTTATTAGGTAATGGGAGAACAGGAATGGAAACTAAAGCTTAGGGAACATCAGGCAGAGTTCTTTACATAAGTTGTAATGAGCTCTCTTCAGAGTTAAACGAAAATCATTTAGGCAGAGATGAAAAATATGTCTTTTGCTCAACTCTGCTCTATGTTGAAGCAAAGTTTGGTGTGTATATGTGTGTGTAAAACCTCACTGCAGTTAAACTTTATCTTGTTCACAGTCATTTCTGCTTTTCTTCCCTTTTCCTTTGGTAAAGAACACTGTCAATATACAGCACTAGGTTTAATTTCGTCATTCCTTTCTGGTCTGGCGATGGTCTTAAAGATTTGTCTTTGCTTTAGGGTAGTAAAACACAAACTAAATCAAAAGCACCTAAACTTTGGTCTAAATCGTTTTTGAGGAGTGTAACTATAATCCATTGAAAATTAAATTTTAAAACATTTAAATAAAAATTCTTAACATGACGTGCTTGGTTGTCAGCAGAACACTTTGTGGACTACAAATTATATACTTGCTAGCATTTTTGAAACTAAGAGAAAGCTGTCTTATTTATTTATTTATTTTTTTGAGGTACGCGGGCCTCTCACTGTTGTGGCCTCTCCCGTTGCGGAGCATAGGCTCCGGACGCGCAGGCTCAGCGGCCCTGGCTCATGGGCCCAGCCGCTCCGTGGCATGTGGGATCTTCCCTGACCAGGGCACGAACCTGCGTCCCCTGCATCGGCAGGCGGACGCTCAATCACTGCGTCACCAGGGAAGCCCCTGTCTTATTTTTTTTCTCTAACTTTGTAAACCTTCTCCCCAGCATCAAGGCTGAACTGTACCATTTAGAAGAATGGAAGCGAATGCATCTGTTGAAATGTTTTCAAAAGTCCTAGAGAATCAGTTGCTTCAGACCACCAAGCAAGTGGAAGAACATTTGGATTCGGAAATTCAGAAACTGGATCAGATGGATGAGGATGAGTTGGAACACCTCAAAGAAAAGAGACTCAAGGCACTGAGGAGAGCTCAGCAGCAGAAACAAGTAACCTCTCTGCCCTGCTTTCTGAAATTGCTCTAACAGTATGCTTCTAACAACTTACATATACCCGTGCTGCAGTAGTCACTTGTAGTTCTTAGGGTGGTTTGACCTCAAAGTACCTAATGCCATTAAAAATTTGCCCAGAAAAAAGATTCGTTTTAAAGACACATTCAGAATTAGCCTGACCAGTGTATTAACCACAGTCAAGTACAGGAAACACGTGCCCGGGATAATCTTCTGAGTTCAGATTTGTGTGGTTGAGGAGAGAGTGGATGAGGAAGAACCCTGGGAGGAATAGGGGTCAGTGGGTTCCCTTTCAGGTGGAGTTATGAGAAAGCCTGTCATAACTTAGCTGTGCTCAAAGCAAATGCGTCATTAAGGAGTGTATTTGAGAGTTTAAACTCTTTATGGAAGCTTTACCAAAGAAATAAGGAGAAAAATATCAGGGCCTCCGGTAGGTCTCAGCTCAGTGTAAGCCAACATGAAATGTATAGATACCAAAACTGGTGACGCAGTCTCGGCTGTGTTAGTGTAAGCCCAGGGATGGCACTCCTGCCCCTTTCTAGTTGGACCACTTCTGGAAGACTGTTCAGAGGAGGACAGCCAGAAGACGAGGAAGTCTAGAAGTCATTTCATATGAGAAAGTCAAAAGCAAATGGAAATGTTCAATGTGAAGCAGGGAGGACATAGGCGATGTAGGATATTTGAAGGGCTGACGTGAAGGAGATTAGAATTTCTCTTTCTCATCTGAGGTCCAAGCTGCGATCCACAGCCCACTGTTCTGGATATACTGTGATTCAGTGTGAGAAGACTTTTCTAAGAACAGAGAGTACATATACAAATGCTTTTTAAGCACACCTGCCAGACACTGTTGTAGTTATTTTCACGTTGTCCATTCACAGTAACTCAATGAGAGAGTTGCTTTATGATCTCCACATTACAAATGAGGAAAGTGAGACTCAGAAAGGGCAGTGATTCAAGCCCATGCCTTCTGCCTGCAAGTCCAGTCCTCCCTTTTATTAAAACCAGCTCATGAGAAAGGAAACAAGCTTCCAGTTGAGGGGACCAGCTTCCTGCCACAGGAAAGGTTAAAGAAGCTGAAATGTCTGTCCGACATGGATGATAAGGGTTGATTTATTGATTTGGGGAGTTGGATTAGGTGACTTGCGGGATCTTTGTTTCTGGACACCACGTGAAGACAAACACCTTTTTCTTCCCAGGACACTACCCATTGATGGCCAGTACAGAAGAGGTTTGCTGTCTCTGAGTTAGTCATCAAAAGCAAACAGGGCTCCCGAGCTTCAGAGCTGCAGTACCCGCCCCCTCCCCAAAGACAGATTGGCTTTATCTCACAAGCATTATTTTTTAAAGCTATGTAGTAACTTAGATCAAATGCTTCTGACTTTAATAGTTTCAGTGCAAAGAAATTAAGTAGATGGTTACATTCTAAGTCTCTTTGTAGTCTAAATTTTTACTTTCGAAGTTCTAAGAAAACGTATGTTTTAAGTTACCAAGACAGATAATCATCGTAAATATGAGCCATGCTGTGGAGATAGTCACGGCCCACAGACTGTATTTGCATTGACACTAGCAACATAGGAAAGTACATCACCGAAAGGAATTCGTTTCTCTCTAAGATAAAGTCAGCTTGATTACAAAATATTATAGTGATTTGGACATAAAATATAAAGTGATATTGAAAGAGATATTTCAAATGTGTGATACTTTCCCTTTTCTCCAAATCAGGAATGGCTTTCAAAAGGACATGGGGAATACAGAGAAATCCCTAGTGAGAGAGACTTTTTTCAAGAAGTCAAGGAGAGTAAAAAAGTGGTTTGCCATTTCTACAGAGACTCCACATTGAGGTAATTTGTTTCCCTCAGTGACTGTTCTTGAACATGATGAGATTGTTGAATAGAGATACACTGACTTAGTAGAGAAATTAAGAAAAATATAAAAGGAAGTAATTCCTAAGTTGTCTCTTTGTACTAGAATTATATTAAAGTTAAGCAATCATTAAAGATTAACTTAAAAACCAGTGTCATACAAAAGTACAAACTATAGAAGATCAGTATTTCCATAGAAATGGCTATTTCCTGAACTATATTTTCACTAGCTAATTTTTAAAACATCTTAGAAATGAACACTTTAATTTTTTTATCAATGCCAAAAGAATTCTACTTTTGTCCCTACTATTATGATACAGCCACAGTGTTGGAAATGGGGCCAACACCTAAACACCAGCTTTGAATTCAGTCACTTCTTCTCAACTTGCAATTCACCGGGAGACTGTGGCTTGACCAAGCCTTTCACCTGAAGCAGAGTTGCGGCACCAGGCATGGCTGGAAGGACAATGAAGTGATTTCTATTAGATGAACCCAGGCCTGCCAACCTCTCTTTGGAGGCAGATCCCTCAAAGTGAAAATAGCCCCAGAAGAGGTTACATCTTAAACCAGAGGACTCAAGCCTTTTTTTTTAGCCCCCAAATTTGAATACTTGCCAACATTTAAGTGTTGGCAAAAAAACTTTTAAATGTTGGCAACTAATCAGATTTTAGCATTTTTTTTTTAAGTATCAGATAACTTGATAACAGACCTAGAATGTATGAAAGCAATTCACTGATGCCAAGTAGCCCCTGCCCCCCTTAGACACACACTCCAATGCAGAGTCTCTGTTATTCCCTGGGATCCCAGCCCTGCCCTCTTTTTGCATATCCATAGCCTGCCTGGCCCTTGTCTTTGCCTCATCACCCAACAATGTGGCTATTAGTTAACACCTTTCAGGGACTGATTGCCTGGGATTTATTGACTAAGAAAATAAAGATGAAAGAAAATAACTAAGATGATGAAATCTCCTATAAGGGAAAGTGGGAAAGGGATTAGGAAGGTAAATAGAAGATTGATATTATTTGTCCACTTATTTATTAGATGTCTCTGCCCACTAGATTGTTAGTTTTGTGAAGGCAGAGGGTTTGCCTTTGTGTCGTGTGGCCCACTGTGCTCTGGGTTCCTAGCCACAGAGCAGCATTGACTACACATAGTAGGTACTCAGTAAGTATACTTGATGGATTTATAAACAATGCAGCGCCAGCAGTACTTACCTTAAAACAGAACTGAAAAGTCAAGATTGAAATGGGGTGATAGAGATATAGATAGGTAGATATCAAAGTTTCTAGCACATAGTAAGCTAGATACTTCGTGTTGTATAAAATCCTGGAGCATTCATAATCACCGTTTGAGGTAAGTACGTATAATTCCTGTGCTTCATGCGTGGACACCAAGACTTGGAGAGATTAAGTGACCTACCTAACGTCACTCAGCTACTAAATGATAAAAGAGGATTTGAACCCAGGTTTTAAGCCTAATGCTGTTTTAGCTACACCATAACTTCTGGATTTTTTAAAAAATGGATTAATTGACAAGTGGGACACAGACCTATTTAAAATAGATTCTGTATTACTCCAGTAAAACAATGGAGTTGATTTTTGTACAAATCTTCAAGAACGTATTTCTCAAAATGATTTGTCACTTGTTTGGAACTTCATTCAAAAACAGCTTATTCCCCTGCCATTTTCACTAAAATCCCATTGCTGCAGTACGTGGGTGATATGTAAAAAGAATCACTCAGAGGTGATGATGCATCAAGGTTATAAGAAACTCTGTGGACCCAAACCTAACTCAGGAAAAACTATACCAAGAAGTACCCAAAAAGCCTACTAGTAAAACCAGCTATGAAGCGTTTGGTGTCTTAGTCATCGAAAGCAGTAGTTCTCAAACTTTGCTGGGCATGAGAATCACTTGCATGTTTCTCAGCTCAACTCCTAGAGAATTTTGATTCATTTGCATATTTTAAAAGTTGACTGTAATAATCACCTCTGGGTAAGAACTACTGCTCAAAAGATTATTACAGTAGTCTTTCAGAAACACTAGAGGGTTGGCCAGTTTAAAATATAATTTAAAGAAAATATCGCTTTCCACTTTTCAGGTGGCTTAATAAAGGTTACTGCTGGTATTTTTCATACCGTAATGACCATATTTGTAGCCCTTAACCTTGATATGCTTCTCACTAACAGAGTTGCACAGTTGGAAGGGTTCCTTCTCAGTGACACCATTCAGTCTTTCTTAGTGACTTCCGAATATGGCAACACATGTTCATTTCTAATTCTGAGAACTGTCTTCCCAGTTCTGTCAAGTTCAGATTTGTCACCTATGAGATGCCAGGAAACATGCATAAGGGAAATGACAATTTTTTATTCTTAACCATGAACATGACAACTTTGTGAACCACTTAAGGCATAAGTTGAATACTTCGTTTTTTATAAGTATCATTAAGGGAGATCTAACTTTCTAGAATATGATATCATGAGAGGTAGAAAAAGAGGTACCTAACCTATGAAATGGAAATGAGGTTATCTGATCGAAGCATAGGTTGGCTGCCAAATTATCAGATTCAGAAAAGCTAAAAACTTAGATGTGCCTTAATATTTATTTTGAAAAAGAAATCTGTTGTTTTTAGCTTTTGATTTTCTATGTGTTGTTATTTATAGGTGTAACATACTAGACAGACACTTGGTGATACTGTCCAAGAAACATCTTGAGACCAAATTTTTGAAGCTGAATGTGGAAAAAGCACCTTTCCTTTGTGAGAGACTGCATATCAAAGTCATTCCCACGCTAGCACTGGTGAAAGATGGAAAAACACAAGATTTTGTTGTTGGATTTTCCGACCTAGGAAATACAGATGACTTCACCACAGAAACTTTAGAATGGAGGCTGGGTTGTTCTGATATTCTCAATTACAGGTAACTTTTAGTAAACTATCAATTTATATTAATTCACATATCCAGTTGATTTTTTAGAGAATTTTTTTATGTTAACATTTATTTTATGGAACTAAGATCTTTAAGCTGAGATGTAGAAAAATTTTCACAAAGGAAAAGCATATTTCTTAAAGTGTACATTAGCACGATCTTACAGCAAAATCAGAGTTATAAATAAAATTGATCTTGGACCTTGGAGTCCATCTAACTATAAAAGTTTTCAAAGTTTCCAGATCCTATGGAATCTAATTCTCTGTTAATCTGGAAACCCAAATGACACTCCAGAAGAATTGACTCCTTCCTGATTTAAACGAGTTTAATCAAATTGATAATGACTTACATTAATCTTTGAAAGTAGATATTCCTGTATCACTTGTAGAATCTGATAAAACATATAAAATCTCATCTCTATGCTTAGCTTAAATTACTTACTCTGGGAAACAGTCTCAGAAAACCATCTGTTGATAAAATCCAACTTCCATTTTCCGCTTATCTCTTTGTCCACTTCTCTAGACAAATAATTTATCTAATTCCACAAATCAGAGCATATCATCTTATCTTTTGTGCCTGTTTTTGATTTGCAAAAATAACAGGTGAAATTTTCCAGTTATTCCAGTCAGAGTGCCTTTTGATAAGTAGAAAGCTCTCTCATCTTTTTACTTCCCTTCCTCCTTTATCTCTGAATCTCTCCTCCACATGCATAAATCATTCCTACATTGTAGTGATTGATTTTGGAGTTTTAGGTTTTATTTTCTTAATATTAAGTAAAATGTTAATATTAAATAAAATTATTTTGAAGTGATTTCAAACTTTAAATAAGTTGGAAACTAGTACAAAGAATTCTCGAATTCTTGTATATCATTGACCTGTGTCCCTCAGTTTTCAACATTTTATCTTTGCTTTATCGTTCTCTTTCTAGATATATATAAACTTTTTTTCAGAACCATTTGATTGGACGTTGTAGATATATTGTCCCTTTACTCCTAAATGTTTCTGTGTGCATTTCCTAAGAACAGGAACATTCTTATATAACCACAGTACAATTTATTAAAACACAAAATACATAGTTTACAGACCTTACTCAAATTCCACCATTGTCCCAATGTCCTCCATGCTGGAAAAATGGGTTCTGTGTACTTACTATGTATTTTTAGTTTCCATTAACCTGTAGCAACTTGTTCCCCTCCTTTGTTTTTCAATACTTTAACATTTTTGAAGAGTACAAGCTAGTTATTTTATAGAGCATATCCCAGTTTGTTTCAAAATTAGATTCAGATTCTGCGTGTTTTCCATAGGTGTATTATGGAAGTGATGTTGTATTCTTTCTTCTCAGTGTACCATATCAGGAGATATATGATGGTTTGTCTCATTGCTGGTGGTGATAACTGTGCACTGGTTAACCAGTTGTCCACCAAGCCAACTGGTGATTTAAGGAAGAACTTCTCCAGACCCCACATTAACTTACTTCTTCATGTATCTGTATTAGAATGGGCTGTGGATTCTTTTATTCAGTGGGTTATAGTCTGTCGCTGTTATTATTTACTTTGAAGCTCAGATTGCCTCAAATTTGGCCAATGAGAGCCTTTCATACTGGCTTCTGTGTCCTTTTGACACATCCCCATAATTCTTTGAGCACTTTCTTTCTGGTGCACGTAAGGTCTTTTAGGGGGCCTCGTGTTATACTCTCCATAGGAACCGGCTTTTTCTCCGAGACGCCATGGTTCCTTTCAGTGGCAAATGATATTTCAAAACCAAGATCTAGCTGCCAGGAATATTTCCAGATATTTTCGAAATATTTTTCAGGCGTCATGAAAAGAGTTCCATACTCTTTTCTATCTTTTCTTGATAGTTCATGATAGAACTCTTTTCTGAGTTCTATCATGGGTTAATGATAATGAATTCCATGAGTTTTGTTGGTGTCTATAGAGATCTAAGCATTAAAAGATGTTAAATAGAATCAAACCAGTCATAACAGGCTATCAAAAATAGAGCATGGTTTTCCTGTGTCATTCTCAGGAAAGAATCTAATACAGATTCAGCATACCCAAAACAGATAAAAATAACCGACCTCCTTCTGTGCTTTTTCAGTCAGAAATTTTGTTGGTGCATCCCGTGAAATGTTAATCAGTAATTAATGATCAGAAAATAAAACGCTGATCTAAAGCATTTAGTAGTACATAGTAAGGTTTAAAACTACTAACAGTGTAAATAATATACCTCTTCCTTGACCCCAACATTTGAAAGAAAATTTTACTCTATTCCTTGTGTTACAGTGAGGATAGATTTTTGTGCAGTTTAGTATACCAGCTGTACTAAATCATACAGAATAAGTGTTTTTCAAATTTGCTTTCTTTTCAGTGGAAATTTAACGGAGCCACCATTTCAGAGCCAAAAGAAATTTGGAACAAACTTCACAAAGCTGGAAAAGAAAACTATTCGAGGAAAGAAATATGATTCTGACTCTGATGATGAATAATTCTTTGTAAATCGTCTCCTGACTTCAGAATTAGGTGTGTTTTCTAAATTCTGTTGATTTCAGTACATTCGTCTCCTCATGGTCACATTCTAGAATTTTATGCAGTTGCATCACATTGAAAAACATCTGTGATATTTTCTGTGTGGGGCTCGTGTTTAAGTTGAGGAGAACTTCTGAGTTCTAAAATTATCTGAGTAGCGTCTGGATTCTCTATTTTTGAGATTGGTTTTATCACAATATGATTCTTACGTTTTTATACCATTCACAGTTGTGTTTTTAATCTACTGGATTGGAAATAGAAATTCAGCACACTATTCCAGGACTAATTCTTACCTAGCATTATTTACTTTATAAAGAGGTCAAGTAACATTTACTGGTGTAACAGACTGCACTTGTAAATGATTAGAAACACTCTTTACTTCTGGAATATATTTAAAGAACTATTAAAGAACTGTATTCTGTATGCCGCATGGTGTTGTTGAGTCAACTGATGGCAACAGAAAGCTTTTTCAGGTTGTGAACATACTGCCTTATTTAAAGGGTCTTGATTGCTTATATTTTAAGACATGTATTAAACAAATCAAGAAGCACTTTCGAAATGGCAACATGAGGAGACGTACAGACCCCTCAGTGAAATAATCATAACTGGTAAATATTTTTTTAGAAATTAAAGTCTCTGGAAATTGTCATAAGAGCACACAGCAAACAGAAACATTTATCCAAGAAAATACTCAATCCTGGTAAGAATAGTGAGTCTCTGTGGTATTTGAACCATGACCCTTGCACCCTTCCTCCCCTCATCTCCCGGTCTTGGCCTACAATGTATCCCTAGGAGGAGCAGACTGCTAGCATCTCTCATTCCCCCAAGGTCTGTGTTGCAGAAGCTCTGTTGCAAGCAGCAATAGCAAAGAGGTCTGAGCCTTCCTTCCTCCACCCAGTCCCCACTTGTAGCACAGAATATCTACCCCAGGAATACTGTTTTCTAATCACTGTTGCCCTGGCGTACTCATAAACTAGAGCAATAGTGATTAGGGTGGAGGTTCTATGGAAGGAGAGGCAAGCAGAGAAGATCAGGGGCTGCCACCCACTGCTCTACTTACAGACTACTAGCAAAGCCAGCTACTCTCCCCATCCCCAATGCTGGGGGAGTAGCACAGAGGTTCTGCCCAGTGGGAGAAGCAGGCTGTAAAAACAGCTTCCATAGCATTCCCTAAAGGGACTGACTTTATTTAGAACAGAGAGAAGTTGAAGCATAAGGATGCTGCTGCAGACAAAGGAGATTTCAGGTGGGGTTGGGGGTGAAGTAAGAGGAGCCTGGGATCTCCAGGTTAGCAAAACAAGCAGAAAGGAAGGCCAGTGAGAATTTCAACAGAGAATGAAAGAGGAAGTTCAGAGTAGCCCTACAGTTGGAACAAACCTCAACAACTACAAAAACCTAAATTCAATTAGATTGAACTGTGTGGCAATTTATGTCCCAGGACATTGTCAAATAATAGAGAGGTCCACCAGCAATTAGTGGATGTTAACAGCACAGCGTGATAACAGTGGAGACAGACCAACTAAAGCTCTTGCAGGGACGGCAGGGAAAGAAACAGCAAGAGAGCCCTGCTAAAACTACTGTCCTTGGGGTTGAGGGGAGGTGTCAGCAACACTGCATATGCCCAGGCGACGTACTGCAACATCAGAGGCCATACAATTCAGGGTAAGTGGACTTAGCCAAAATGGTCCAGCTAAGTCACTAACCATATAAGCAAACAAGCCCTGGAGAAGGGAGTATGAGTCTCCAGAACTGCTGTATTATGTAAAATGTCCAGTTTTGAACCAAAAAAATAAGATCTACAAATAAACAGGAAAGTGTGACTCATACATGGTGGGGAGAAAAGCAATAAAAAAAATTTTTTTTTTAAAATTGACTTTGAGTGGGTACAGGTATTGGAAGCAGACAAAACCCTCAAAGCATCTCAATATATATACATACATACACACATACACATACTAAAACCATGCTGAAGGTAAAGGAAGGTATAATATTCCTTCAAAGAATATTAATGGAGATAGAAATTATTTTTAAAGAACCAAATGGAGATCTCTGGACTTAAAAAGTATAATAACTGCAATGAAAGATTCATTAGAGGGACTCAACAGTAGCTTTGCAGTAGAAAGCCAATGTGGGGATTAATCAATATAGATAATGCAGTCAGAAGAACAGGAAAAAAAAAACAGCTTCAGAGAAATATGGAACATCAACATATATGTCATGGAAGTGCCACAAAGAGAGGAGAAACTAGTGAGTAGAAAAGTTACTAGAAGAAACAGTGCCTAAAAATCTCAAATTTGATGAAAAGCATTAATCCAAGAAGGTCAGGTTCTGAAAATAAAAGGATCCACACCCGGACATACCAGAATAAAAATGTTTAAAGACAGAAGAATCTTGAAAACAGAAAGAAAAACCACTAATCATGTACAAGGAAACCACATTAACAGTTGACTTATTAGAAACAATGAGGACCTAAGTCAATGGAAGGACATGCCAGGTGCTAAAAGGAAAAAACTCAACCAAAGAGTTTATGTCTAACGAAACAGGCTTTCAGAAATGGAGGCAAAATGACACACAGATTTTAAGAACTCATTCCCAGGAAACCCACCTTACAAGAAATGCTAAATGATGTTTTTCTGTCTGAAAGGAAGTGAGACCCCACAATTATTCACACCCTTACCAAAAGTCAATGCCAATTAAAATGTAAGAAATTATAAAAGACATTGTAACAACTTATTTTCCCTTATTTCGGCTGATATAAAAGCAATTGTATAAAACAATATACATATATATATAATTGTGGTGTTGCACCTATAACATGGAAACGTATATTTGCATATAACACCATAAGCAGGTGGGAGCAAATATTTCATACTTCAATAATGAAACAACAGAAAGCTAACAAGAAATTGTGAATTAAAAGGTTAATTTAAAAAATCTAAAAATATATTCAGCTACTTTAAAACAATATTATAGAAAGTATTATATGTTTAACATATAGTGATGCAATGTGTGTAACAAATGCTATACAGCTAAAGTAGATTCTGACAAGATGTACACTGTAAGTCCTAGGGTATCCATTAAGAAAATAATTCCCAAAATATACAGAAAAATATTATTAAAGAACATAAAATATTACACTAGAAAATATTCACTTAAACCAGAAAGAGGAGAACACAGGAACATAGAAGATGTAACGTATAGAAGACAAAAAGGTAAAAGGACATGTAAACCCAACCATATACATAGTAACAATACATATGAGTGAATTATTACTCATGCCTAACAATGATTAGGCAAAGGTTGTCGGACTGGATAACAAAAACAAGACTCAACTATATTCTGTCCACAGGAGACACACTTTAAAATCCAAGGTAAAACTACAATGAAAAAGCTATACCATGCAAGCACCAGTCAGAGAACTGGAGTGACTAAACTAATAGACTTGAAAATAAAAGCTTATTACAGATAAAGAGGGTAGTAATTTTATGATAGAAAAGAACCTGTCGGGAAGCTATAACAGCGTAAACATCTCTGCACCTCACAACAGAACTCATGTTCTTGACAATTCTGTATTTTGCTGCAAGAATTCTGAAGCAGAACTTGATAGAATTGAGGGGAAAATAAGACTATTCAGCAATACTAGTCAGAGACATGACCCTGCCTCCCCTTTAAATAATGAATAGAAAAACTAGTTAGAAGATCCACAGGGAAATAAGACTTGAACAGCACTATAAACCAACTACTTAACACATCTATAGAACATTCACACAATAGACAATTCTCAAGATCACATGGAACATTCTCCAAGATAGACCATATGTCAGACCATAAAAAAGCCTCAATAAATTGAAAAAATATTAAAAGTCGTAAAAGGTATGTTCTCTGACCACAATGGAATGAAATAAAGACAAAACTGAGAAATTCAAAAATATGTAGAATTTAGTGAACTCTTAAATAACCAATGAGTCGAAGGGAAAGTTCACAAGATAAATTAGGAAATCCTTTGAGCTATATGAAAATAAAAATGCAACATACCAAAACTTATGGGCTGCCACTAAAGCACCATTTTCAGGGAAATTAATAGTAAACACCTATATTAAGATTAAAAGATCTCAAGTCAATGATCTCCCACCTTAAAATACTGGTAAATGGGAAATTTATAGTAGCAAACACATTTTAAAAAGAGGGAGACTTCCAGTTTCTGGTCCAGCATGTAAGAAGCTTGGAAGTCACCATTCCATCCTAACAAGTAAAAAGCTGAACAAACTGAAAAATCAACAACTCTTCTTATATCCATAAGAGAAGTTACGTCACAGGGAAAACCACTGTTCCTAAAATTAGACCAACAGATAATATAGAGAATTACAATTTACTGGAGCAGCAATCTCCTTGGGAACCAGTGCCAGGGTAGGGACACCTCGACTATAGTTTGATGAATTTCTGGAGGCTCAGTGTGGACAAGTCAGACTTAAAACCTCCAGGGGAACTCGTTCATCAGGGGAGGGGAGACCCTACACTTGTGAGTGTTATCTCCGGGATCTCTATCGGATTCTCAAAATGAATGTCAAAGAAAAATCCCGTCATGGTTCTGTCGGGGTGAAGGGAAAAGGAAGCATTTTGAAATATGCCAGAGCATTCTGTTCTCCTTAATAAGGTCTGGCCTTCAGACCAAAACCTAACTGCCCTGGGGAAGGGAAATACCCAACCCTAGTCCCGATTTACCATCCTGTCCCACCTAAGACGTGAGGAGAAAAAAAGCATGAGTGAAGTTCACCGTCCAGAAGCACAGGCTCACTAAAAGTCGGAGACATAATCATAGGAATAAAATGTTTTTGCTCCTCCCAAACCTTATCACAACACTACTAAAGGCCTGTTTCCAACAGTTCCTCTTACCCAGTACATCATGCTCAGCTATCAAGAAAAAATTAAATGACAACAGTAAAAAAAAAAAAACAAAAAAAACCCCCACAATTTTAAGAGACAGAGCAAGCATAAAACCCAGACTCAGATATCACAGAGTGTCAGAATTATTAACTAGGATTTTTAAAACCATGATTATTATGTTAAGGGCTCTAATGGATAAAGTAGACCGCATACAAGAACAGGTGGGCAATGTAAGCAGAGATACCTAAAGTTTAGGAAAGAACAAAATAGATACTAGAGATCAAAAACACTGTAACACAGATAAAGAATACTTCTGATGGACTTATTAGTAGACTAGTAGACATGGATGAGGAAAGAATATCTGAGCTTAATGATATTGCAATAGAAACCCCCGAAACTGAAAAAGAGGGAAAAAGCGGGGGAGGGCTAAAAAAAATAAGCAGAAAATCCAAGAACTGTGGGACACCTATAAAAGGTGTAACATAAGCATGGTGGGAATACCAGAAGGAGAAAAGAGAAAGGAACGGAAGAAATATTTGAAACAATAATGACTGAAATTTTCCCAAAAATTGATATCAGATACCAAACCATGGATCCAGGAAATCTCAGAGAACACCAAGAAGGAAAAATTCCAGACAAAACAAAACACAGAAGCCTTCACTGAGGCCTATCATTTTCAAACTACAGAAAAATCAAAGATAGAGAAAAAAATCCTGAAGGAAGCAGAAGGAAAAAATACCTTTCACTCTTCTGTAGGTAAGTTAAGAATTACAGACTTCTCCTCAGTAACCATGTGAACAAGAAGAGAATATAGTGAAATGAAAATGTTGGGAGAAAAAAGCCCACCAACCTAAAATGCTGTACCCTGGGGCATTACCCTTCAAAAGTGAAGGAGAGATAAAGGCCTTTTTGGACAAACAGAATTGAGGAAAAATGTTGCCAGTAGACCTGCCTTGCAGTAAATGTTAAAAGTTCTTTAGAGTGAAAGAAAATAATGTAGGACGGAAAATTGGATCCAATAAGGAAAGAAGATCAGAGAAGGAATATGTAAAATAAAGACTTTTTTTTCTTCATTGTTCTAAAGATGACAATTTGTTAATAAGAGCAATACCTTATTCGTCTATGTATGCTTGTGTGTGTAAACACATATGCTTGTGTATGCTTATGTGTAAGTGAAATGAATGACAGCAATGATGCAAGGGATAGAAGAGAGAAATTAGGATTATTTTGTTATTATAAGGTATTTACAGTACCTGTGAAGCAGTACAGTGTTATTTGAAATTGGATTTGGGATTAGTTGTAAACGTATATTGCAAACTCTACAGCAAACTCTTAAAAAAAATAGTATAACTAATATGCTAGGAAAGAGAAAATGGAATCATAAAATGTTCAATTAAAGCCACAAATGACAGAAAAAATGTGGAAGACAAAAATAGGGACAAAGAACAAGATAAATAGAAAAACAAATATTATTAACCCAACTATATCAATAGTCACTTTAAAGATTAGTGGTATACATATGCTGGTTAACAGAGATTGTAAGACTGGATTTTTACAAAAGACCCAACTGTGTTGTCTACAAGAAACCCACTTTAAATATAAAGACACATATAGATTAAATGTTAATCTTTAAAAAGATATACCATTCTAACACTGATCATAAAGAAACCGAGACTAGCTATATTAATTTCAGGCAGAGCTGACTTCAGAGCAAGGAAAGTTGTCAAAGATAAAAAGGAGGCTTACATAATCTAAGACATGACAATTTAATTTGCGTGTGCATTGAAACATCAGAATATGTGAGGCAAAAAATCAGACAGAACTGCAAGGAGAAATAAGTGAATCCACTATTATCATTGGTGACTTTAACACTCCTCTATCAGAAATGGAAAGATCCAGCAGGCAGAAAAATCAGTAAGGACAGTTGAACTCAACAGCACCATCAATCAATTAAGTATCATTGATATCTATAAACTACCTGATTGAACAACAGCAGATTACACAGTCTTCTCACATGGAACATTCACCAAGATAGAACACATTCTGGGCCATAAAATACACCTTAACAAATTTAAAAAGTAGAGATCATATACATGTCTGTTCTCAGACTACAGTGGAATCAAACTAGAAATCAATAACAAAAAGATAGCTCGAAAATCCCCGGAGATTAAACGACACATTCTTAATAACACATGAGTCAAAGAAGTCTCAAGAGAAATGTTTAAATATTTTCACTAAATGAAAATGAAAATACAACTTATCAAAATCTATGGGATGCACTACTATGTATAAAATAGATAACCAATAAGAGCCTACTGTATAGCACAGGGAATTCTACTCAATACTCTGTAATGACCTCTATGGGAAAAGAATCTAAAAAAGAGTGAATATTTGTATAAGTATAAATGATTCACTTTCCTGTACAACAGAAACCAACACAACTTTGTAAATCAACTATACGCCAATAAAAATTAATTTTAAAAAATGTATGGGATGCAGCAAAGGCAGTGCTTAAAAGGAAACTTACAGCACTGAATGCATATATTAGAAAGGAAGGTCTAAATAAATCATCCACCTTAGGAAAGTTGGACAAGAGAAAATTAAATCCAAACAAGCAGGAAAAAAAGAAATAATAATTATTAGAGCAGAAATCAATGAAACTGGAAGTAGGAAATCAATAGAGAGAGATCAACCAAACCAAAAGCTGGCTCTTAGAAAATATCAACAAATTTGATAAACCTCTAGCCAGGCTAAGAAAAAAAGAGAGACACAAACGATTTTACAGAAATGAAAGAGGAAGCATCACTACAGATTGTGGACATTAAAAGGATAATAAAGAAATAATATGAACAAATCTGTGCCTGCAAATTTGATAACCTAGGTGAAATGGATCAATTCCTTGAAAGACACAATCTGCTAAAACTCACACAAGAAACAGATAAATCTCAATAGGCCTCTTTCTATTGTATTATAAAATCAACAACTACTAATCTTCCAAAACAGAAAGCACCAGACACAGATGGGTTCACAGGTGAATTTCAGCAAACATTTAAGGAAGAAGTTACACTAATTCTCTACAATCTTTTTCAGAGGATGGAATCAGAGAGAATATTTCCTAACTCATACAATGAGACCAGCATTACCTTAAAGCCAAAAAAAAAAAAAGAAAGTACAAAAAAACGACAGACCAATATTTGTCATGAACATAGATGCAGAAATCCCCAACAAAATATTAGCAAATCAGTCCAGCAGTGTATTAAAATAATCATACAGCACAACCAAGTGAGATTTATCCCAGGTATGCAAGACTGTTTCAATATTCAAAAATCAATGTAATCACAGGCTAAAGAATTAAAATCACATAATGATATCAATGGATAGAGCAGAAAATGCATTTGACAAAATCCAACACCATTCATGATAAAAACTCTCAGGGAACTGAGATTAGAGGGGAATTTCCTCAATTTGATAAAAAATATCTACAAAAACCTACAGCTAATATCATACCTAATGGGAAGAAGTTTGAAGTTTTCCCATTAAGATCAAGAGCAAGGCAAAGATGTCTGCCCCTCTCACCTTTGCTTTTCAACATCATATTGGAAGTCCTAGCAAACGCAGAAAGAAAAGAAAATATACACAGATTGAGAAGGAAGAAGTAAACTTGTGTTTATCTGTAGATGACATAATTGTATAAAAAATCTGGAAGAATTGACAAAAACAAACAAGCAAATGAACAAAATAAAAAACCCTCCTGGAACTAATAAAAGTTTATAGCAAAATGCAGGATACAAGGTTAATACACAAAAGTCTATTGCCTTCCTATATACCAGCAATGAACAAGTAAAATTTGCAATTAAAGACATATAACCATTTACATTAGCGCTCAATGAAATAGGCAAATCTAATAAGGTATGTACAAGATTTGAGGAAAACTATAAAACAGATGAAAGATATCAAAGAACTAAATAAATGGAGAGATATTCCATGTTCAGGATAGGGAGACTCAATACTGTTAAGATATTAGTTGATATATAGATTTATAGGTTCAACTTGATTCACAGATTCATGAATTTAATTCATAAATTCAACACAATCCAAATCAAAATCCCAAAAACTTATTTTGTGGATATTGACAAACTAATTCTCAAATTTATATGAAGAGGGAAAAGGCTCAGAATAGCCAACACAATATTGAAGGAGAACAAAGTTGGAAGACTGATACTATGCAACTTCAAGACTTATGATAAAGCTACAGTAATTAAAACAGTGTGGTGTTGGTGGAGGAATAGACAAATCAATGGAATAGAATAGAGAGCCCAGATATAAACCCATATATGTATATGTATGTATGTATGTGTGTGTATAGTTAACTGATCTTTGACAAAAAAAGCAGAGGCAATATAATGGAGCAAAGATAATCTTTTCATCAAATGGTGCTAGAACAACTAGACATTCACATGCCACCCCCCCAAAAAAAACCAAATCCAGACACAGACCTTATACCTTTCACAAAAATTACCTCCAAATGGATTTGAGAACTAAATGTAAAACACAAAACTCAAACTCCTAGAGGATAATATAGGAGGAAACCTAGATGACCTTGGGTATGGTGATGATGCAACACCAAAAGCACAATCCATAAGTGAAAGAATTGATAAGCTGGCCTTCATTAAAATTAAAAATGTTTGCTCTGTGAAAACAAATGACTCTTAAAACTCAATAATAAGAAAACTAAAAACCTGAGACTTCCTGGGGCACAGTGGTTAAGAATCCGCCTGCCAATGCAGGGGACATGGGTTCAATCCCTGGTCCAGGAAGATCCCACATGCTGCAGAGCAACTAAGCCCGTGTGCCACAACTGCTGAGCCTGTGCTCTAGAGCCCACGAGCTGCAACTACTGAGCCCCCGTGCCACAGCTACAGAAGCCTGTGTGCCTAGAGCCTGTGCTCCACAACAAGAGGAGCCACCACAATAAGAAGCCCACACACCACAATGAAGAGTAGCACCCACTTGCAGCAACTAGAGAAAGCCTGCATGCAGCAACGAAGACCCAATGCAGCCAAAAGAAAATAAATAAAAATAAATTTATTTAAAAAAAAAGAAGTGCTCGCTTCGGCAGCACATATACTAAAATTGGAATGATACAGAGAAGATTAGCATGGCCCCTGCGCAAGGATGACACGCAAATTCGTGAAGCATTCCATATTTAAAAAAAAAACAAAAAAGAAAACAAACAACCCAATTAAAAGATGGGTCAAACACCTGAACAGACACCTTACCCAAGAAGACATACAGATGGTAAATAAGCACACAAAAATATGTTCCACATCACATGGCATGAGGGAAACGCAAATTAAAGCAATGAGATACCATTAGACACCTATTAGAATGGCCAAAATCCAAAACACAGCACCAAATGCTGGCAAAGATGTAGAGCAAGAGGAACACTCTTTCATTGCTGGTAATAATACAAAAGGGTGCAGCCAGTTTGGAAGACAGTTTGGCAGTTTCTTACTAAGCTAAGCATACTCTTACCTTATGACCCAGAAATTGCACTCCTGGTATCTACCCAAATGAGTTGAAAACTTATTTCCACACAAAAGCCTGCACATGAACGGCTATAACACCTTTATTCATAATTGCTAAACTTGGAAGCAACCAAGATGTCTTCAGTAGGTGAATGGATAAATAAACTGTGGTATATTCAGACAATGGAATAGTATTTAGTGCTAAAATTAAATGAGCTATTAAGCCATGAAAAGACATGGAGGAAACTTAAATGCATGTTAGACAAAGTGAAAGAAACCAATCTGAAAAGGTTATATACTGTATGGTTTCAACTTTATATGACATTCTGGAAAAGGTAATATGCAGGCAATAAAAAGATGAGTGGTTGCCAGGGATTAAAGGGGAGGGAGGTATGAAAAGGTGAACCACAGAGGATTTTTAGGGCAGTGAAACTACAGATCTTCCTAGGCTTAACAACAGGGTTACATCCTGATAAGATATTTTCAGTTCATGGTGGGTTTAAGTCGAAAATGCATTTAATGAACCTAACCTATCTAACACCATAGCTTAGCCTAGCCGAACTTAAATGTGCTCAGGACACACATTAGTCTGCAGTTGGGCAAAATCATCCAACACAAAGCCTATTGTATAATAAAGTGTTGAGGGCTTCCCTGATGGCGCAGTGGTTGAGAGTCCTCCTGCCGATGCAGGGGACACGGGTTCGTGCCCCGGTCTGGGAAGATCCCACATACCACGGAGCGGCTGGGCCCGTGAGCCATGGCCTCCGAGCCTGCGTATCCAGAGCCTGTGCTCCACAACGGGAGAGGCCAAACAGTGAGAGGCCCCCGTACTGCAAAAAATAAATAAAGTGTTGACTCTTTCATATAATTTATTGAATACTGTACTGGAAGTGAAAAAAAGTGAATGATTGTATGGGTACAGATGGTTATAAGTGTATCAGTTGTTTACCCTAGTAATCATGTACTAACTGGAGCTGTGGCTCACTCCTGCTGCCCGGCAACACCAGAGAGTACTGGCCAACGTACCACTAGCCCAGGAAAAGATCAAAATTCAAAGCTCGGTTCCTACTGAATGCTTGTTTGCTTTTGCACCATTATAAAGTCAAAAAATCATTAAGTTGAACCATCATAAGCCAGGGACGTCAGTGTTCTGTATGATACTGTAATAGTGGTACATGTCATTATACCTGTATACATTATACATTTGTCCACATCCATAGAAAGAGCAACAGTAACAATGAACTCTAATGTAAACGATGGACTTTGGGTGATAATGATGTGTCAAGGCAGGTAGGTGATCAACTGTAACAAATATGCCACTCTGGTTGGGAATGTTGATAATGGGAGTGGCTATGCGTGAGTAGGAGCATGGAATATACGAGAAATCTCTGCACTTTACACTAAATTTTCCTGTGAACCTAAAACTGCTCTTAAAAACGTATATTTTTTTAAAAAGGGAAAATCTCACATTAATAAGCTAACTTTACATCTTAAGGAAGTCAGAAAGAAAGACAAGCTAAACCCAAATATAGCAGAAGGAACTAATAAAGATTAAAGCAGAGACAAATAAAATAGAAATTTTTTTAAAATAGAATTGATGATACCAAAAATGGTTCTTTGAGACTATTAACCAATTTGGCAAACTGTTAGCTAGATTGAGAAAGAGAGAAAAGATGAAAATAACTAATATCAGAAATGAAAGTGGGGATATTACTACTGACCTTACAGAATTAGGAAGGATTGTAAGATAATATTATGAACAATTATACACCAACAAATTAGATAACCTGGAAGAAATAGACAAATTCCTAGGAAATGCACAACTTACCAAACCACCTCAATAAGATATAGAAAATTTGAACATACCTTTATTGAGTAAAGAGGTTGAATTAGTAATAAAAAGCCTTCCAGGAAAGAAAATCCAAGACCATGTGGCTTTGCTGGTGAATTCTACCAAACGTTTAAAGAAGTAACACTAGTCCTTAACAAACTCTTCCAAAAAAAGAAGAGGAGGAAACAATTTCTAATGTATTCTATTAGAGATCATATTACCCTAATACCAAAGCCAGACAAAGGTACCTAAAGTACAAAAAAAATTGCAGACCAGTTGCAAAATCCTCAATAAAATACTAGTACATGGAATTGAACCACATATCAAAAGGATTATACACCATGACCAAGTAGGATTTATTCCAGGATGCAAGGACGGCTCAACATAAGAAAATCAATATAATACACCACAGTAATAGAACAAAGGAAAAAACTCACATGATCATCTTGATGCTGAAAAAGCTTTTGAAAATATCTAACATCCTTGCAGGATAATAACACTCAGAAAACTAGGAATAGAAGGGAACTTCCTCATTATGATTCATGTAAAACCTCAAAGCTAACGTCATATTCAATGGTAAAATTTTCTCCCCTAATAGCAGGAACAAGACAAGGAAGTCCACTTTCTCATCACTGCTATTCAACATTGTACTGGATGCTCTTGCCAGAGCAATTTGGCAAGAAAAAGGAAAGGCATCCAAACTGGAAAGGAAGAATCAATCTACCTCTCTTTACAGATGATATGCTCCTATAAATGGAATATCCCAAAGAATACACAAATAGAAAAAACCTACTACTAGAATAAATGAATTCAGCCAAGTTGCAGTTTACAAAACAAACACACAAACTCAGTTGTGTGTTGACAATATACTAGCAAGGAACAATCAGTAAAGCAATTAAGAAAATAATGCCATTTACAATAGCATCCAAAGAATAAAATACCAGGAATAAATTTATCCAAGGAAATGAGATACTTGTACACTGAAAACTATGCAACGTCACTGAAGTAAATTGATATTTATTTAAAAAATTGAAATACATCTCAAGTTCATGAATTATAATATACAATATTGTTAAGATGGCAATACTATCAAAAGCAATCTAGAGATTCAATATAATCCCTATAAAAATTCCAATGACCTTTTTTGCAAAAATGGAAAAAACCAATTCAAATTCACATGAAATTACAACTCAACAACAAAAGGCAAACAACCAATTTATAAATGGGCAAAGGACTTGAATAGATATTTCCTCAAAGAAGATACACAAATAGCCAACAAGCACATTAAATATGTTCACCATCATTAGCCATTAGGGAAATGTAAATCAAAATCACAATGAGATACCACTTCATACCCACTAGAATGACTATAATTAAAATTAAAAGAGAACAAGTGCTAGGATGTGTGTGGATTGAAACCCTTGTAAATCACTGATGAAATGTGAAATGTAAAATGGTGTAGCTGCCATGGAAAACAGTTTGTTGGTTCCTCAAAGCATTAAACATAGAAATACCGTATGACCCAGCAATTGAACTCTTAAGTATATTCCCCAAATAATTTAAAACAGCTATGCAAACAAATGTAAATGCATGTTCATAGCAGTATTATTCATTACAGCCAAAAGGTGGAAACAACCCAAATGTCCATCACTGGATGAATGGATAAACAAGTTGCGATACATGCATACAATGCAATATTACTCAGACACAAGAAAAGAATGAAGTACTAACACATGCAACAACGTGGATGAACCTCAAAAGCATTATTCTAAGTGAAAGAAGACAAACACAAAGCTACATATTTTATGATTCCATTTATATGAAGTATCCAGGATAGGTAAATCCATAGAGCAGATTGGTAGTTGTGAGATGGTGGAAAAAGAGACCCTTATCTACCATTTGTTTTTCTTTTTTTTCTTGTATCTTTTGAAACTCTGTGTTGAATCCTTTTTGACAATTTTTTTTTTTACTTTTTAAAAATTGAATCATTACTGAACAAAAAATATATATAATGAAAAGGAACTATACTGGAAAACCCACTGTGATTGGGACAGAAGCTGAATATTAGGGGATTTTAGGAATAAAATGAGACAGAAGGGGAAAAGTAAGGGATATGAATAATTTTAGAAAAACTTAGAAGGGACAGGAAAGCCACTCTTCAGGTTGTCAGTAGCAGGCTGGACTGTTTTCGTTGATGAGAATCTGAGGTACCCTGCAGAAGTCAGGACAGCCTCTAACATGGACTCTGTTTTCCCCACCACTTAGCTACATAGCTTGAACATTTTCCCATATCAGTACATACAGAGCTACCTCTCTCTTTAATGAATGCAAAGTATTCTATTGTACAGATGTTTCGTATGAAAATGTTTCCTAATCAGGCACATGTGAAAGAGAAAACCCTCTGGACTCTCCTCTCTCTTTTTTTTTTTTTAATATTTATTTATATATTTGGTTGCACCAGGTCTTAGTTGCAGCAGGTGTGCTCCTTAGTTGCGGCTTGTGGGCTCCTTAGTTGTGGCATGTGAACTCTTAGTTGCAGCATGCATGTGGGATCTAGTTCCCTGACCAGGGATTGAACTCGGGTCCCCTGCATTGGGAACACAGAGTCTTAACCACTGTGCCACCAGGGAAGTCCTGTGGACTCCCCTTTCTTTTTAACACACCCCCAAATCTTTATTTTATGAAGGACTTGCCCTGTGTCATCAGTTCCACAAGAAATAAAATGTGGACTGCTCTGGGCCAGCAACCTCAGCAATGTTCTTTTTTTTTCTCTTTCATAAAAGAAGAGGAAACCAAATCTCTAAATGAGATCTCCAAGTAAAAACAAACAATATTGAGCAAAGTACCAGATATTCTGAGCTCATAAAATGTAAAGCACAGATTACACATTATGAAATAGCCTTGAGAGCTATCTTAACTTTTTAATTGTCTGATAAAAAACATGACTGAATATACCATTCCCACTGAGAAGTCAGAGGCTGGGAATGAAAATCCCCACTGACTGCACTCAGGACTTCAGCAGGAAGTCTGCCCATGAGCCTTTGGGAGGGTCACCTGAAGATCTTTCCACTGGGCCCGCAGGCACCCCCCAGTGCCCTGAGTGCTAAACCCACACTTCCCCCCTCCCCCAAGTCTGAAGGTGACTCTTTGTGTGTGTTTCTGAGTGCAATGGCCAGAGTGTTCTCAGAAAAATCAGACCAGAGTCTGTTGGCAAGAGAGAAACCACAAACTTGAGTGGTAGTGCCACTTTGTGGCAAACAAAGAGGTTTCCAAAGGTCAACCTGATGAGTTGTAAGAACCAGCAAAGGCATGAAAGCTTAAAAATTCCAACACAAGAGGGAATAAGGAGTGTGGACCAGATGTACCCATACAAGGTCAGAGAAAATCTAGATATAACAGGACCAATGAACCCACCTGAAGGCAACTGGTAAAGATTTGAGGGGTTCCACTACTTCAGTGCAAAAGCCACAATGCAAACCTCCAAGGAACATGAGAAATATCATCACCAAAAGAAAACAATCCTCCAAAAACTGAATTCAATGACATGGAATTTTGAGATCTAGCTGATAAAGAGTTTGAAATAGCAGTTTTGAGGAAACTCAAGTGAACTACAAAAAAATGCAGAAAGACAACTCAATGAAATGAGGAAAACACATGAAAAATGAGAAATTTAACAAAGAGATAGAAATCATAAAAAAGGACCAAACAAATTCTGGAGCTGAAGAATTCAATGAATAAAATGAGAAATGCAATATAAAATATCTACAGCAAAGTAGACCAAATGGAAGGTAGAATAAGTGAGCTAGAGGATAGGAATTTTGAAATAATGCAGTTAGGGGAGAACAAAGAAAAAAGAATGAAGAAGAATGAAGAAAGCCTACATGATCCATGGGAATCCATCAAATGTACAAATATTAAAATAATTAGTATTTCAGAGGGAGAAAGTGGTAAAAAGTTTAATAGCTGAAAAATTCTCAAACTTTGGAAAGACTTGGGCATCCAATTCATGAAGCTAATAGATCACCCTATTTTTTCAATGAAAAAAAAAAGTACTTCTGTAAGATACACTATAATGAAAATGTCAAATATCAGAGAGAATCTTAAAAGCAGCCAGAAGGAAAAAAAGATTATAACTTACAAGGAACCCCCCATTAGGCTATCAGTGTATTTCTCAAAAGAAACCCTACAGACCAGGAGAGAGTGAAAATGGCATATTCAAAATGTTGGAAGAAAAAATTTCCAACCAAGATAATTTATCCAAAGTTACACTTCAGACATGAAGGAAAAAATAAAGGCTTTTCTAGATAAACAAAAACTGAGGGAGTTATCACCACTAGACCTGCCTTGCAAGAAATGCCGAAAGGAATTATTCAAACTGAAATGAAAAGATGCTAATTAGTGACATGAAAACATATGAAAGTATACAGAACACTGGTGGATATACAGTCATATTTAGAAAACTCTAATTCTGTAATAAGGTGGTATGTTAACCAGTTACCTATAGTACAAAGATTATACGAAAAGATTATTTTAAAATATATAGTTATATATTTTTGTAGCTGTATCTACTATAATTTGTTAATGAACATAAAATATACAAAGAGGTAAATTGTGATGTCAAAAATGTAAAGGGAGGGAGTAAAATTTTGGAACTCCTGTGTGTGATTGAAGTTAAGTTGCTATCAGCTTAAAATGAACTGCTTTATTTATGTTTTACGTAAGCCTCATGGTAACCACAAAGCAAAAACCTATAGGAGATTCACAAAAGATAAAGAAAGGGGAAACAGAGCATATCACCATGGAATGACCAGTTGACAAAAGTAGGCAGAAACAAGAAAAAAAAATACATTGGAACTACAAAACTGTGAGAAGTTATTAAGATGGCATTAGTAAGTCCTTACACATCAATAATTACTCTAAGTGTAAGTGGATTGAATTCACCCATCAGAAAGGTACAGAGTGGCTGGATGGATTTTAAAAAATATATGACCCAACCATAAGCTGCCTATAAGAGACTCACTTCAGGGTTAAGGACACACATAGGATCAAAATGAAGAGACAGTAAAAAGTATTCCATGCAAGTGGAAACCAAAAGAAAGCAGGGGTAGCTATCTACCCCTCTATCACACAAAATAGACTTTAAGCCAAAAGAGGTAATAAGAGATAAAGAAGGTGATCATATATGATAAAAGGGTCAATTCATCAAGAAGATCATAAATATATATGCACCCAACATTGGAGCATCTAAATATATTAATCAAATACTGACAGATCAGACAGGAAAAACAGACAATACAATAATAGCAGCAGACTTCAATACCCCACTCTCAGCAATGGAAAGATAATCCAGACAGAAAGAAAACATTGGACTGGACTCATATATTAGATGAAATGGACCTACAAAACATTTATAGAACATTCCATCCAACAGTAGCAGAATACATATTCTACTAAAGAGCACAAGAAATATTCTCCAGGATAGATCATATGACAGGTTACAAAACAAATACTAGCAACCTTAAGAAGATTAAAATTATACCATCTTTTCAAACCACAATGGATGAAACTAGAAATAAAAAACAAGAGGACAACTGGAATGTTTATAAGCATGTGGAAACAACACATTCCTGAACAAGAAATGGGTCATAAAGAAAAAAAAAATCTCAAAACAAATGAAAATGACAACACAACACATCAAAATCTATGGGATGTTACAAAAGCAGTTCTGAGAGAATTTTATAGTAATAAATGCATATATTAAGAAGATAGGAAGCTCTCAAATAAACAGCCTAACTTCACACTTCAAGGAACTAGAAAAAGAACAAGGAAGCCCAAAGTTAGCAGAAGGAAGGAAATAAAGATCAGAGTGGAAAATAATGAAATAGAGAACAGAAAAGATTAACAAAACTAAGAACTCAGTTTTTGATAAGAAAAATGAAACTGACAAACTTTTAACTAGACTAAGAGACTATCATGAATACTTACATGCCAACAAATTGGGTACCTAGAAGAAACAGATAAATTTCTAGATACATACAGCCAAGACAATCAGGAAATAGAAAATCTGAACAGACCAATAATGCAAGTAAGGCAATTGAATCAGTAATCAAGAGCCGTCCAACACAGACAAATATAGGACCAAATAGCTCTACTGGTGAATTCTACCAAACATATAAAGGAGAATTAATGCCAGTCCTACTCAAACTTTCAAAAAATAAAATCAAAGAAGAATCATTTCCAAACTCATTTTATGAAGCTACCATTACCCTGATACCAAAGCCAGATAAGGACACTACAAGAAAAAACTACAAACCAATATCCCTTATAAATATACATGCAAAAATTCTCAACAAAATATTAAGAAATCTAATTCAACAACACATTAAAAGGGTGATACACCATGACCAAGTGGGATTTATCCCTGGGATGCAAGGATGGTTCAACATATGTAAATCAATAAATGTGATACACCACATTAATAAAATGAAAGATAAAAATCATGATCATCTCAATTGATGCAGAAAAAGCATTCAACAAAATACATTTTTTCAAGATAAAATCTCCACAAATTATTTATAGAGGGTATGTACCTCAACATAATAAAGGCCATATATGACAAGCCAACAGCCAATATCATGATCAGTGGTGGAAGATTGAAAGTTTTTCCTGTGAGATCAGGGACAAGACAAGGATGCTCACACTCACCACTTTTATTCAACACAGTACTAGAAGTCCCAGCTAAAGCAATTATGCAAGAAATAAAAAGGCATTCATTGAAAAAGGAAGTGCCGAGATTGGTTCAAGATGGCGGATTAGGACGTGCTCTCATTCCCTCCTGTGAGAGCACCGGAATCACAACTAACTGCTGAACAATCATCAACAGGAAGACACTGGAACTCACTAAAAAAGATACGCCACATCCAAAGACAAAGGAGAAGCCACAATGAGACGGTAGGAGGGGCACAATCACAATCAAATCAAATCCCATAACTGCTGGGTGGGTGACTCACAAACTGGAGAAAATTTATACCACAGAAGTCCACCCACTGGAGTGAAGGTTCTGAGCCCCACATCAGGCTTCCCAACCTAGGGATCCAGCAACGGGAGGAGGAATTCCTAGAGAATCAGACTTTGAAGGCTAGTGAGATTTGATTGCAGGACTTTGACAGGACTGGGGGAAACAGAGATTCCACTCTTGAGGGGCACACACAAAGTAGTGTGTGCATCGGGACCCAGGGGAAGGAGCAGTGACCCCATAGGAGACTGAGCCAGACCTGCCTGCTACTGTTGGAGGGTCTCCTGCAGAGGCGGGAAGTGGCTGTGTCCCACAGTGAGGACAAGGACACTGGAAGCAAAAGTTCTGGGAAGTACTCCTTGGTGTGAGCCCTCCCAGTGTCTGCCATTAGCTCCACCAAACAGGCTGGGTAGGCTCCAGTGTTGGGTCACTTCAGGCCAAACAACAAACAGGGAGGGAACTCAGCCCTGCCCATCAGCAGACAAGTGGATTAAAGTTTTACTGAGCTCTGCCCACAAGAACAACAGCCAGCTCTACCCACCACCAGTCACTGCCATCAGGAAACTTGCACAAACCTCTTAGATAGCCTCATCCACCAGAGGGCAGACAGGAGAAGCAAGAAGAACTACAATCCTGCAGGCTGTGAAACGAAAACCACATTCACAGAAAGACAGACAAAATGAAAAGGCAGAGGGCTATGTACCAGATGAAGGAACAAGATAAAACCCCAGAAAAACAACTAAATGAAGTGGAGATAGGCAACCTTCCAGAAAAAGAATTCAGCATAATGACAGTGAAGATGATTCAGGACCTTGGAAAAAGAATGGAGGCAAAGAGCGAGAAGAAGCAAGAAATGTTTAACAAAAACCTAGAAGAATTAAAGAACAGACAAACATAGATGAACAATACAATAAATAAAATGAAAACTACACTAGAAGGAATCAATAGCAGAATAACTGAGGCAGAAGAACGGATAAGTGACCTGGAAGACAGAATGGTGGAATTCACTGCTGTGGAACAGAATAAAGAAAAGACAATGAAAAGAAATGAAGACAGCCTAAGAGACCTCTGAGACAACATTAAACGCAACAACAGTTGCATTATAGGGGTCCCAGAAGGAGAAGAGAGAGAGAAAAGACCCGAGAAAATATTTGAAGAAATTATAGTCAAAAACTTGCCTAACATGGGAAAGGAAATAGCCACCGAAGTCCAGGAAGCACAGAGAGTCCCATACAGGATAAACCCAAGCAGAAACACGTGGAGGCACACAGTAATCAAATTGGCAAAAATTAAAGACAAAGAAAAATTATTGAAAGCAGCAGGGAAAAACAACAAATAACATACAAGGGAACTTCCATAAGGTTAACAGCTGATTTCTCAGCAGAAACTCTACAAGCCAGAAGGGAGAGGCATGACATATTTAAAGGGATGAAAGGGAAGAACCTGTTACAACCAAGATTACTCTACCCGGCAAGGATCTCATTCAGACTTGATGGAGAAATCAAAAGCTTTACAGACAAGCAAAAGCTGAGAGAATTCAGCACCACCAAACCAGCTCTACAACAAATGCTAAAGGAACTTCTCTAAGTGGGAAACACAAGAGAAGAAAAGGACCTACAAAAACAAACCCCAGGGCTTCCCTGGTGGTGCAGTGGTTGAGAGTCCACCTGCTGATGCAGGGGACATGGGTTCATGCCCTGGTCCAGGAAGATCCCACATGCGGTGGAGCGGCCGGGCCCGTGAGCCATGGCTGCTGAGCCTGCGCGTCTGGAGCCTGTGCTCCGCAACGGGAGAGGCCACAACAGTGAGAGGCCCGCGTACTGCAAAAAAACAAAACAAAAAACCCCCAAAACAATTAAGAAAATGGTAATAGGAATATACATATTGATAATTACCTTAAATGTGAATGGATTAAATGCTCCAACCAAAAGACACAGGCTTGCTGAATGGATACAAAAACAAGACCCATATATATGCTGCCTACAAGAGATCAAATTCAGACCTAGGGACACATACAGACTGAAAGTGAGGGGATGGAAAAAGATATTCCATGCAAATGGAAATCAAAAGAAAGCTGGAGTAGCAATACGCATATCAGATAAATGGGACTTTAAAATAAAGGATGCTACAAGAGACAAGGAAGGACATTACATAATGATCAAGGGATCAATCCAAGAAGAAGATATAACAATTATAAATATATATGCACCCAACATAGGAGCACCTCAATACATAAGGCAACTGCTAACAGCTATAAAAGAGGAAATCGACAGTAACACAATAATAGTGGGGGACTTTTAACACCTCACACCAATCGACAGATCATCCAAACATAAAATTAAAAAGGAAACACAAGCTTTAAATGTCACAATAGACCAGATAGATTTAATTGATATTTATAGGACATTCCATCCAAAAACAGCAGATTACACTTTCTTCTCAAGTGCACATGGAACATTCTCCAGGACAGATCACATCTTGGGTCACAAATCAAGCCTCAGTAAATTTAAGAAGATTGAAATCATATCAAGCATCTTTTCTGACCACAACATTATGAGATTAGAAAACAATTACAGGGAAAAAAACGTAAAAAACACACACACATGGAGGCTAAACAATACATTACTAAATAACCAAGAGATCACTGAAGAAATCAAAGAGGAAATCAAAAAATACCTAGACTTTGTTATAAAGCAGAAACTAACACACCATTGTAAAGCAATTATACTCCAATAAAGATGTTAAAAAAATACCTAGAAACAAATGACAATGAAAATACAACGATCGAAAACCTATGGGGTGCAGCAAAAGCAATTCTAAGAGGGAAGCTTATAGCAATACAAGCCTACATCAAGAAACAGGAAAAATCTCAAATAAACAAGCTAACCTTACACCTAAAGAAACTAGAGAAAGAAGAACAAACAAAACCCAAAGTTAGCAGAAGGAAAGAAATCATAAAGATCAGAGCAGAAATAAATGAAATAGAAACTAAGAAAACAATAGCAAAGATCAATAAAACTAAAAGCTGGTTCTCTGAGAAGATAAACAAAATTGATAAAACATTAGCCAGACTCATCAAGAAAAAGAGGGAGAGGACTCAAATCAATAAAATTAGAAATGAAAAAGGAGAAGTTACAACAGACACTGCAGAAATACAAAGCATCCTAAGAGACTACTACAAGCAACTGTATGCCAATAAAATGAACAATCTGGAAGAAATGGACAAATTCTTAGAAAGGTATAGCCTTTTAAGACTGAACCAGGAAGCAATAGAAAATATATACAGACCAATCACAAGTAATGAAATTGAAACTGTGATTAAAAATCTCCCAACAGGTCTTCCCTGGTGGCACTGTGGTTAAGAATCCTCCTGCCAATGCAGGGGACACGGATTCTCGCCCTGGTCCGGGAAGATCCCACATGCTGCGGAACAGCTAAGCCCGTGCACCGCAACTACTGAGCCTGCGCTCTAGAGCCTGTGAGCCACAAATGCTGAAGCCTGCGAGCCACAACTACTGAAGCCCACGTGCCTAGAGCCCATGATCCACAACAAGATAAGCCACTGCAGTGAGAAGCACGTGCACTGCAACGAAGAGTAGCCCCAGCTCGCCGCAACTAGAGAAAGCCCACACACAACAACAAAGACCCAATACAGCCAAAAATAATAAATAAATAAAATACATAAATTAAAAAAAATCTTCCAACAAACAAAAGTCCAGGACCAGATGGCTTCACAGGTGAATTCTATCAAACATTTAGAGAAGAGCTAACACACATCCTTCTCAAACTCTTCCAAAAAATTGCAGAGGAAGGAACACTCCCAAACTCATTCCATGAGGCCACCATAACCGATACTAAAGCCAGACAAAGATACCACAAAAAAAAGAAAATTACAGACCAATACCACCGATGAATATAGATGCAAATATCCTGAACAAAATACTAGCAAACAGAATCCAAAAACACATTAAAAGGATCATACACCATGATCAAGTGGGATTTATTCCAAGGATGCAAGGATTCTTCAATATACACAAATCAATCAATGTGATACACCATATTAACAAATTGAAGAATAAAAACCATATGATCATCTCAATAGATGCAGAAAAAGCTTCTGACAAAATTCAACATCGACTTATCATAAAAACTCCCCAGAAAGTGGGCATACAGGGAACCTACCTCAACATAATAAAGGCCATATATGACAAACCCACAGCAAACATCATTCTCAATGGTGAAAAACTGAAAGCATTTTCTCTAAGATCAGGAACAAGACGAGGATGTCCACTCTCACCACTGTTATTCAACATAGTTTTGGAAGTCCTAGCCATGGCAATCAGAGAAGAAAAAGAAATAAAAGGAATACATATTAGAAAAGAAGAAGTAAAACTGTCACTGTTCACAGATGACATGATATTATACATAGAGAATCCTAAAGATGCTACTAGAGCTAATCAATGAATTAGGTAAAGTTGCAGGATACAAAATTAATGCACAGAAATCTCTTGCATTCCTATACACCAATGATGAAAAATCTGGAAGATAAATTAAGGAAACACTCCCATTTACCACTGCAACAAAAAGAATAAAATACCTAGAAGTAAACCTACCTTGTGAGACAAAAGACCTGTTTGCAGAAAATGAAAAGACACTGATGAAAGAAATCAAAGATGTTACAAACAGATGGAGAGATATACCATGTTCTTGGTTTGGAAGAATCAATACTGTGAAAATGACTATACTACCCAAAGTAATCTACAGATTCAATGCAATCCCTATCAAATTACCAATGGCATTTTTCACAGAACTAGAACAAAAAATTTTAAAATTTGTATGGAGACACAAGAGACCCTGAAGAGCCAAAGCAGTTTTGAGAAAGAAAAATGGAGCTGGAGGAATCAGACTCCCTGACTTCAGACTATACTACAAAGCTACAGTAATCAAGATGATATGGTACTGGCAAAGAAACAGAAATATAGATCAATGGAACAGGATAGAAAGCCCAGAGATAACCTCACGCACCTATGGTCAACTAATCCATGACAAAGGAGGCAAGGATATACAATGGAGAGAAGACAGTCTCTTCAGTAAGTGGTGCTGGGAAAACTGGACAGCTACCATGTACAAGAATGAAATTAGAACACTCCATAACACCATACATAAAAATAAACTCAAAATGGATTAGAGACCTAAATGTAAGACCAGACACTATAAAACTCTTAGAGGAAAACATAGGAAGAACACTCTGACATAAATCACAGCAAGATCTTCTTTGATCCACCTCCCAGAGTAATGGAAATAAAAACAAAAATAAACAAATGGGACCTAATGAAACTTAAAAGCTTTTGCAAAGCAAAGAAAACTACAAACAAGACAAAAAGACAACCCTCAGAATGGGAGAAAATATTTGCAAATGAATCAAGGGACAAAGGATTAATCTCCAAAATATATAAACAGCTCATGCAGCTCAATATTAAAAAAACAAACAACCCAATCCAAAAATGGGCAGAAGACTTAAACAGACATTTCTCCAAAGAGGACATAGAGATGGCCAAGAAGCACATGGAAAACTGCTCAATATCACTAATTATTAGAGAAATGCAAATCAAAACTACAACGAGGTATCACCTCACACCAGTTAGAATGGGCATCATCAGAAAATCTACAAAGAACAAATGCTGTAGAGGGTGTGGAGAAAAGGGAACACTCTTGCACTGTTGGTGGGAATGTAAATTGATACAGCCACTATGGAGAACAGTATGGAGGTTCCTTAAAAAACTAAAAATAGAATTACCATATGATCCAGCAATCCCCCTACTGGGCATATACCCAGAGAAAACCATAATTCAAAAAGACACATGCACCCCAGTGTTCATTGCAGCACCATTTACAATAGCCAGGTCATGGAAGCAACCTAAATGCCCATCAAGAGATGAATGGATATAGAAGATGTGGTACATATATACAATGGAATATTACTCAGCCATAAAAAGGAACGAAATTGGGTCATTTATAGAGACGTGGATGAATCTAGAGACTGTCATACAGAGTGAAGTAAGTCAGAAGGAGGAAAAGAAATATCGTATATTAATGCATATAGGCAGAACCTAGAAAATTTGTACAAATGAACTGGTTTGCAGGGCAGAAATTGAGACACAGATGTAGAGAACAACCATATGGACACCAAGGAGGGAAAGCGGGGCCAGGGGGGTGGTGGTGATAGTGGGATGAATTGTGATATTGGGATTGACATATATACTCTAACATGTATAAAATGGATAACTAATAAGAACCTGCTATATAAAAAAATAAAATAAAATTCAAATATTCCTAAAAGAAAAGAAAAAGGAAGAAGAAAAATTGTCAATATTTATAGATGATATGTATTACCTCTTACAAAGAAAATTCTGGGACTTCCCTGGCAGTCCAGTGGTTAACAATTCATGTTTCCACTGCAGGGGGCACTGGTTCGATCCCTGGTTGGGGAATCAAGATCCCGTATCCTGCAGTGTTGCCAAAAAAAAAAAATCCTGAAGAGTCAACCAAAAAACTGTTGGAACTATATGAAATCAGTAACATTGCAGGATACAAAACAAAGAAAAAAAAAACCCAACATACAGAGATCAGTTATGTTTCCTCTGATAAAGGAAATCAAAGATTATTCAAAGAATGGAAAGATATCCCATGCTCTTGGATTGGAAGAATTAATATAGTTAAAATGGCATACTACCCAAAGCAATCTACAGATTTTTTTAAAACATCTTTATTGGAGTATAATTGCTTTACAATGGTGTGTCAGTTTCTGCTTTATAACAAAGTGAATCAGTTATACATAGCAATCTACAGATTTAATGTGATCCTTATCAAGTTACCCATGACATTTTTCACAGAACTAGATCAAATAATCCTAGCATTTATATAAAACCACAAAACACCCAGAATTGCCAAAGCAATCCTGAGGAAAAAAGGATAAAGTCTGGAGGCATAACCCTTCCAGACTTCAGAGTAATCAAGGCAGCACGGCATTGGCACAAGAGCAGACATACAGATCAATGGAACAGAATAGAGAGCCCAGAAATAAACCCAAACACCTATGGTCAATTAATCTTCGACAAAGGAGGCAAGAATATACAGTGGAGAAAAGACAGTCTCTTCAGCAAGTGGTGTTGGGAAAGCTGGACAGTCACATGTAAATCAATGAAGTTAGAATACTCCCTCACACCATACACAAAAATAAACTCAAAATGGCTTAAATATAAGACGTGACACCATAAAACTCCTAGACGAGAACATATGCAAAACATTCTTTGACATAAATCATAGCAATATATTCTTAGGTCCATCTACCAAGGCAGAAGAAATAAAAGAAAAAATAAACAAATGGGACCTAATCAAACTTAGAAGCTTTTGCACAGCAAAGGAAACAAACAAAAGGATAATCTATGAACTGGGAGAAAATATTTGCAAACAATACAACTGACAAGGACTTAATTTCCAAAATACACAAATAGCTCACACAACTCAATATCAAAAAACCAGGGCTTCCCTGGTGGCACAGTGGTTGAGAGTCCGCCTGCCGATGCAGGGGACGCGGGTTCGTGCCCCGGTCCGGGAAGATCCCACATGCCGCGGAGCGGCTGGGCCCGTGAGCCATGGCCACTGAGCCTGCGCGTCCGGAGCCTGTGCTCCGCAACAGGAGAGGCCACAACAGTGAGAGGCCCGCATACCGCAAAACAAACAAACAAACAAAAAAACCCAAAGAACCCAATCAAAAAATGGGCAGAAGACCTCAATAGACATTTCTCCAAAGAAGACATACAGATAGCCAACAAGCACATAAAAAGATGCTTAATATCTCTAATTATTAGAGAAATGCACATCAAAACTACAGTGAGGTATCACCTCACACCAGTCAGAATGGCCATCATCAAAAAGTCTACAAATAATAAATGCTAGAGAAAAGGAAACCCTCCTACACTGTTGGTGGGAATGTAAATTGGTGCAGCCACTGTGGAAAACAGTATGGAGGTTCCGTAAAACACTAAAAATAGAGTTAACATATGATCCAGGAATCTCAGTCCTGTGCATAAATCCAGAGAAAACTATACTTTGAAAAGATACATGTACCCCAGTGTTCATAGCAGCACTATTTATAATAGCCAAGACAAGGAAGCAACCTAAATGTCCATCAACAGATGAATGAATAAAGAAGATGTGGTGTATATATATACAATAGAATATTACTCAGACATAAAAAAATGAAATAATGCCATTTGCAGCAACATGGATGGACCTAGAGATTATTATACTAAGTGAATTCAGACAGAGAAAGACAAATATTATATGAGATCACTTATATGTGGAATCTAAAAAAAAAAACAGTACAAATGAACTTATTTATGAAGCAGAAACAGACTCACAGACATGGAAAACAAACTTATGGTTACCAAAGGGGAAGGGGGGGAGGGAAAAATTAAGAAGATGGGATTAACAGATACACACCACCATAAATAAATAGATAAACAAGTATTTACTGTGTAGAACAGGGAACTGTATTCAACATCTTGTAATAACCTAGAATGGAGATGAATCGAAAAAATATACACACACATATATGCATCTCTCTCTCTCTATAAATAAAACAAAATCACTTTGCTGTACACCTGAAACTAACACAATATTGTAAATCAACTATACTTCAATAAATAATATTTAAAAATCACTTACGTTTCTATATACTAACAATGAAATATGTGAATAAGAAATAAAAAAAAATTATCCCAGTTACAACAGTATCAAAAACAATACCGAGGAATAAATTTAAGGAAATGAAAGAGCTGGACAGAAAAACCCAAGACTTTGATAAAAGAAATGGAAGACAGTGTGAAAAATGAAAAGAGATACTATGTTCATGGATCAGAAGAAATAATATTGTTAAAGTGTCCATACCACCCAAAACCATCTATAGATTTAATGCAATTCTATCAAAATTCCAATGGCATATTTCACAAAAATACAAACAACAATCTTAAAATTTTCATGGAACCACATAAGACTCTGAACAGCCAAAGCAACCCTGAGAAAGAAGAAAACTGGAGGTATCACGCTTCCTTATTTCAAACTATACTACAAAGTTATAAGAATTATATCACGGGCTTCCCTGGTGGCGCAGTGGTTGAGAGTCCGCCTGCGGATGCAGGGGACACGGGTTCGTGCCCCAGTCCGGGAAGATCCCACATGCCGTGGAGTGGCTGGGCCCGTGAGCCATGACCGCTGAGCCTGGGCGTCCGGAGCCTGTGCTCCACAACGGGAGAGGCCACAACAATGAGAGGCCCACGTACCGCAAAAAAAAAAAAAAGAATTATATCAGTATGGTGCTAGCATAAAAAACAGACACATAGACCAATGGAATTGAATAGAGAGCTCAGAAATAACCCCCTGCATGTCCGGTCAACTACTTGACAGGGCGTCAGAACACTGAGTGGGGAAAGGATAATCCCTTCAACAAATGGTGTTTCAAAAACCTGCAAAAAAAAAAAAGAAATTGGATCCTCACCTTACGCAACTCACCAAAATAAACTTGAAATACTGTTAAGTCCCCTACAGACGAACCTTCAAGTTGTGAACTTTCAAAGATGGGAATGGGGGCTTCCCTGGTGGCGCAGTGGTTGAGAGTCCGCCTGCCGATGCAGGGGACACGGGTTCGTGCCCCGGTCCGGGAAGATCCCACATGCCGCGGAGCGGCTGGGCCCGTGAGCCATGGCCGCTGAGCCTGCGCGTCCGGAGCCTGTGCTCCGCAATGGGAGAGGCCACAGCAGTGAGAGGCCCCACGTACGGCAGAAAAAAAAAAAAAAAAAAAAAAGATGGGAATGTGCCCAGAGAAAGGACGAAGAGAGACAAGAGGAAGAAGTAACTGAAGAACCGAAGAGATTCATGACACAGTAAATGGCAAGGGGATTTTCTTTATTTGAGGAGGCCCTGTTTGTTTTTGAGGCACAGGACTCCAATGTAGAATGGTATATGAAGGTTGCAGCAGCCGTTCAGAATGCAATCCAGTGCTACCACGTCATCTATGACGAGAATAAAAAAGCTACCACTCAGACATCACTGGATTGTTTTTTCAAGAGGGTAGATGGACTTGAATCCGGCAAGGTATTAGAACATGTGCCATCCACATCTGGCATGAGTGAAATGGCAGCTTGCCCTCCATCGCCTATTGCTGACAATCCTTCAGCTCTACCATCTCCCACCTTCTCTCCCTCCTCCAGTGAGTAACGCTTCTTTCCTGTTCCCTCGATGCCAGCCCCTGGATGCCAGCTGTTGTACTGGACTGCTGTACTTTTCAAGGTACTGCATTGTAAGATTTTAAATGTTTTATTTTTTGTGTTTGTTGTTTACGTATTATTTGTGTGAAAAGTATTAGAAACCTATTACAGTACATTACTATATAGCTGATTGTGTTAGTTGGGTACCTTTGGCTAATTTGTTGGACTTACAAACAAATTGGACTTTATGAACGTGCTCCTGGAATGGAACTTGTTTGTATGTAGGATTAAAGACTTAAACATAAGATCTGATACTGTAAAACTCCTAGAAGAAAACATAGGGCAGAAGGTCCTTGACATTAGTCTTGGCAACAATTTTTTTGGAGAGGACACCAAAAGCACAAGAAACAAAGGCAAAAGTCAAGAAGTGGGACTACATCAAATTAAAAAGCTTCTGCATAGGGGCTTCCCTGGTGGCACAGTGGTTAAGAGTCCGCCTGCCAATTCAGGGTACACGGGTTCAAGCCCTGGTCCAGGAAGATCCCACACGCCGTGGAGCAGCTAAGCCCGTGCACCACAACTACTGAGCCTGCGCTCTGGAGCCCACGAGTCACAACTACTGAGCCTGTGTGCCACAACTACTGAAGCCTGCATGCCCAGAGCCTGTGCTCCACAACAAGAGAAGCTGCCTCAATGAGAAGCCCGCTCACCACAAAGAAGAGTAGGCCCCACTTGCCGCAACCAGAGGAAAGCCTGCGCGCAGCAATGAAGACCCAATGCAGCCAAAAATAAATAAATAAATAAAAATTAAAAAATTAAAAAATAAAATAAAATAAAAAGCTTCTGCACAGCAAAAGAAACCATCAACAAAATGAAAAAATAACCTATGGAGTAGGAGAAAATATTTACAAACCATATATCAGATAAGGGGTTAATATCCAAAATATATTTAAAAAATCATACAACTCAATAACAAGAAAACAAACAGTCCAATTTAAAAAATGGGCAGAGGAACTGAATAGACATTTTTCCAAATGTCCAAAGAAGACATCTGAGTGGCCAAGAGGCACATGAAAAGGTGCTCATCACTAATCATCAGGGAAATGCAAATCAAAACCACAATGAGGTATCACCTTATACCTGTTAAATTGGCTATCACCAAGGAGACAAGAGATAACAAATGTTGGCAAAGGTGTAGAGATAAGGGGATGCTCTTACACTCTTGGTAGGAATGTAAATTGGTGCAGCCACTATGGAAAACAGTATGGAGTTTTCTCAAAAAAATAAACATAGAACTACCATATGATCCAGCAATCCCACTTCTAGGTATAGATCCAAAGGAAATGAAAACAGGGTATCAAAAACATATCTGTGCTCTCATGCCTATTGCAGCATTATTCACAATAGCCAGGATATGAAAGCACCCTAAGTGTCCGTCAATGGATAAAGAAGATGAGATATACACATGTACCTTATATACTATGTATACAAACACACAATGGAATATTATTCAGCCAAGAGAAATAAGGAAATCCTGCCATTTCAACAACATGGATGGATCTTGAGGGCATTATGCTGAGTGAGATAAGCCAGACAAATATTATAATATATGATATCACATGTGCACTCTAAAAAAGCCAAACTTATTAAAAAAAAAAGAGTAGAATGGTGGTTACCAAGGGGTAGTGGGTGGGGGAATCTGGGAGATGTTAAAGGGTATAATCCTGGAAGTAGAAGATGAATAAGCTCTGGTGATCTAATACACAGTACAGGGATTATAGTCGCAATTCCGTATTACATGAAAGTTCCTAAGAGACTAGATCTGAGTTGTTCTTAGCACAAAAAGAGAAATACTAAGTATGTGACATGATACAGATGTTAGCTAAAACTATGGTGGTAATCAAATTGCCTCATATAATTGTATCAAATCGACACATACACCTTAAACTTACACGATATTACACATAATTTTTTGTTTGTTTGTTTTGTTTTGGTCATGTAGCATGCGGGATCTTAGTTCCCTAACCCACACCCTCAGCAGGGAAAGCACAAAGTCCTAACCACTGGACCACCGTGGAGTGGAATTCCCATAGTATACATAAATCATATCTCAAGTTTTAAAATTTAGAAATAAAAAAGAACCGGAAACAGTCGAGACAAGCCCCTTCCTCTCAGGCAAAGCCACACTCCTAGAAAGATTTCGGCAAATGACGGCTGAGAGCCCACAGAAACTCTACAGCAGTGGGGCTTTTTTTTGCTTTCTGCAGTGGTTCTTAACTTTGGTTGCATATATCAGTTTCTTGTTGCTGTTGTAAAAATTACCACACACTTGGTGGCCTAAAACAACAGAAATTTATTACCATACAGTTCTGGAAGTCAGAAGTCCGGGGCTCTCACTGTGCTCAAATTGAAGCGTCAGCAAGGCTGTGGTCTTTCTGGATGCTCTATAGGGAATCCATTTTCTTGTCTTTCCCAGCCTCTTGATGCTGCCTCATTCCTTGGCTCGGGGCCCTTTTCTCTCTGTCTTCATGAGCGTCAAGGCCTGATAGAGTCTCTGACACTGACTCGTCTGCGTCCCACTGTCACATTTAAAGACCCCTGTGAATACTGGATCCACCTGGATAATCCAGAATATTCTGCCTATTTTAAGGTCAGTTGATGAGCAAGCTTAATTCCATCTGCTGCCCTGATTCCCTTCGGCTGGGTAACATACATCCAGAAAACAGGTCACAGGTTCCGGGGATTAAGACGTGGCCTTCTTTGGGAGGCCATTGTTCTGCCCACCACACCTGGGGCGCTTCAAAAAGTAATGATGCCTGGGCCCAACCCCCGGAGATTCTGAGGTAATTGGCCTGGAATATGGCACGGGCATCTTGATGTTTTTAAAGCTCTCCAAGAGGCTCTAACGACCTGCCATTGAAAGCCACTGCTCTAAAGAAATAGAATATACATATGCATCTAGCATTGTCCTAGATGTTTTTATTATTTATATACCATTTAACCTTTCCAACAACCTGTTTTTACTTAACAACTGTTAAAGTAACCTGATTAGGCCCAAGATGGAGTGGTTCATGCTACTTTTCTATGTTCAGCTCTCCCGTAAAAGGAAAGGTCAGGTCACCCAATCAGTGCTTGCCTGCTCAGCACGAGTTAGCTAACCTGCTCCAAGACTTTCCTTTGCTCCATATAAGGGAATAGCCCTGTTTTTACCAATCAGCAAATGCCCAGGATAACTTCCTTGTTCCTGTTTACTTTGGTCTATAAAAATCTCTCACCTTGTACGGTTCTTCGGAGCTCCTTTCTATCTGCTAGACTGGAGACTGTCCGATTCGTGAATTGCTTCATGAATTGTTGAATAAAGCCAATTAGATCTCTCAAAATTTATGATGGTTGGATTTTTCCTTTATGACAACTAACATCTATATGTCAGGCATTGTGATAAATTAATTGTGCTAATACTGTGGTGACATTTTACAGATATTTTCTCTCAAGCAATCCCCAAAACAACCCTAGGAAACAGGTACTGTTTTTATCCCCATTTTACAGACAAGGAAACAGACTCAGAAATTTGCCCAAGATCATGTGGCAGAAAGCAGTAGAACAAGGAGTGACTCCCAGTTCTGTCTGACTTGTTGTAACATCTGCATCATTTTGCTACTGGATAATAGAGGCAAAAGAGCATTTAGAGTTTAGACTCACAAGCAAAAGGTGTTACTCAGATATTTAACACCGAAATTCCAGGAGGGCTATAAACTGTGATGAACTCTAGAAGCTATAGATATGACCTGAGGAGTCTTGATACAGGGGGTCTGTGTTTAGAGAAGTAGAAATAGGTTCATAACCAGGTACTTTTAAATGGTCTTTAGTGTGGATGGGCCAGGTTACATTTCATGATTTATAAGCCAACACTGAGCTTAACTACTTTTTTGTGCATTTAAAATCAAACAGAAAACATATATATACACACATATATTTACTCCTTTAAAAATAGAGCCTCCCTGATTTTTGTTAGGGATCCACATCATAAAATCAGCCAAACTGTAGCTTAATTTCCCAGTAAAGCAACACTTACCAGCTTTTGGTAGTTTTCTTCTGGAGAATTTAGAAGATTCTCCAGGCCTTACTGGGAAGGCCCGACCCTTCTAAGTCATTTCCAAACGCCCCAGTGGCCACATTCATGGCTTATTGCTTTTTTTTTTTTTTTTTTTCGGCACGTAGGCCTCTCACTGTTGTGGCCTCTCCTGTTGCGGAGCACAGGCTCCAGATGCGCAGGCTCAGCAGCCATGGCTCACAGGCCTAGCTGCTCCGCGGCACGTGGGATCTTCCCGGACCGGGACACGAACCCGTGTCCCCTGCATCTTTAACACTGTGGGCACCCAAGTTTCCCCACATCTACATCTTTGAAGGAAAAGGGGAATGAGCGACCACGAAAACACCACCAATGGGGTTTGTGCTGTGTGGTCATGGATCATCTCTGGAGGGCCCATGGCTGCGAGGACTGGGCAAGGTGGCCAGTTAACTGAACCTGGCATCCTTACACTGGCAGTACAGGGCACTGACCACGAGTCTGCACTGGAAATCATCCAAGCCTGGAATGCAGCTATACACAATGTGGATGGGTCCTAGCAATATAATATTAAGTGTGAAAATAAGCTTTAAAAAAGTACCTTTTAGGGCCTCCCTGGTGGCGCAGTGGTTGAGAGTCCGCCTGCCGATTCAGGGGACACAGGTTCGTGCCCCAGTCCGGGAAGATCCCACATGCCGTGGAGTGGCTGGGCCCATGAGCCATGGCCACTGAGCCTGTGCGTCTGGAGCCTGTGCTCCACAACGGGAGAGGCCACAACAGTGAGAGGCCCGTGTAAAAAAAAAAAGAAAAGGTGCTTAAAAAAAGTACCTTTTGGGAATTTCCTGGCAGTCCAGTGGTTAGAACTCAGTACTTTCACTGCTGGGGCCTGAGTTTGATCCCTGGTCAGGAACTAAGATCCTGCAAGCCCCGTGGCATGGCCAAATAATAAATAAATAAATAATAAAGTACCTTTTGGAAAATATATTAATGTGAAAAAAATTTCCTTTCTTTCAAAAGCAAGTGAATGAAGGACTTTGCTTCAGGGAAGGTAGAGTAGACACTCTGCTCCCTACTTTTCCCTCTAAGTACAACTAAAAGCCCTGGACCTTATATATTTTAAAAAACATTTTGCAGCAACATGGATGGAACTAGAGATTATCATACCAAGTGAAGTGAGCCAGACAAAGACAACCATCATATGATATCACTTACATGTGGAACCTAAAAAAGTGATACAAATGAAATTATCTACACAACAGAGATAAACTCACAGACATAGAAAACAATCTTATCGTTATCAAAGGAGAAAGTTGGGGGGGAGGGATAAATTAGGAGGTTAGGATTAACATATACACACCACTATACATAAAATAGATAACCAACACTGACCTACTGTATAGCACAGGGAACTAGAGTCAATATCTTAACAACCTTTAAGGGAAAATGATCTTTATATATATTCTTTTATATATATTCAGCTATATAAATATATATATATATGCATGTGTGTGTGTGAATCACTTTGCTGTACACCTGAAACTAACACAACATTGTAAATCAACTATACTTCAGTTAAAAAAACCAAAAAACAAACAAAAAAAAACATAAGAAAACTGTAAGGTTGAGAGAAGAAGGCAGACTGGCTCAGGACCTGAAGAATGACATGGCAGTGAGTTCCCTGGGTTTTGTTTTCTCTTGCTTTGTTTTTTTTTTTCTTTTGTTTGTTTGTTTTTTGCTTCATATATGCCAGACTTGAAGTTGAAGAAGCCACCAACCTGGAAACACCTAAGGGCCCAGAAAAAGTCCCTCCCCTCCCCCAAGAGACCTCAACAGAAGCCTGCTGTGTCTAACCAAAGGACCAGGAAAGGAGAAGCCTAGCAGGACAGACAAACTTTAGACGATCACCGCTCAAGTCTATCCAAACACCAGAGGCAAAACTGTGGCCCCACCCCCAGCAACAGAGGCTGAACGGAGAGCTTAGACTTCCCCCCTCGCCAGGCTGTAACAAGGGGCCCCAATTCCTCCCTATGCTGTGGTGTCAGGAAGGGAGCTGGGTACTTTCATCCCAATGCGGCTAATGAATGTCCTGCTCTCACCGCAGTGTCACTGGGGACCAAGTGAGGAACCTGGACTTCCACTACCACCTGGCAGTAATAAGCACCTCTCTCCAATAGAGGTGATTCTGAGCAGGTCTAATGGAGAATCAGGACTTTACCACCCAGAGGTAATGAGGCCACTCGCACCCAATGCCAGGGGAGCAGCAGGGCACCCTTAATCTGCCCAGCTGGGGAGATGTCAACGGAGGCCTGGTTGGGAACCAACCCCCCACCCCCGCACATCAGTAATGACACCCACTGGGTGTCAATGGAACTGAGTAGAGAGCCTGAACTTTCATTCCCACCTAGCAGGAAAGACATGGCACCTCTCTGGGACTTCCCTGGCAGTCCAGCGGTTAAGACTCCGAGCTTCCATTGCAGTTGGCACGGGTTCAATCCCTGGTCAGGGGAACTAAGTAAGATCCCGAATGCCACGGCATGGCCAAAAAGAAAAAAAAAAAAAAAGGACATGGCACCTCTCTCTTCCCCGGTTGGACCAGTGTCAGAGGGAGCTAGCTAAAATAGAAGGTTTAAATAAGATCCAGAGTCTCATAACATAATACCTCAAATGTCCAGGTTTCAACTAAAAATCACTCATACCCAAAACCAGTAAGATCTCCAACTGAATGAAAGAAGACAATCAGTAGATGCCCATACCCAGAAGACAGATGTTAGATTTATCTGACAAAGATTTCTAAGTCCTTCAACAAACAATTACAAACACACTTGAAACAAACAAAAAATTAGAGTCTCAGCAGATAAATAGAAAGTCTCAGCAAAAGAAAAAAAATTTAAAAGATACCAAGAATCAAATAGAAATTTTAGAATTGAACACAATTACACACTCACTTCCACAAGTCTAGTGGATCCCATAATATATTATTTGGGGGAATCACAAGATAGAACAGCCAATCCGTGCATCTCAGCCTACGTTAAACTTAATTCAGAACCAGTGGACGGGAAGCCCTAGCCAGCTTTGAGCACACTCCTTTTGATGCAGACACAAGGCAGTTATTCTCAAGGGATTATCTACAGACCATAGGACCTTCTTATTCCCTTTGGTTACTCATGTGGCCACTATTACAGAAGCCCTAGATGGCTTGGAATTATTGGCTGCTAATAAGGAGGGCCCAAGACTCAGGTCTTCATTTCTCAAGGCAACAAATCCTACTACTTAGAGAAGCCTCCATCTAAAATTTTCCAGGGTCACCCCAGACATGATAGTGGTGACTCCATGACCTAGGCTTCCCCCATGATCTGATTTTGGGTAACAACTCCTGGGAGCTCCATGCTCTTCTATAGAGACTGTACAGAGCACCCAACATCCTCCATTCCTGAATGCAAATCCCCAAGGAAGGCACAGGACACAGTGGTCCATTCCCTCACCTGACCAATGGCAATCTCCTCAGCCTTGCCAGGGAAGCATCATACCCCTGGGATCCCAGCCACCACCGGAGGACAATCACCTCTATACAGCCATGGTGGGCCATTGTTCCCCACATAATAGGCAAACTTCTGTGGCCTTGACTGATGCTGAATCCCAAATCACGGTACTCCCAGAGATCCCATTAAAGAGAGGAACTCTATCCTCTCTGGGGAGTTACAGGACATAAAATTGTAGGCAGACGAGTCTACCTAACCTGACCTGATTTGGTCATCTAAGTCATTTCATTATTGAGGATCACAGTTTCCTCAACTGTAAAATATGGGTAATGATTATGCCTGCTTCATACATCATAAGGGTGCTACTATAGCATGTGTGAAAGTATCTGGTACCCTGGGAAGTGATCCACCACTGTGAGGTCTGACCGGTTGATCCCTTGGGCAGTTTTCCACATTTGGGATATTTGAGACAGACTGCATGAGTCACAGCTCTTCTTTCATTGGTTCCTGAATAAGACAGTTTTATTGGTCTCACCCTTCTATGCCTGTGGACAATAAAGAACTTTACTTAGGGTTACTTCATCAGTTTGTTTCAGGGTGACTAATGGATCCTATGGAGTTTTATGGTCTGTACATGAGAGGTTGGATGTTTGCTGCAGGGGGGAACCAGCAGTTTAGCCCCTTGGCCCAACAGAAGTCAGAAAAATATCAGTAAATACCTGGCAGTGAGCTTCTTGAGGGCAGAGGTTGTGTCTTATTCAACTTTTTATTCCTGGCATAAACCCAGTGGTTGGCACAATGTGGGTACTAAGTAAATACTTATTTAATGGACAGACAGAAATATTTTAAAAGGAATACGGTTGTTACTTGCTTCCTGGAATTGCTTTTCTCCATAGTCAGCCTAGGCATTTATTATTTGCCTTGTTTTTGTATTGTATTTGTTACACGGGGTCAATATTTTATTTCACACTTATTGGAGAAAAGGCATCATGTGAATATAAATAGAAAATGTACAAAAGTACCTATGTCTGGTTCATAATTCAAATTCCCAATTATTCTTTTTCTTCATGTAAACTAGAAGTAATCTGAAACAAATTAAAGATCCAGCCTTCATTCATAGATCATCTCCCTAATAGTTTCAGGCAAAAGTAGTTTCAGGTCCATGTAATAGAAGTTTTTGACAATTGAAAAGTATTTCTCTTGGAGATTTTATTAGGTGTAAGAGGAAAGCCAATAAGAGACATGCATTTACATGTCTAAATTTATATAAGTACTCGCATGTTTATAACTTGGTATTAAAACACTGCTCTTAACACACAAGATTTCACAACTTAGGGATGTGCCAAGCCAAAGATTAAAAAGGAGGAATGCAAAATAGAAGATTTCCCCCCACCAAAAGCAAACATGGTAGAACCTCTCAATAAACTGGGGTTTGACTATTAAGAATAAGTCAATTCTTTCTGAACCCCAGAGCTGGCAGGAGGCATCTTGTGAGCAAGATTGATCAAAATACTCTTCTTCTGGCGATCACTGACAAGAAAAGCAGCAAGGTTTTGAGCTTTCCTTTCAGCAACCAGCAGTATATTTAGACATGGCACCTTTTTCCATCTGAAAGTTTTAGGTAGTCAAACTTTTACCATGCTGAAAATTCAATCATATCTTTCCACTGTCACATTGACCTTAATGAAAACTAGAAGATATGGTCTTTTGCAATGAGAATGCTTGACTACATGGAGACTTCTGTTTCTGAGGATGGCATCATAGACTGTGAAAAGAAATAGAAAAAATCATCCACAAATTCTGTGTTCAATGTATGAAAAAAATCGCATAGATTTTATTGTTCCTGGTGTTTTGAATAATCTATGATAAAGAGCAGTGATAAAGCTTATATGACTGTAGGGTCTCTTAAAATGAGTATAAAGGTTCTATAGGTGAACATCAGATCAGATCAGTTCCTTCCTTTGTCTTTAGAAAAACACTAACAAGAGCTTTCCAGGATGTGGAAACAGGAAAGCCCTCTTCAGCTTGCCCACCAAGTGAGTGTAGGCCACACCCGGTATCTATGGGGTACATTCTGTTAGACTGCACCTCAAGCCTGTGTCTGGGACCAGCCTGTGTGTCCTTCCTCAGGGGAAGGCAAGAAGAGCTGCCAGGTTTCCCCCCGGGAAATATTAGCGGAGCACAACGCAGCATCTGCCCTATCTAGCCAGCCACCTCTTATAAAACGCCACAAGGAGCATTCCTGGACCCTGACGTGTACAATAGTATGTCTGTCATTTTTTCTGCAGTGTCCAGGAGGCTTTTTGGAAAATGCCCTCTTAGGTCACGAGGATTCTTAGGGTGGGAGGAATTAGAAGTCATCGAAGAATCAGCAGGGTCCGTGAGAAGCCACTTCCCAGAGACATGAATAGCAACCAAAGATGGGAGCTCCACTCAGGACTGACAGTGGTGGAAAGGTCAAAGACTGAGTAGGGCAGACACTGAACAGAAGAGTCCAGGAAGCCCCTGCCTAAAAGAGACTGTCCATAACTTCAGGACCAAATGCCACCTGGAGCAGCATCTAGGGGGAAACAGGTTTGGCTCTTAGCCTAAGCCTGGGTTCCTAGCTTGGTCCCTCCATTTGTCCCCTTCCTGGCACAGAGCTTCTAAAACCCTCAGAATTTCCTAAGCGATGAGAACCATAAAGTTGTCTTTTGCTATTTTAATGAAAGCCCCTAAGGATGGGGGCTGGTTGCCAGTGGAGCCAATCTGGTGATTTTAGGGTTGGAACTTTCAATCCCACCCCTCTACTTGGGAGGGGAGAGGGGCTGAAGCTTGAGTTCAGTCACCAATAACCAATGATTTAATCAATCCTGCCTCTGCAATGAAGCCTCCATAAAACCCAAAAGGAGAGGGTTCAGAGAGCTTCAGAGTTGGTGAACATGTGGGAATGCGGGGAGAGCGGTCCTCGAGAGGTCATGGGATCTCTGCACCCCTTCCCCATCCCTTGCCCCACAGCCTCTCTTCCATCTGGCTGTTCCTGAGTTATATCCTTTGAAATAAATAGGTAATCTAGTAAGTATAAGGTTCTCTTGAGTTCTGTGACCCATTCTAGGAAATTAATGGAACCCAAGGAGAGGTCGTTGGAACTTCTGATCTACAGCTGGTAGGTCAGAAGCCCAGGTGCAACCTGGACTTACAATTGGCTTCTGAAGTTGGAGATGGGGGTGGAGGGAAGTCTTACAGGACTGAGACCTTAATCTTCGGTATCTGATACGATTTCCACGTAGATAGTGTCAGAATTGAGTTAAATTATAGGACTCAGCTGGTGTCACAGAACTGCTTGGGATGGAAAAAAACACACACCTCAGATTTGGTGTCAGAATTGCATGGGGCATGGCAGGGAATATCTTCAGCTGTTTCTAATATTTAGTCTCACTTAAGAACAGGCGCAACAAGCTTTCTTTTCAATACCCGCCCTCACCCCCCACTCCGCCCCAGCTTCCCCACTGAGTATCTGCCAGGTCTTTGAAAGGGAGGTTGTCCATACAGAGTGGCTGAGGACTGAATGAGCCTGAGGGCACTGGTGTGCATCATTTCCGTGGAGCTGTTGCCAGGCAACATGCTGGCTGCCAACCAGGGGAGAAACTTCCAGGATGCTGATGTGCATCCTCGGCACTGGGTTTGATTGGCCCTGGTGACGTGGTGTTTTTGCAGATGGGGCCAGGGCCTTCCCGAGTTTTCACACACTCTAATAAATCTGAGTTGTCATTGGTGTGTGCTAGACCTTGGTAGACAAAATAAAGAGAAAGGATTCCATTGTTTGGTAGCAATATGGTTTCTAGTGGGGTACATTATTTATCTGCTTTTTATCCCAACTCTGCCAACAACAGAGAGGAGACCAGCATTCTCACAGCCTCTCCCCAAATGTAAAGTTCAGGAACTCCTGGTCTCTGGGTCTGGATCCTTGCTCAGAGTGCCCTGTCTTGTAGCCTCACCATCTACGTCTTGGGGAGTGAACTAGGAAATCCCAGTCCCCAAAGTCTGAGCTGCAAATACGGAGTCAGTGACTTCCCCAAGCCATAAATATCCTTTGGTTCATTTATTCATTCTATCAACATCTACCGAATACCTCTTATGTGCCATTTAGGGGATACAGGAAAAAAGACCCAGTCCTTGCTCTCAAGTTGTTTTCAGGCTGAAATACCTACCAGGCAGCATGGAAACCAACCTGGGACGAGGGGTTGGAGGACCGATCTGAACCTTGCTGGGTGAGATTGAAGATTCTTCATGCATTGACTGATTCAACAAATATATACCGAACACACACAACGTGCTAGACTCTGATCTGGTTTCTGAGGACTCAGTTATGAATGAAGCCGCCAAGTTCACTGCTCTCACACATTCCAGGTGTGGCAGGGCAGGGGACCCAGGAGAAGGCAGGGGATGCAGAGGAGACAAATTAGCAACAAGTCAGCCAATGCGCAACCCATTTATTCCATGGGTTTTATTGAGTATCTCATATGTGTTGGGCAGGGTGTTAGGTGCTAGGGTTGTAAAGACAAATGACACACAGTCCCTCGGGGGGGCACACAATGTCCCCGAGGGCATTTCTGCCAGAGGGAGGAGCCTGTCCATAGGCAGAGAGCAAATGATGGGGCTGCTTGGGGGAGATCAAGCCATTCAGTAGAGCTGCGGCATAGGGCGTGGTGGTTGAGGAGGCTCCTTCTTTTAATTATGGAACTCATCCCTTGGGCAATCTGGGGCAAGGAGTCCTTCCTGGAAATTTCATATAAACCCTCTTGAAGTATCTATTGGGGTAGACATTTAGGAACAAACTGTAGGTATTAGAGGTGTATAAAAGAGCATCATTCAGCCTAAGGTGTGGCTCTGCTTGCCTGAAATACACATGAAGAATAAGAGTTTCTAACACTCCAGATTCAGTTCCTTCCACCCTCCCTCCCTTCCTCCCTTCCTTCCTTCCTACCTGGCCCCATTCCCAGAAACTGGTGCAAATAAAAACAAGTGTAGGACCAGAAAATGTCAAAATGAATATAACTAGGATCTGCCCTCTGAGGTGTGGCAGGAAATAATATTGCTTAATGTTTGCAAAATGTCAGGACGTTCTTGAATAAAAGGCCCTATATAAGTTCAAAGTCTTTATAATTATTTGATGATTACTATAATTTATGATTAATTTATAATTACTATAATTTATAATTACTATAATTGATGATTACTTACTAAAGTAAGACAGTCATAAATCTCTTAGTAAGAGGGTGAAGTCAACACTTTTTGAAAGAGGCAGCAGGCCAGGGACTCTATATAAGGGGTGATGGGCTGATGGTCTCTAAGGACAAGAGCACACTGAAAACAGGTGAGCGGTGGAACTCTGCTCAGGCCTATTTAGCATGAAAAATCCAGGATATGGTGATCAACTGATAATGACTGTGTCTCTGCTGCTAAGTAAATAAGAAAAGTTGGAGTCAGAGAAAACTCAAGAACCTTGCAAGGAAAACACAAGTTATAAAAGATTATGTAGATGATAGAATGATTTTTATTTATAATACTTATACATGTCTAGATTTCTTTTAATTTAAGTATATAGTTACTTTTGGATTTGTGAGCACGGGCGAAAGAAAGAATGGGAGAACAGAAACATGTGTGCATTTAATGGGAACTGTTATAGGCCATATGAGATGTGTTTTTTGTGAATTCAAAGCCAAAGGACAGAGGTGTTTATGTTTTTCCAGATGTAACCTCTCCCCCACCCTCAGGCTCCCTCCTATTTCATTAACCCCACCCACCTTAAGTGACGCCTCTATAACAAACTCCTATCTTCTCTGGAGGCTGTGAAAGATCTAAGGCCAACAAGTCTAACAGCTTAAACTTGGCAGAGTCAAAGGCTAGACAGGCTTCAGCAGTCTTGGATGGAAGAGAGACCATGGTCTCTTAGATTTGATCTTTGTTCAGAACGGGATATTCCTGGGACAGTCCTTTGCACTGGGAGAGGAGCCTTCCTGGAGTTCCCAACTCTGGGAATCCCAGATGGGCAAAGTGAGGAGAGCAGGCACAGAGGCCGAAGGGAGAGAAGGAACTCCTTCCCAGGTTTCTCTCAACCAGGAAAGGATGTGCCTGCAGAGGGTGAAGAGAAGTGATCGAACCTTCCAGGCTGGCGATCCTTGCTCACAATCCAAATTCAGTAAATATATATTTTCATGGACCATGTGAAAATGCAACTCTGCAAAAAGTGAGTTTAAAAGGAGCCTTATATCTGACTCTAGAAAGTTAGATTTTTCTCAAGAAAATGTGGTCCTAGTGGCAGAAACATTTTATGTATGTGGCTGTCATTGCTGTTGTTTTCATTTAAGGGCTGTTGGTGCACAGCAGTCTGCGGGGCAATGCTAGGGTGTGTGTGAGGAGGGAGAGCATTAGGGGATATGGCTAAGATGTGATGCTACTGGAAAGGCCTTTCAGTCCATAGGGAGCAAGCAAGAAAGCTGAGTTAGCAATAAAACCAGGGTCAGGTGACAGTACAACGTGGAGCAGAAGAGACTTGCCTGGTGTGTGTGTAGAGAGCAGTCCTCAATCCTTCCAGGACCAAGTGGGGTGGGGCACGATGGGGCAGGGCCACCTCCATCTCCCAGCACCTTAGGATGTTAACACGGCAACTTTTCCAGGCTGGTCGGAGGACCCTAAGGACCTGGGATGCCTATGGTTCAAGGTTTGTGGGGATAATCTGGGAGAACATTCATGGAAAAGGAATGGGGGTTCTCTTGTGAGAGAATTACAAAGAACAAAGATCTTTGTTTCCATCTTTTCCAGAAACATTGTTTAACTGAGGAGGAAATGGTCCATGACACCTTACAAATCTAAACACTGCTTTGAGAATTACAAAGTGCTCAGTGGAGGAAGGGTGAGTGGAGGCCACCAGGAACCTGAACTGGCCCCAAGTGGTGTTCAGGTTGTCAGTTTCCAGCGTGCCCTCCACCTTGACACCCCCATGCTGTCTGTCACAGTTTTGCTCTCCAGAAAGGGAGAAGAGGGATGCTGCAGTGGATGCTGTGCTTGGCATCATGAACACAGTGCTGGACTGACCTGACGTTCTGATAATGGTTCCAAGTGTCTGGAGCCACAGGGGTTTGACCGGATCAGTCCTGGGTGACCGATGGAGTCTCCCCCCACACACTCCAGTGACACCTCAACACTCCCTTCTGAACATAGACTCCTTTTTGGCACCTGGAAAGTTGGGTCACAGAGTTTGGGTTCCTTCCATATGCTATGTTGATGTCTTATTGTCCCTTCTTCTTGCTCTTTCCTGATGTAATTGAAAAAAAAAAAACAAAGTAACTCTGTGTTCCTAAGTCATTGGCACATGTATTTACACAGACTCTTTTCATTCAAGTGCTTACGCAACACAGACATTTAGTTCCATGCTTGGAAAATGAAACGAGCTTTCATGTTGCAATAAAAGCTAAGTTTTTCCACTTGTGTTTCCAAGAAGAATTTTTTTCCCCTGGAAAAGCAGTACAAAGAGTAAAATGCTCTGGGTTTTGCATCTGGTTGCAAGCAGTCCTTTTCTCGGATGGGTCCTTTCCATAAAGCCAGTGAGAAGCCTCTGTAAATATACACACACTTTCATGAAACTGTGAGCTTTTCCTGTACCTACATGGCTCTTTCTCTGCTCTTTTTCCTGGGACGGAGTGTCCTCTCTCATTCAGTGCTGGGGGCTCAGTGGGTGACTCCTGTTAGGTGATTGAATCTGAGAGTTCCTGTAAACACAGCTAAAATTCAAAGTTCCTGTATCTTTCTGGTGTTCTGGACTGGGCACAACATTTTCTACTCAACTAAGGGAAATCAGATAGACCATCTCAATATTGTAGGGAAGAAAAACAAAAAGCATGGCTTTTTGTTAATTCAAATGACTTCCTAAATACCTCTTCTTCATCTTGATATATTCTCTTCCTGGGTGTTTGGAAGGAACCACCCACAATACTAACCTTCAAACAAAAGGGATGAGAAAAGCATTATGAAAGTGCCGAGTACATATTTATACACACACCCCACTTGTAATGATAGTAATAACTCAAAAGAATCGTAGCCAAGCTCAGCTGATCAAGGGAGATGATGGGAGCAGGCAGCAGTAGAAGGGGCTCGTGGAAGGTGGAGGCTTTGGTGGCAGGTGGCTGGCTCCTCAGGCATCCCCTGGGGTCAGCGGCAAGCTATCCTGGGTGGCATTTGTATATTCATTTGGTAGCTAGTGGGGGAACCAGGGCTCTTTGTACACGAGGAAGGTGATTAGAGGAATGGCTGGGATGAGAAAGTATTTGAGAGCAAGTGCTTGATGGTGACCAGTTGTCTGATCTCTTGTCTGCTGCTGACCCCCTTATGAGTTCAATCCTGGACCCCTATCATGACCTGACTTCGTGAGGATTTGACTTTGCTGGTGGAAATAGCCTGTTTATTGGTCTCCCCAGGCTCTGGCCCAGGTTTGTTCCTGCCTAGGAGTCCTACAGAGGGAGAAAGGGAAACATGGCTCAAGGTGACCAAAGGGGTCTGAGATTCCCAGGCTGGGGGCTTAGAGCAGTGGGGAATGTCTTCCAGCTCCTTCTTCTAACCAAAGCAAAGATGGCAAGGCACCAAGGAAAGCGTAACCTTTCCTCTTAACTGAAGGAAAAAGAACCCAAAGTAAGAGGAGCACCGATAAGAAATTCTACTTTTGGTATTACCTTTTGATAACGAAGAGGCTATTGGGATAAGGCACATGCATCAGAAACTGGCTTTTCAAGATCTGCAGTCAGATCACCATATTTCTCAGGGCTGAGAATCAAAGTATCTTGGTTTCTTGAAAGAACCTGTATTTGGTAACTCGACAGTATGTTGAGTCCCTGTGGGCTGAGCAGGAGTCTCGTCATTTTTAAGCTAATTAAAAGGATGGATGGAACACATGTCCCGCTCTGGCTTATTTCATTATGATTCAAATAATTAATTTTCTTAGTTCAGACAGGGGGACACACATTCATTCTTTTCACACTTTTCCATAGAAACACTACATAATGTTATGACAACAATTGATATCTTCACATCTTTGAGCTAATTTCTATTTTTTTTTTTTTTTTTTTGTGGTACGTGGGCCTCTCACTGCTGTGGCCTCTCCCGTTGCGGAGCACAGGCTCCGGACGCGCAGGCCCAGCGGCCATGGCTCACGGGCCAAGCCGCTCCGCGGCATGTGGGATCCCCCCGGACCGGGGCACGAACCCATGTCCCCTGCATCGGCAGGCGGACTCCCAACCACTGCGCCACCAGGGAAGCCCTAATTTCTATTTTAAAATCATTTTAGGATCTGTAGTGCCAAGTCATCAATATGTCTGTGCTGTGGCTACTTCTGGGCCTCCTTGCCTTTACTGGTGAGTGTGTTGCATTTTTCCCAAATGACCTTGGAGATGGGAAAGATAAGCATGGGAACATAGTGGTACTTCTGGTACTTAAAACTGCAGTGGAAAAAAAAAAAAACTGCAGTGGAAAATGTTCTTTTTCCCCCCAAGCTGTTCAACAAATCCTGGAGTTGCTAACAGCCACTGACAAGCAGCCTCTTGCCAGGTGCCTCACAAAAGGAGGGGGTTCTGCAGAATGTGGGGTGGACTTACAGCAGCATTGCTTGGGCCAGACTTTAAATCCATACCATTGAAAAATGCTCACTGTTCCTCTATAAAAATTCTTTCACCAGAAGTATTTATTGAATTTATTAATAGACCATATAATTCTACAGAAGCATTGACGTGATTTACCAATGTAAAACTAATGTAATGCAATACAAAACTAGCAACACTGGGATCAAGGAGATGGGACTCAGCTAACCACTGAGGCTGACATCGTTACCATGCTTGAATTTCAGATTCGGTCCTAAGGTTCCTTGCAACTGGGGCAAAGAGGAAAAGGCAATTTTTTTTTTTTTTGGACAAAGAAAAGTAGGAAGCATGGCTCCTCAAGAGAAGCAAATTTTTTCCTGGCTCTGAATTTTGAAAACTTCTCAGATAGGGCCAGCCTTACATTCATTCCTTTCTTTCTTGAACCATCCATTCAACAAATATTTTTTTAAATTTTACAAGGAATTTTGGGACTATAAGGAACTTTGAGTGAAGGAGACAAGACGGCAGAGTAGAAAGACATGAGCTCACCTCGTCTTATGGGAACACCAAAATCACAGCTAACTGCTGAACAACCATCAACAAAAAAGTGCTGAAGATATCCTACATCCAAAGACAAAGAAGAAGCCACAATGAGACAGTAGGAGGGTTGCAATCATGATAAAATCAAGTCCCATACACTCCAGGTGGGAGATCCATAAACTGGAAAATAATTATACCACAGAAGTTCTCCCGCAGGAGTGAAAGTTCTGAGCCCCACATGAGGCTCTCCAGCTTGGGGTCTGGCAATGGGAGGAGGAGCCCCCAGTGAATCTGGCTTTGAAGGCCAACAGGGTTTGATCACAGGAATTCCACAAGACTGGGGGAAACAGAAACTCCACTCTTGGAGGGTGCACACATGGTCTTGTGCACACCAGGACCCAGGATAAAAAGCAGTGACCTCATAAGAGACTGGACCAGACTTACTTACTAGTATTGGAGGGTCTCCTGTGGAGGTTGGGGGCACAGCTCTGGCTCACTGCAGGGACAAGGACACTGGCAGTAGCAGTTCTGCGGAGTACTCATTGTGTGAGCCCTCTTGGAGGCTGCCATTTTCTCACCAACACCTGGCCCCACTCTACAGCCGGTAGGCTCCAGTGCTGGGATGCTTCAGGCCAAACAACCAACAGGGTGGGAACACAGGCCCACCCAACAGCAGACAGACTGCTTAAAGTCTTCCTGAACACACAGCTGTCCAATAAACCACACCCCCTGACACATCCCTGCCCGCCAGAGAGACAAGACCAAGCTCCACCCACCAGTGGGCAAGTACCAGTCTCTCCCACCAGGAAACCTGCACAAGCCTCTTAGACAGCCTCATCCACCAGGGGGCAGACAGAAGAAGCAAGAAAAGCTGCAACCCTGCAGCCTGTGGAGGAAACTGCAATCACAGAAAGTTAGGCAAAATGAGATGGTAGAGGAATATGTTCCAGATGAAGGAGCAAGATAACACTCCAGAAGAACAACGAAGGGAAGTGGAGATAGGCAATCTACCTGAAAAAGAATTCACAGTAGTGGTAATAAAGATGATCCACAATCTTGGGAAAAGAATGGAGGCACAGATCAAGAAGATACAAGAAATGTTTAACAAAGACCTAGAAGAACTAAAGAACAAACAACAGAGATGAACAATACAATAACTGAAATGAAAAATACACTAGAAGGAATCAGTAGCAGAATAACTGAGGCAGAAGAACAGATAAGTGAGCTGGAAGACAGAATGGTGGATTTCACTGTGGTGGAATAGAATAAAGAAAAAAGAATGAAAAGAAATGAGGACAGTCTAAGAGATCTCTGGGACAACATCTAATGCACCAACATTCACATTATAGGGGTCCCAGAAGGAGGAGAGAGAAAGGACCTGAGAAAATATTCAAAGAGATAATAGCTGAAAACTTCCCTAACATGGAAAAGGAAATAGTCACCCAGGTCCAGGAAGTGCAGAGAGTCCCAGGCAAGATAAGCCCAAGGAGGAACATGCCAGGACACATAGTAATCAAACTGACAAAAATTAAAGACAAGGTAAAAATATTAAAAGCAACAAAGGAAAAGCAACAAATAATGTACAAGGGAACTCCCATAAGGTTTTCAGCTGATTTCTCAGCAGAAACTCTGCAGGCCAGAAGGGAGAGGCATGATATATTTAAAGTGATCAAAGGGAAGAACCTACAACCAAGACTACTCTACCCAGCAAGGCTCTCATTTAGATTCAACAGAGAAATCCAAAGCTTTACAGACAAGCAAAAGCTAACAGAATTCAGCACCACCAGACCAGCTTTGCAACAAAGGCTAAAGGAACTTCTCTAGGTGGAAAAGAAAAGGCCACAACTAGAAACCAAAAAATTACAAAAGGAAAAGCTCACTGGTAAAGGTGAACATACAGTAAAGGTAGGAAATCACCTGCACACAGATTTAATATCAAAATCAGCAATCGTGAGGAGAGGAGAGCACAAACGCAGGATACCGGAAATGCACCTGAAATTAAGACCCGCAACTTAACACAACCTTCCTCACATACAGACTGCGATATCAAATCCTCATGGTAACTGCAAACCAAAAATCTATAATAGATACCACACACACACACAAAAGGAATCCAAACACAACACTAAAGTTAGTCAACAAACCACAAGAGAACAAAAGAGGAAGGGAAGAAAAAGGACCTCCAAAAACAAATCCAAAACAACTAACAAAATGGCAATAAGAACATACATTATCAATAATTACCTTAAACATAAATGGATTAAATGCTCCAACCAAGAGACATAGACTGGGTGAGTGGGTACAAAAACAAGACCCATATATTTGCTATCTACAAGAGACCCACTTCAGATCTAGGGACACATTCAGACTGAAAGTGAGGGGATGGAAAAAGGTATTCCATGCAAATGGAAATCAAAAGAAATCTGGAGTAGCAATACTCATATCAGACAAAATGGACTTTAACATAAAGACTGTTACGAGAGAAAAGAAAAAGAAACTTTGGGGAGCATATAATGTGATTAGGGAGAGACTACAGGGCAAGGAATAATGAGTGACACAACCAACTACTATTAAGGGTATTTGTCACCAATTATAAAGATAAAAGTGCACTGATTAAAAAATAAACAAGGAACTGTTGGCTCATTTAATTTTTAGTACACTCATAAAAGACCAAGTCATTTCATTTCCTCATTTCTCTTAGATTACTCATCACAAGATTTTAAAATAGAAGTATTTACTCCAAAATACCAGCATTTTCAGATGTCAATCCCATGAAGCTCTTAGTAAGAAAACAGAACTTTAAAATGCATTTACACAAACCTACAGTACACAGATGATGTGTAACAGATATATTTCCAAAGATCTGCATATTACTAAGATTTGATTATATAATCTAATTTAGTCAAAGATTAAATTAGTCAAAAAGAGTAATCTAATGAGAAGTCCTTACAGGCTGGTAATAGTGAGATGATTCTGTCAAGGGGCAGCTTCCTGCCCCCTGTAGGTAACTTGTTGCTGGCTCATGTGCCCTCCTTGTGGTGTGAATTATAAATTCTAGAGAATGCCCTCCCCTTCAGTGACTAGAATGACAGTGAAAGTTAAGGAGAGAGATGGAAGGGCAAAGAGAGAAAGGGAAGAAGGGGAAAAAGGGAGCCCTGGCATAGAGATCTGGTCCTGGACCTCACAACATATCCTCCCGCCTTTGTTGTCTTAGGCTCCCACCTAGAAGTGCACACAAGAGCAGGGGAAGCCAACTCCAAGTCCCAGTTTACCAGCTGTGCCTTTACTTTGGGTCTGGGTTGAGATCCCAGGGAGGACCAGGCTTCATACTACATGTTTCTCCAGAGCAAACACAAGTATCTCACCAGACCAATGAGTTAGGAGTATTTGAGGGAGAAGTGCCGAGTTCACCTAAGACACAAGATGAAGACTAATTTCCAGGGAACACAGAATCTCTGCTTTGATTCTAAGACACCCACGCAACAGCACTGTTCGGCCCCAGAGCTTTGCAAGTAGTATAACTGCTCCAATTGTTCTCGAGTCCATGGAAGAGGAGGTAAGAAGTTAGTATCTGTGATCACTTAGTTGCCATACTGAAAATTTCAAAAGTGTTTCCATGGCAAATTGAGTTCCTGTTGTCATTGATTTTAGTACAGTTATTTTCATTAACATCGCTTCATAATGGATAGAAGCAGGATCAGAACTACTAGTTCAGTGTCTTAGGCTGACATTTTCTCCATTTGTAGGCTCATCTGAAAGCAGCAGTGGGGGATGCTATGGAGACCTCCAGACCCTCTACGCCCCTGGGGCGTCTTGCGGGACTGGAAGGCGTCGAGGACTGAAATACTGTGGTATTGATCATCTCACTGTCCACCTTGCCCCCCTCCTCTTCGTCCTCTTTCTGTCAGAAGGTGACTCCTTTTGGCAAGCGTGGTTTCCACCGGGTTTTGTCCCTTCCCTTGAGATGCCACCCCAAGCCTCCCTGTCCTTCCCCACAGTTTTGATCCTCTCAGCATATCCTTTAGGTTCCCACTACTTCCCACAGCCCCACGCAGCGGAGTGATGGAGAGAGCACGGGACGTGGGGTCCACAGAGCTTGTCTGAGTGTTAGCTCTGGGGCTTCAACAAGTCACTCAGGTCTCCTGAGCATCCACTGGAAGGGTGAGAATAGCACTTACTTTACAGTGTTGACAGCTTTGTTTGATGTAAGGTGGATGAGAGTGCTTGTGAAACCAGGAAAGTGGGCTAGCCAGGTAAATTAGTACTGGTCTTCATTTTGCCATTTCTCGTTATTTCGTAAAAGTTTAGGCTCACATGATTCTGGGTGTCACTTTAGGGCAGAAAGGTGGGCAGGCATGAGGAAACCTGCCAGGGAAACTCTCCAAGGACTCCTTGAAGAGTTGGGAGAACTTTTCTCTCATATTCTGTCACATGGTAGCTGATGGACAGGTACATTTTATTGGGTCACTCTGGGATGTTTAGGATGGGGCTGATGGTGTCTGTGCCCATGGAATTTTCCAGGGTGGGCCAGAGCAGCCCCTGAGAGCCCAGCTGGGGAGCACAGAGGACACTCCTCAGGGGATATGGACGCAAGCTCAAAGGAGGAGAATCATAATCTCAGGTCTAGGGATGGCCACAAGGGATTTCAGACCAAAACTTGGGCTTCTCAGTCCTAGACCACTGACCAGGTCCTTGGAGTGTATTTTCTCTCTCTTCCTGAACTCCTGTCTCAGCACGAGTCACACCAAGCTGCCTCCTTCCTTCTGTGTTTGCTTTAAGAGTTCGTGCTTCTGAAAGGCTGGCTGAAAGAGACATGCCATACCTCCTGTGATATCAACCCATCATGTGTACAGTTGGCCTAAAGTGCTGCATGGACCCTGCTGTGATCGCTGGTGTCTTGTCCAGGAGTCTCGTGGTGGCAACGTCCTGGTCAATGTGGACAGTATGGGCGATGGAGCCAGGGTGGTGCAGGTAACCTGCCATCAATCATGTCGTGTGGTTTGTCACAACCCCAAGGGACTCCTTCACATTTGTTATTGCTGATGGCACCCCTGGAGCACTGCTCCATAGAATACGGAGTAAAAGATGCTCCCTGGAGTTGTGAGAACCACAGCTCCGCCTGGGAGATGTGACAAGCAACATTCCTGCTTCGTTTAGAGCCACAATTTCCTTTCAAAGTAAATTATGCTGTGTTTCCAGGCTGTCAGCAACCAAATCCTATTCTGGATTTCCAATAAGGTGATGGTGCAGGAGAGAGATCACAGATAGAATCCTTGCTCTGTTATTTTGTAACCATGTGACCTTGGATAAGTCATTTACTCTCCCTAGGTCTCAGTTTCCTCATCTATAAAATGCCATCTCAGAGAATTGTTATGAAGATTCAATGAAATAATGTGAAGAAGCACTTGGTATCTGGTAGATTCTCAACAAATACTGAATTCCCTTTCCCTTGTCTTATTTCTACACAATTCTTAGTTATGAAGATCAATTTCAGTTTTGCACTAATTCTGCCTGGTATCACTTGCTGCCTGATAGAAACTTCCAGGGAATGGGTCATTCGTTAACCCCACTGCCGAATTAACTCTGTGCTGGTTGAATTGGCGATGCAAGGGACGTAACGAGGACATGTTTCTTCCTATGCATTTCACATTGTTGTCAATGTTGAGAAACCTATAAGTATTGCACTCATACTTCAAGCTTTTAGGAAAACGTACTCCTCAATGATCTTTAAATTGGCTTCCCAAAGTACATGACGCTTGACAATTTAAAAGTACTTTCAAATACTTTATCTTATTTTGATGTGGGGACCCATCCAATAAACTGATGAGATGAAGTCGGTGGGGGAGGCAAGTCATCTGCCCTTTACAAGTGAGGAAGTGGATTTGCGAGGACAAAGTCATTGCCGCAAAGTCACCCAGCAGCTGGAAAATGCAGTACTGGGACCGAGGACGTCATTGGTGATGTCAGGGCAGGCATCGTTTCTCCTGCCCTGTTCTGCTTCCTTTGTAAAGGATGAGTCCATCTCCTTTGAAGATGAAGAAAGAACTCTCCAGAGTCAGACATTTCTCCTACCTATGGTGAAACCCACATGGTGTACAAGAAAGTGTAGAAAAGTTACCTTTAGACATTCAGATTATCTGAAAGGAGAGTTACAAGTCCAGATAGAAAAACCCCTTTCTGACCTGTTTAGAAGGTTTATGCTTACAGCACTGAAAGAGGGCATCAGACTGGTCCCTACGCTACATCTGTCACCTCTGGTTTCCAAATCTGCCTCTTACCATTACCCTGAAAACAGCTGTGAAATGTCCGCTTGTCCCTTCCTTTGCCTAAACTTGTAGCTTTACTATTTATCCTCGGGGAGATTGAAGGTGGCGATGGTTCTGCCAAAGGGGAGGAGAGAAAAAGGGAAATGAAAAAGTAGCCCTGATCCTAGGAAGCTGCATCAACCTCTGCCTCTCTCCTCGCAGGACCCTGGCCTTCATGCCCCACCTCCTGGATCAGCAAGGCCCAGGTTTCCCAGATGACTGAGGTCCTGACTGTTAGAATCAAAGAAATCCAGAGGAGGTTTCCAACCTGGACCCCTGACCAGCACCTGAGAGCTTTGTGTAACCCACGGGTTGGTTTCCCATCATGGAGTTAATAGGTACAAACGTAATTCATTGCACCAGATTCTCCCAAACCTCAGTTGCCTCCTAAAAAGCAACTAGGAAAGAGAATCTGAGTTAACTGCTGAGCACCCTGCCACAGCGAGGGGCTGTGGGCTTGGCATTAACCCATCTCACAAATTCCAGGTGGACTCTGTGACTACACCCGAAGCAGCCAGGACCTGAGCTGTGACTTCTGCAATGGCGTCCTTGCACGAGCCAAATACTTCAAAAGACAGGGCTTCTAACGCTTCAGCTCAGACCCAAGATCATTATCGTGCAGGCAGCTTCAGCTGTTACACAGATAAAAGTAGCCAATGAGGCCAGAAATTCTGAATCTGAGTTTGACCCAAATGTCATCAAAATAACATGAATCACATTAAAGAATTATTATGGATTTTGTGGTCTGGTGTGTGCAAATAAAAGGCTGTGTCTCTTTAAAGGTATTTCCACGGATGTGAGCTGTAATGTGGACTTCTGTGAAATGAATCCTGTGTCTCATTGGCTTGCATTGTCAGACTTAGCAAATAAAAATATCGGAATCCCAGTTAAATTTGAATTCCAGATAAAAAATGATTTTTTTTTAGTGTAAGTCCCATGCAATATTTAGAACACATTTATACTAAAATATTATGTGTTGTCTATTTGAAATTCAAATATAACTGGGCATATGGTTATTTTAGGTGGCAACTCTATCACTGATTTCTTTGATAAAAATCATAGTTTCAAATTTTAATTGAAAACTTTTGATGAGAAAAAGGGTAAGAGGGTAGCCAGTCCCATCTGCTGGAGGGAATAGTTTTGCAAAAGGAGGGAAGGGCACAACCTTTATAAAAATGACATAGCCACTGAGGACACGACAAAAACTGGTTAGAACCAACTAGGTCCAAGATGGCAGAAGGTTCGACTTCCAGCAGACTTTGAGCCTCATTATACGTTCATTGTAATACATTAGCTAAATGACATACCCAGGGGTGCCACGACTGTTCTGAGGCCAGCCATAAAAGGCCAAAAAGTGGGCAGTGGCCCAATTCCTGGAAATCTCTGCCTTTTCTCCAAAATAATTGGAATAATCTTCTCACTCATTAACCTATGAAATTACCCAGCCCATAAAAACTAACCACACCATATTCTGGGGTCTCTCGTCTTCTGAGATGGTCCACACTCCGTGGAGTGTGTACCTCCCAGGGCTGCTCTCACTTTCTGAGATGATCCCATGTCCTGTGGCCACTTTCACCTTTTGAGACGGACCACATTCTGTCTATGGAATGTGTACCTCTCTAAATAAATCTAATTATAACCTATCACTTTGCCTCTCACTGAATTCTTTCTGCGATGAGACATAAAGAACCTGAGCTTCATTAAGTCCTGAGACCAGGTGTGTGATCTCTAAGACAGTGGGATGGTGAAAAACTGAAAGCATTCCCACTAAGATCAGGAAAAAGACAAGGATGTCCACTCTCACTACTCTTATTCAACATAGTTTTGGAAGTCCTAGACAGCAATCAGAGAAGAAAAAGAAATAAAAGTAATACAAGTTGGAAAAGAAGAAATAAAACTGTCACTGTTTGCAGATGACATGATACTATACATAGAAAATGCTAAAGATGCCACCAGAAAACTACTAGAACTAATCAATGAATTTGATAAGGTTGCAGGATACAAAATTAACGCACAGATATCTCTGGCATTCCTATACACTAACGATGAAAAATCTGAAAGAGAAATTAAGGAAACAATCCCGTTTACCATCACAGCAAAAAGAATAAAATATCTGAGAATAAACCTACCTAAAGAGCTGAAAGACTTGTACTCAGAAAACTATAAGACACTGATGAAAGAAATCAAAGATGACATAAACAGATGGAGAAATATACCATGTCCTTGGACTGGAAAAATTAATACCATGAAAATGACTATACTACCCAAAGCAATCTACAGATTCAATGCAATCCCTATCAAACTACCAATGGCATTCTTCACGGAATTGTAAAAAAAAATTTTACAATTTGTATGGAAACACAAAAGACCCCAAATAGCCAAAGCAATTTTGAGAAAGAAAAACGGAACTGGAGGAATCGGGCTCCCTGACTTCAAACTATACTACAAAGCTACAGTAATCAAGAAAGTATGGAACTGACACAAAAACAGTAATGTAGATCAATGGTACAGGATAGAAAGCCCAGAGATAAACCCACGCACATATGGTCACCTAATTTACGACAAAGGAGGCAAGAACATACAATGGAGAAAAGACAGCCTCTTCAATAAGTGGTGCTGGGAAAACTGGACAGCTACATGTAAAAGGATGAAATTAGAACACTCCCTAACACCATACACAAAAATAAACACCAAATGGATTAAAGACCTAAATGTAAGACCAGACACTATAAAACTCTTAGAGGAAAACATAGGAAAAACACTCTTTGACATAAACCACAGCAAGATCTTTTTTGACCCACCTCCTAGAATAATGGAAATGAAAACAAAAATAAACAAGTGGGACCTAAATAAACCTCAGAGCTTTTGCACAGCAAAAGAAACCATAAACAAGATGAAAAGACAACCCTCGGAATGGGAGAAAATATTTGCAAATGAAACAACAGACAAAGGTTTAATCTCCAAAATATACAAACAGCTCATGCAGCTCAGTATCAAAAAACCAAACAATTCAATTAAAAAATGGGTGGAAAACCTAAATAGACATTTCAATAAATAAGATATACAGATGGCCAAGAGGCACATGAAAAGATGCTCAACATCACTAATTATAAGAGAAATGCAAATCAAGACTACAATGAGGTATCACCTTACACTGGTCAGAATGGCCATTATCAAAAAATCTAGAAACAATAAATGCTGGAAAGGGTGTGGTGAAAAGGGAACCCTCCTGCACTGTTGGTGGGAATGTAAATTGATATAACCAGTATGGAGAACAGTATGGAGGTTCCTTAAAAAACGAAAATTAGAACTACCATATGACCCAGCAATCCCACTACTGGGCATATACTCTGAGAAAACCATAATTCAAAAAGAGACATGTACCACAATGTTCTTTGCAGCACTATTTACAATAGCCAGGACATGGAACCAACCTAAATGACCATTGACAGATGAATGGATAAAGAAGATGTGGCACATATATACAATGGAATATTACTCAGCCATAAAAAGAAATGAAATTGAGTTATTTGTAGCGAGGTGGATGGACCTAGAGACTGTCATACAGAATGAATTCAGTCAGAAAGAGAAAAACAAATACCGTATGCTAACACATATATATGGAATCTAAAAAAAAAAAAAAAAAGGTTCTGATGAACCTAGTGTCAGGGCAGGAATAAAGATGTAGACATAGAGAATGGACTTGAGGACACAGGGGTGGGGGGAAGCTGGGGCCAAGTGAGAGTAGCATGGACATATATACACTACTGAATGTAAAATAGTTAGCTAGTGGGAAGCAGCTGCATAGCACAGGGAGATCAGCTCAGTGCTTTGTGATGACCTAGAGGGGTGGGATGGGGAGGGTGGGAGTGAGGCTCAAGAGGGAGGGGATGTGAGGATATATGTATGCATATGGCTGATTCACTTTGTGGTACAACAGAAACTAACACAGTATTGTGAAGCAATTATACTCCAATAAAGATCTATTAAAATTATAATAATAACAATAAAAGCACCATCTATACACCTAAAAAGAAAAGAAAAGAAAAAAAAGACAGTGGGTTTGAGTTCCGATCTGAGTTGTGCGGTTTCAGTTTCAGGAGAGTCACTTTTAAACTTTGCAGCATTATCTTAACCCTAGGTCTCTCTGACCTCTAAGTTTACCTCTTCCTCTCCTTCCCTGAACCACAATCTCCTTCGTCCAATTTCCCCCAACTCAGCTAAGCTCTCCCATTCTTTGGGGCACTTAATTAAGACTAATAGAGTCAGGCCACCGGAGACTGATTCCTCAGTTGGAGCTGCCCTCAAGGACACTGACCACTATACTGACAAATTATTTAATTCTAGGGGTTGTATACTATAAAAGTAATTGACATCCCATTCTATCAACACTTTACAGAGTGTCATTCTAGAACAACTATCATCATTTCAAGCAAAAATTTGTTTTGGAAATGACTGTCTCACCATATATGAAGCACTATATCAGAGCCTCTGCCCTCAGGAACTGTTAAATCATAAAATTTAGTTGGGAATAGCAGCCAGCCACACATGTGCACAGGTACAGATGCAGGGCGGACATCAGGTCATTGTGTAAAGTGCTTACCTTCTGTGTTAGGGGCTTGTGGAACCTGCTCATGACCATCAGTGTCCTTGAACTCCTGGGCTGCTTCCTTCTTATCTCCCCACCGTCTGTCTTCCAAGACCCACTCTCAAGGCTAAATCCAGTGAAGGGATCCTCACTAAGGACAATATGACTGAGAAGACCTCAGGAATATACCTTTGGAGATTTCCATTTCCCTGGCACAATGGCAATGGACTGGGAGGCACTGGTTATGAGTCCACGTGTGAACCAGTTGGGTAAATAAAGTCCTGCAATCACCAGGGCAGCCTCACGCAGCTTCTGTATTCGGATAGGGTAGGGGGTCCCCGGAGGAAAAGAACCAGATTTCACTTTTCTTTTTTTGACATAAGAGAAACCATTCTGGCCCAAGTCATTTTGTGATCTAAGCCTGGCTGCAGTGCTTGCCCTTGAACAAGTCATGAAGCCAAGCAGGACTCTGTGAGGCTCCTGGGCACAGAACCCTTTCAAACAGCTGCTAATCAGGGAAGGGAAGGGATGCAGAGACAAGGGAGGAGCGGCCAAGAGACAACAGTGCAGCCTTGCGGCAGGTCCTGGTTCTGTCTCAAGGGATACGCATAACAGTATCTTTGAGGCCTTCTGCATAACTAAAACCCCCCAAAAATGGAAAATGCTAACTACTTGATGAAGCATTCTTCAGAGAAGATCAGGAGACCAACTGAGGCCAGATTAAAGAAACCACAGAAGCTCAACAGGAGAAACTCAACCACAGAAGCTCACCTGAGACCAGATTAAAGGAATACAGGCCCTGCATACACCCTGATCCTTAACAGCAATCCTGCCCTTGAACCATTGCTATAAAACTCCTCACCAACCCTCCTGGGTTGGAACACACAGTTTCAAGGGCAATAGCCGGTTCTGTCCCCCTTTGCCTGGCAAAGCAATAAAGCTATTGGCATAGCCTTTGAGGATATGACATAAACTGGTTAGAACCATCTAGGTCCAAGATGGCGGAAGATTTGGCTTCCAGTAGACCTTGAGCCTCATTATACACTCATTGCAATATTGATACATTAGCTAAATGACACACCCACAGGTGCCATGACAGTTCCAAGGCCCGACCATAAAAGGTCACAAAGTGGGCGGTGGCCCAATTCCTGGAAAACCCCACCCCTTCCTTCAAATAGTTGGAATAACCCTCCCACTCATTAGCCTATGAAGTTACCCAGCCCATAAAAACTAACCACCCCATATTTCGAGGCCATTCTCGCCTTTTGAGACAGACCGCATTCTGTCTATGGAATGTGTATCTCTTTAAATAAATCCACTTCTTACCTATCCCTTTGCCTCTTGCTGAATTCCTTCTGGGAGGAGACATAAAGAAGCTGAGCTTCATTAAATCCTGAGACCAGGTGTGTGGTCTCAATTAAACGACAGTGGATTCTGGATTCGAGTCCCAGCCTGTGGGTTCAAGTCCCAATCTGAGTTTTGGTGGGTTTGAGTCCCGTCTGAGTTGTGCAGTTTCAGCTTCACCATCAGTCCTTTGCAGCTCTCCCATGTTGCATCGCCCCATTTTTCACATTTTTTGCTTACTCCTTTGTTCATATGGAGCACATCCTCCAGCAGCTTCCTGAGAAAAGTGAGTGGGAGGTTAATTTTTTGAGGCCTTTCATGTCGAAAGTACCTTTTTTTCTACTCTCACATGAATTGGTGATTTGGCCTGGTAAAAAATTCTAGTCTGGAAATAGTTTTCTTTCAGAATTTTGAAGGCATTTATCTCTTGGTCTTCTGGCTTCTAGGAGTACTCTTGAGAAGCCTGAGGTCATTTTGATTTTAATCCTTTGTATATGATATATCCCCTGTTCCCTCTAGAGTTTGTAGAATCTTCTCTTTGTCACATGTTTGACATTTCACAATGATGTGCTTTGGTGAGATTCTGGTTTTGATATATGGAATATTAGCCATAAAAAAGAATGAAACCTTGCCATTTGTGACAACATGGATGGACCTAGAAGGTATTATAAGAATATTAGCCATAAAAAAGAATGAAACCTTGCCATTTGTGACAACATGGATGGACCCAGAAGGTATTATAAGAATATTAGCCATAAAAAAGAATGAAACCTTGCCATTTGTGACAACATGGATGGACCTAGAAGGTATTATAAGGGAAATAAGTCAGAGAAAGACAAATACTGTATTATTTTGCTTATATGTGGAATCTAAAACAAAACAAAACAAATGAAAAAAACATAACAAAACAGAGTTATAGAAACAGAGAACAAACATGTGTTTGCCAGAGGGGGGAGGGGTAGGAGGTGGAAAGAAATAGATGAGGGAGATTAAGAGGTACCAACTTCCAGCTGCAAAATAAACGAGTCGCAGGTATGAAGTGTACGGTGTGGGGAATACAGTCAATAACTGTGTAGTATCTTTGTATGGTGACACAGCATAACTAGATTTATTTTGGTGATCAGTATGAAATGTATAGAAATATCAAATCACTATATTGTGTAACAAGAACTAACATAGTGTTAGTTCAATTATACTTCAAAAACAAACAAGCAAACAAAATCATAGAAAAAGAAACCAGATTTCCAGATTTGTGGTTACCAGAGGTGGAGGTAGGGGGTGGGCTGGGGAGGGGGAACTGGATGAGGATAATCAGAAGGTACAAACTTCCAGGTATAAGGTAAATAAATACTAGGGATATAATGTACAGCATGAGAAACGTAATTAACACTGCTGTATGTTATATATGAAAGTTACCGAGAGTAAATTCTAAGAGTTCTTATCACAAGAAAAAATTTTTTTTCTATTTCTTTAATTCTGTACCTATATGAGATGAAGGATGTTCACTAAACTTTCGTGAGAATCACTTCATGACGTATGTAAACAAATCATTATTCTGTACACCTTAAACTTATACAGTGCTGTATGTCCACTAGATCTCAATAAAACTGGAAGAAAAAACAAACAAACAAACAACAACAACAAAAACTCAGTCCCATTCCCAGGTGATTCTAATGTGTAGCCAAGGCTGAGAATTATTGCCTCACAGATTCTGCAGAATTACCTGAACGAAATAGATGCTGATAGGTGGTTTTGTGTAGCCATCTGAAGACTCTAAAGTCTCCTCTCGCTTTTCAGGACTATTTAAAACCCAGATTCCTGGGACTTCCCTGGTGGTCCAGGGGTTAAGACCCTGTGCTCCCAATGCAAGCGGCACAGGTTCCATCCCGCATGCCGCGCATGGTGCAGTCAAAACAAAAACAAAAAAAACAAAACCCAGATTCCTCATTGAGGTGTGCACCACTTCTGGCTTAGCTGGGCAGATGGAGCCGAGTCCCCTTTGACTTGCTGAGTCAGCCTATCCAGCCAGGGTGAATCCATCCCGCTTCCCCCTCTGTCAGCCTCCCCTGCAGCCTTCTCTACCCGCTTTCCCATGCTGCCTTAGAGCAACCTCATGGGGACTTTTTTCTTTTTCAGATATTGAAGCAGTGCCCAATCAAAGCAACTCCACTTCTCTTATGTTTGACTTCCCTATGTGACCTGAATCTGTTTTTCTAGCACAGACCAAATAGACATTTTATACTTCCAATAACTTATTTATATTTCTTGTGATGGGGAAATTAAAAAGGGGAATACTTAAGACCCTGAGTAAAAGCTCTTTGAGAAGACAATATGAACCAGATCCCTCAAATTTTTTGCTCAAGAGTGTGAGATAGTAAACGAGCAAAACTCCAAGTATCCCCATGTTATCAGGTCATGTAGAGTAGAATGAACCCGGCCTGAACACACAGGGCACTCACAAAACAGCTCATCACGTGGGTGCTGCAAAGAGCCAGGCTGTTCCTCCATGAGTTCCCACCCTCCCAGAAAACAGTGGAGGCTGCTGGAATTGATAAAAGGAACTTGGTTAATGGCTTCACCTCAGGCATCTGACAGCATAATCATGCACTCTTTTGTGTTGTTTCTCCCTACAGCCTAGAAGCTCTGAATAACACAAAAGAAGGATTTGTTCTTACTTCTGGGGGAAAAAGAAAAAAAAACAGGACATATGTACAGGCACATAAAGGAATTACTTTATGTTGGAAACACAAATGAAACTTTAGAGAATAAAACTAGATGGGGGACTTCCCTGGTGGTCCAGTGGTTAGGATTCTGTGCTTTCACTGCCACAGCCTGGGTTCAATTCCTGGTCGGGAAACTGAGATCCCGCAAGCCGTGCAGCGCGGCCCAACAAACAAAATCTAGATGGGGCTGGGTTGTGACTTTCTGCGATCTTGAAAGCAGGTGGCGTTTTATTCTCTCCTCGTGGTCCCAGGGGAGCCAAGAACCAGTTCACCGGAGCAGAGTCACTGGTCACAGTTGGCCGGCTGCTGAGGCACAGATCAGGCCGGACACGCTGGGGAGCTGCGAAGAGGACTGGGATCCTCCCATGTCCCTGCTCCCCACCCAGTGCACGCGTGTCCCCGACACTGCATCCTCCTTCCTGTTGCGCTGCCCACGCTGTGAACGGTGCTTTCTCAGCATCTCTATGTATAGCCTCACTGGCGGTGACCAGGTGCTTTTTATTTGACAGGGATCTCAATGTAAATTTCCGTTAACATGTAAACAGAGGTAGAATGAGACAGACGTTTAAAACGAGGATATCTTACAAAGCAAGAACAATGTCAGACCTGTTATTTATTCTGTGTCCAGGTCTTAATTTCTTTTTTTATTTTATTTATTTATTTTTTTGCGGTACGTGGGCCTCTCACTGCTGTGGCCTCTCCCATTGCGGAACACAGGCTCCGGACGCACAGGCCCAGCGCCCACGGCTCACGGGCCCAGCCGCTCCGCGGCATGCGGGATCCTCCCGGACCGGGGCACGAACCCACGTCCCCCGCATCGGCAGGCGGACCCTCAACCACTGCGCCACCAGGGAAGCCCCGGATCTTAATTTCTAAAGGTGACTGAGTGATGACAGAGAGAGGTCAGTGCCATCGTAAGAAAAATTGAATGGTACTTACCGTTCCCCTAGAAACAAGAGGCAGGCCCCGCAACTCAGGGCCACAGGAGAAACGCCAGGTTTTGGTCAGGAGGCAGAAGACAAGAGCAAAGGGAGGGGCTGAGTCAAAGCCTCCAAGGGGGTTTCTGTGGGAAAGGCAGCAAGGAAGGGCAGAGGAAACAGTGTAGGATTGGCTAGTTTGCATAATTTCTGTGGGCTTTGGTCTTTAGACATGGTCTCTAGTTGTCTGGAATCTGGCCTTGGGATAATTTAGGGCCGGGGAAAGATTGGCTCCATGTGCGTGGATTAGGTAAAGGTGGTGGTTGAGGAATAAGGGCTCGGATTGGTTGCTGTGTGTGTGAAAGGCATGCTCCCCGCTGAGCCGTTTGCTTTCTCAAAGAACTGCTAGCCCTGGGGGGAGCAGTCCTTCTCTGGCCAGCAAGCTTTTTAAGATGTCAAAACGTCATAAAATACAGAAAATAGAAAACATGATTAATACACTATTCAAAACAGCCCACTGCAGACCAGCAGCATCCCCAGCATCACTGGGGAGCTTGTTGGAAATACAGATGAAGAGTGACCAGTGCACAAGAAGCATGCAATGAGGGTTTGTGAATGAATAAGCCTGTAGAGGTGGTTCTCAAAGTGTAGTCCTTTGACCTACAGCATCACAATCCCCTCCCTTATTTAAATGCAACTTCTGGGTCCTCAGTCCTGGCCTATTAAATCGGAATTTCCAGGGATGGGAGCCAAGCAATTGCATTAGAGAAATGTATCCATTGATGGATTAGGTAATATTCATGAACTTCACAATTCAAGATACGAGAGGGTATATTATGAAAATTTTCTTCCCATTCCTGTCCTCTAGCCAACTCCTCTATCCAGAAGCAACTAATTTTACCAGTTCTTGTCTATTTTCTCAGAGATATGTTATACATATGAATAAATATTCATACAATATTCTCATGCTTTAACAATTCCCCCACAGGCAGAGGCACACTATACACACCTTAATGTAAATTATTTCTATTTAAATATAATTTACATAAAATGCTTACATACACTTTAAAGAATAATAAAATGCACACCCATCCACTTATCTCTCAGGTAAAGAACTAGAACCTCACTGCTGCTAGGGGAATCCCCAAGGAGCTTCTCCTCCATTACCGCCAGGAGGATCGTGGACTGAATTTTTGTATTAACCACTCTTCTGCTTTGCTTTTTACTTTTACAAACCATGTGTGTATCCCTAGATGATGCATCATTGAGTTGGGCCTGCCTTTGAACTTTATATCAATGAAGTCATTTTGTAACCATCATTCACTAAGTTGTTCCTTTTACTCAATATTGCTTTTGAGAAACAAACAGCTTGATGCCTATAGCTGTAATGTATTTATTTTCACTGCTGTCTGGGATTCCATTTTGTATGTATGTGACACAGTTTACTTATTAATTCCACTGATGATGGACATTTGGATTGTCCAGACTTTGCTACTATGAGCAATGCTGTTATGGCCATTGTTGTACAGGCCTCCTGTTCCACGTGTCAAGTTTCTGGAGCTATGCTGTCCGGTACAGTAGCCACTAGCCATATGTGGTTGCTAGGCACCTAAAATACAGCAAGTCCAAGTGCTGCAAGTCTAAGACTACTCACTGAAGACTTGGTATGAAAAAAATTCTAAATACTTCATTAATAATGTTTTATATCTATTACATGTTGAAATGATTAAAAAATTTTGGATATATTGGGCTGAATTAAAATGTTATTAAAATTAATTTCAGCTGATTCTTTTTACTTTTTAAATGAGCTATTAGACAATTTAAAATTACATATATGGCTTGCATTTATTTCTACAGGACAGTGCTGATCAAAAGGGTATTTATCTTGTTGTAAAATTGCTGGATTTAATACTGGGTGATGCCAAAGTGTTTTGTAAAGTAATTCTAACCATTGCACTTTCACTGGTGATGTATGAATTCTCCTCTTGCCACATACTCCATCATTGTCAGGATTTAAATGTTTTGCCGATCTGGTGTGTGTGAAATGTTATTACATTGTGGTTAGCGTATGCATTCCCCTGATCCCTAAAGGTGTGGAACATTTTGTCATGTTCATTTACGGTTTTTCTTCTCAGCTCTTTTTCATTTTTTATTTCAGTGCATCTCTTTTTCTTTTTGATTGATAGAAATTATTTTGGGTGCTAATCCTTAATCATTTCTGTGTCATGCAATTATCTTTTCTTGTTTCTAACATTTTCTTCACTCTTTTTGATGTAAACTTTTGATTTTGTTTTTTCTGGCTGCGCCATGCGGCTTACAGAATCTCAGTTCCCCGAACAGGGATTGAACCCAGGCCACGGTAGCGAAAGCGCCGAAGACTAACCCTAGACCACCAGGGAACTCCCTAAACTTTTGATTTTGAAGCAATCTCAAATTTACAGAAAAGTTGCAATCTCAAATGTACAGATACTGCAAATAACTCATTTTTCCCTAAACCATTTGAAAGTTGCCAACATGATGTTTCATTATTTTTGAATATTGTAGTGTGAGGTTTTTACAAACAAGGACGTTCTCCTACACAGCCACAATACAACCATCAAAATGGTTGTCAAGGAAACGCTGTCTGGCAGCACTTCGTCCAGTTTTTCCTTGTAATCTGAGGGTGAGATAGGCTGTAGTGGGCTTTTGCCATCTGAGTAAGAACGAAAAGCCCTGAGAGCTTTCTAAAATTACATTTCGTTGTTGCTGCAGTTTACAAATGCAATTAACATATATTTTTTCATAAACATCAGATGCATAAAATAGATAAATCATAAACCTTAGTCTGTGAAACACATCATTAGTCCATTTGTGGCCTTCCTCTATTATTTGTTTATTTTTAAAATACAATGAACACTTGTGAACCCACACCAAACTCAAATATCACCAATAACTGACAGCTACCTGTGTGTTCTCCTACTCCATCCTCTGCTTTCCTCCCAACAATTACCCTGTACGCCTCAGGGTGTACTCCTTACCTTAGCGATGTATGCTTTTTGCCTATTTTAAAAATCATCAACTTGTCCTCTCCGGACCTTCTTTTACCTTCTTCATATCTTCATGTATCTTCTCTATTTCTACTGCTTTCAGTAGCCCTTCCATATCTTTTGTGATCCATAAGGCTGTAGAGGAAAAGTTTATTTTTCTGTTCTTAGTGCTTTTGGATGATTTCCAAGAGGAAAAGGGAACTGATGACTTAATGGAGTCATGTTCAAACTAGAAGTTGCATTTTTGAAAATCTCCTTAAGTGATTCTGATGTCAATTGAAAATGAGAGCCCATTTTGTGAAGATGATCCAGAGAAAGGTCATGTATATTGGGTCAGAAGCAGGGTGGAAGGGGAGCGGGTGGATAGTTCCACTTTGAGGTCAGTACAAGGGCAGAGCTCAGGGGAGCCTAGAGCTGACCTGACCTGGCATATAGCACAGCATGAAATACCCAAAAACGTCTTCTCCACAGATTCAAAAAAATCCTGTGTTAGGCTACTCCTTTGCCTTAGGGCATCAAAGCCTATGTTAATAGTCATCATTTAGAACTGTGTTGTCCAACATGGTAGCCACTGGCCCCATGTGGCTGTTGAGCAGTGTGGCTAGTTTGACGTGAGCTGTGTTGTGATTCTAAAATACATAGACTTAGTATTAAAAGAAGGCGGTAAAATATCTCAATTTTTATACTGGTTACATATTGAAATAATATTTTAGATGTATTGGGCTAAATAAAATATACTACAAAAATTAATCTCACCTTTTTCTTTTTCAATGTGGCTAATAGAAAATTTTAAATCAAAGTTGTAGCTCATGTTATATTTCTGTTGGACAGCACTGGTCTAGAAAGCCTCTGAACACAGAACTCCAAACAGGTACAATTTCCAACGGGACTGGGAGTGAGTATATCGGAGACGGTGGAGGTAGTGAGCAGTGCCAAAATTAAAGTGGGCCTAGGTGACCCTGAAGGGGTGGTTTGTTCAGCCAGGTGGTAAGTGAGGGCATTAAAGCCTGGCTGTTGGAGATGACAAAACATGTAAATCACTGCATCCTGGAATTTCATGATTAAACAACGCTTTCAGGTTCATCTGGTCCCGTAAATGATGGGAAGGAAATCCCTGGACTCAGTATCTGAATGTTTGGGCTCTAGTCTCACCTCCACCATTTACTGGCTGGGACGTCTTGGACAAATCATTTAATCTCTTTTCTTGTATGTATAATGGGGGAGATAAAATCTGCTTGACCTTTCTTGGAGGGTTATTTCAGGTTTTTTAACTTATTCAAAAGCCCACTTAAAATTCTGAAGCACTGTACAAATATAAGATATTAAAAAGACATTGCCTACGTCACAATCCTGGCTCAGTCCAGCTCAGCCAAGAGTTGTTGATAATTTTCAAAGTGGACAGTTACTTTCTAGATAATTTGGCACTGAACATATCAGCGCCTTTGTGCTTATATCTCTACAGAGAAGCAATTCCTTTCTTCAGTTTTCATATGACTAACAAAAGACTTGGACCCAGACTGCAGTGTAATAACGATTCCTATTTTTAAAAATGAGAAAAAAGGGGCTTCCCTGGTGGCGCAGTGGTTGGGAGTCCGCCTGCCGATGCGTGCGGCGCGGGTTCGTGCCCCGGTCCGGGAGGATCCCACGTGCCGTGGGGCGGCTGGGCCCGTGAGCCATGGCCGCTGAGCCTGTGCGTCCGGAGCCTGTGCTCCGCAACGGGAGAGGCCCCAACAGTGAGAGGCCCGCGTACTGCCAAAAAAAAAAAAAAAATCTTGAGCTTAAATTAAACTTTTTAGTGAAATGTTGTGGAAGGGCTCCCTTCCACTAGCCATTGTTACCAAAGTGCCTTGCCATGCAATCTCGGGCAGCCCCTTCATTCTATAGGCCGTGCAGTAGATGTCTGGGCTGTGTGTGGCTATTTCTGGTATTGTTCTTCTCCTGTCCCACCAGGCAGGCTACAGAGTCGCAGCAATAGCCCTTGATTGTCCTGCCATATTTCCTTCCTGGAGGAAATGAGGTTTTACTTGTTACTTCCTATCCTGTAAGTCAACTCTTCATTATTTTTCCTGAAGCCCCGCGGATAAATAAATGAACAAATCAACAACCAGCTAACCCATCAGGATCTGAGGGCAACCCCATCATAATAACTGGCATCTGTAGGAAGCACAGCAGTTTATAACATGCTTTCACATATATAATTTATTTTTATCTTCAAAACAAAGTCATAGGGCATCACTATCATGGCCTCATTTTACAGATGAGTCCAACTAAGGCTCACAGAAGTTAAAGGAGTTACCCATGATAATCATCCTTGGCTGTTCTTGAGAAATGGAGAGCTGTGGCCAGCCTTCACACATGACAACATGGTGGAAGCAACCCCGTGTCTATAACCACAGACTAGTTATGGGAGGGAGGTGAGAAGCCACCGCAATGAGAAGCCCGTGCACCACAACAAAGAGTAGCCCCCCTCACAGCAACTAGAGAAAGCCTGCGCGCAGCAACAAAGACCCAACACACCCAAAAATAAATAAATAAATACATAAGTAAATAGTACCTGAAAAGGATATGACTTTAAGTCTCTGTCATCAATGACTACAACTCTGTTATCAGATCAGTCTAAGGGGCACTGGGGTTAGGAAATAGGCAGCAGAAAGAAAACTGGAAAATTTACTGGACTTGCCAGAGGCCTTTGACTCTTGTCTCAGACCTGGACATCACTGTGCCACAATAATGAGTCCCCCGACTGTGGCCCCCACTGGGCCCCAAACTATGAGTGACAGCGACCAGAACCTGGATCGGAGAGTCTTCTGACAATTATGATTTAAAAAAAAAAGAAGCTTGAGTTTTCAATTTACTATATTTGCCAGCCATTTACATTATTTGGGGAAATTTTGAGGCCACTCTTGACACATGCAAAGTTTAAAAATTTCATTGGCAGCACTCATATCTGCCATGAGTCACCCAGCCTGACAGGGAAATCTGTAATTATGGCTGAGACTAACAAGCAAGCAAATGACACCTCTTTCTTTATTGTCCTTGTCAATACGAAAATGGTTGATGAATCGGGTCTTAAATTTAAGACCTGGGTTTACATATGATAAAGGTCTTCTACTCTTCACCAATTGCAAGATAGAGAGGAAAACCAGAGAAAATTAACTTTGAAAGCCACCTTAAACACAGGATGACTTGCATGGCACTTGGGTTTTGGGTTTTTTTAAATTTTATTTTGGGGTCTCCATTGCTGCGTGAGGGCTTTCTCTAGTTGCGGCGTGTGGGGGCTACTCTTTGTTACGGCGCGCAGCCTTCTTATTGAGGAGCACGGGCTCTAGGCGTGCGGGCTTCAGTAGTTGCGGCACATGGGCTCAGCAGCTGTGGCTCGCGGGCTCTAGAGCACAGGCTCAGTAGTTGTGGTGCGCGGGCCTAGTTGCTCTGCGGCATGTGGGATCTTCCTAGACCAGGGATCGAACAAGGCCCTGGCATTGGCAGGCAGATTCATAACCACTGTGCCACGAGGGAAGCCCCGCACTTGTGGTTTGGATGAGAACAGAAACGCAGTGCAAGTTTCCACACCTCTCCACTCAGCCTCCCATATTTATTCCCTCTTCTGGATCAGGATGCACTTGACTCACCAACTCCAGTAGATGGCTGGAGCCGGAGGAGACCTCAGCGACCATCTGCTCTCATCCAGCTTTTTGACTCTATAAGAGGGAAAATGATGTCTACACTGGTGGTTACCCTCAGCTGGTTAGTGGCAGATCTGAGACTGTGAGCCAGGTCTCTAGACTTCCAGGCCAGGGATCTTCCTGCCATACCCCGCTTTTTGAAGACTGATCGAAGCAAGCTGTCTGTCTGGAACCGGCGTACATCTTGGCTTAAGGTCTGTTGCTGAGCCCATTTAGATGTGAGGAGTGACTAGAGTCCTCACCTCTAGTGCCAGGAACCTCAAATGTATCATGACTCACCAGAGGCTACCAGACAATTGCTAGATTGTAAATTCTGAGAGGCAGGTAACTGATTGGAAGGGGCAGGAGGTCAGGGGTCTGGTCACAGAGTTCCATTTGTACAGCAAGGACATTGCTTGCATATAGATTGTATTTTTATTTTGGGAAGCCTGGAGACTGATGGAGATTATAGCAGGTGACAAGGTCCCCTCAATCCCCTCCTGACAGTATCAGTACAACTCACGTGCATAGTCATTTTTGGCATGCCTAGGAAGAGATGGAGAATCACTAAGTAAATTACTTTCAAATGTCAAAAATTACTAAGATCCTCACATGATAGTACTTGTACTTAACCATCCATTGGGTCAGGAGATTGTAGTCATTAAGAATTAGGCTTTAGGGAATGTAAATTGGTGCAGCCACTATGGAAAACAGTATGGAGGTTCCTCAAAAAACTAAAAATAAAATTGCCATATGATCCAGCAATCCCACTCCTGGGCATATAGCCAGAGAAAACTAAAATTCAAAAAGATACATGCACCCTGGGGCTTCCCTGGTGGCGCAGTGGTTGAGAGTCTGCCTGCCGATGCAGGGGACGCGGGTTCGTGCCCCGGTCCAGGAAGATCCCACATGCCACAGAGCAGCTGGGCCTGTGAGCCATGACTGCTGAGCCTGCACGTCTGGAACCTGTGCTCCACAACAGGAGAGGCCACAACGGTGAGAGGCCTGCGTACCGCAAAAAAAAAAAAAAAGATACATGCACCCCAATGTTCACTTGCAGCACTATTCACAATAGCCAAGACATGGAAACAACCTCAATGTCCACTGACAGATGAATGGATAAAAAAGCTGTGGTACATGTATACAACGGAATACTCCGCAGCCATAAAAAAGAATGAAATAAAGCCATTTGCAGCCACATGGATGGACCTAGAGATGATCATACTAAGTGAAGTAAGTCAGAAAGTGAAAGATTCACTTATATGTGGAGTCTAAAATGTGACACAGGGAATTCCCTGGTGGTCCAGGGGTTAGGACTCTGTGCTTTCTCTGCCAAAGGTGGGGGTCCAATCCCTGCTTGGGGAACTAAGATGCTGCAAGCTGCCAAAATAAGTAAGTAAATAAATAAATAAATAAAATATGACACAAATGAACTTATCTATGAAACAGAAACAGACTCACAGACATAGAGAACAGAGTGGTATCTGTCTGTGAGTCTGTTTCTGTTTCATAGGTAAGTAAGTTTCTGTTTCATAAGTAAGTAAATTAATAAAATATGACACAAATGAACTTACCTATGAAACAGAAACAGACTCACAGACATAGAGAACAGACTGGTGGTTGCCAAGGGGGGAAGGTGCTGGGGGAGGGACGGTTGGGGTGAGTAGATGTAAGCTTTTATATATATGATGGATAAACAACAAGGTCCTACTGTAGAGCACAGGGACCTATATTCAATATCCTGTGATAAACCATAATGGAAAAGAATATGAAAAAGAATGTATATATATGTGTGTGTGTGTATAACTGAATCACTTGGCTGTACAGCAGAAATTAACACATTGTAAATCAACTATACTTCAATAAAATAAAAATTTTACAAAAGAGCTAGGCTTTAGAGTGCAACCAATTTGGGTTCAGACCTAGGCTGTACTCCTTACTACTATTCTACCAGGCCTACTGTGCAAGCTCAATGCATGTTAGCTACCATTGTTATCAATAGAGAAGATATAAAGTGACAAAAAGCCACTGTGGATTCAGTTGATTCATATTCATCTGTATTTAAAAATTACAACAGCATCTACCTGAATGACTGGTAAATATCTATGACTGGAGTTATTTATTCAGGCCACAGACAATGTTTTGTGTGCAAATTAATTGATTTGAACCTGTTACAGTAATCACTCTGCTGGGTCATGGGTCCCTGGTGCTAGTACCTCTGATGTTGTAGGAGAGCATGGATTTTGGAATCTCACAGTCCAGGGTCAAATCCCAGCTTTGCCATGTCCTACCTGTGCCATCTTTGACAAGTTGCTTAACTTCTCTGAGTCTCAGTGTCCTCATCTCTAAAATAAATGATAATATCTCCCTCACAAGGTTGTTGGGAAGATCAAGTGATACAATGTCCACAGCAACCTAATGGACGATGGGTGTCAAATAAATGTTCATTTGTAGTCTCACAACTTGGGCAAAGCTTCATAATCCACACCACTTTGAAAACCATTACTTAAATTGCAGAGGACAGAGACTTCCCTGGTGGCACGGGGTAAAGAATCCGCCTGCCAATTCAGGGGACACGGGTTTGAGCCCTGGTCCAGGAAGATCCCACATGCTGCGGAGCAACTAAGCCCGTGCGACACAACTACTGAGCCTGCGCTCTAGGGCTCGTAAGCCACAACTACTGAGCCCGCGTGCCACAACTACTGAAGCCCGCGTGCCTAAAGCCCATGTTCCGCAACAAGAGAAGCCACCGCAATGATAAGCCCGCACACTGCAACAAAGAGTAGCCCCCGCTCGCCGCAACGAGAGAAAGCCTGCACGCAGCAGCGAAGACCCAACGCAGCCATAAATAAATTAATAAATATATTAAATAGATAAATAAATTGCAGAGAGCCTGGACATTAAGACCTTCATACCTGGAAGGACTTGTAGCCCCACTATCTGAAAACAGGGAGAAGAATAAAGTAAGCTCCACATTCAACAGTCCTTTCTATGTTTTATTATTTCTTTTATTCTCTACGAGCATCTAAGGACAGCTTCAGCCTCTACCTAGTATCTTTCACATAACTTAATTCTTGGTCCACTTCTCCTTCTCCCTTTCTTGAATTTTCTCCTTACCCTTAGCCTGGAAGCCCCACATAAGCCCCTGCACTGGGAGGGCCATGAGCACTGTGTCAGCGTGCTGTTGCCACTGTCACTGGTGGAAACCCAGGTGCCCCTGAGGGCTACCCTGGAGCAGCTGGACCCGTGCCAAACCCCTTCTTACAGAGCGGCACTGACCGTGGCGTTGATGGTGGTGGTGGAACAGGTCCTGATAGTCGAAGCAGGATCATCAGTGGCTCAGGACATGCCCACCCTTCTTCCCTGGAATGCAAGGCTGGAGGCCACTTAAAAGGGCAGGCTGTTCTGCAAACAGGAAGGCAGTCCGGGCAGAAGTGAGTGCAGTGGGGGAGAGCAGATCAGCTTCTGGAGGGCACGTTCTCCTAGAAGGTGTGGTTTACCCACTGCCAGGGAGCTGGGAAAGTCACTTGACTCCGGGCCTCTGTCTTCCCTGTCTCCTGCTCAGTCTCCCTCACATCTCTGTTCACTTGGTGGATGAGTGGAAGGACGGGTATAGTCATGGAAATTTCTCACACTGCTGGTAGGACCCGTGTCAGATTCCCTCCTCCCCTCTGGGAAATGCGCTTTGCCCATTTCGAAAATATCTCTTCCACTTCCTGTTTCTGGAGCTGCACAATGTGCTCCGTCTCTTCCTTTAGACAGAAGTTTGAAGACAGTCCATCCTGGAAGAAATTTTCCTCCTTGGCCAAATCCTTTTTTCCCATTTCCTCAGGAAGTTTGGGAAACTGGCACCCATGTTCCCAGTCCCTGGCTTCGCACTGACCTCCCAAGAGCAGGCAGACACTCTTGGATCTGCTTGTCAGAGGCAGAAGTGGAGCAAGGAGCCAAGGTCACCCATTGAGATCACGTGACATGTTGCTATGGGAATCATGTGAGAGTGGAATGAAGAACAAAGAACAGAAGGCTCAGCGTTGCAGGCAAACAACCAATCCAGGAAGGGCAGCTGCTAGTATTTCCTGTTTATTTATCTTTTTTAGACTAAGTATCTGTTTCTTGTTCTCAAATTTAGAAGCTGTTTGCCTAGCACAATTTTAGATACCCAGAAACAGTCCGCCAAATATATGCCTCCAGTACACCTTGGGGGTTCATTAGATTAATTAATAGTGGTTAATATATGCTTTGAAATCCTTTTATTAAAAGGGCCACCTAAATCCCAAGTACCATTATAATCAGGCCTAATGAGGTCAGTGGTTTAAAGAGGGTTTTAAAGCATATATAAAGCTCCTCCCAGATCAGTGGTACAGCATGAAGGTGAGAAGAGGCAGGTGAGTCTGCATGCTGGCATTTAAAAGGTCCTCCACAGCGGGAGAGCCACACTGAAGGCAGCAGATTGAAGCCAGGTGCTCGGAGATCTGTTAATGGATTCTCAAACTTAAACCTATGTTTTAGGAATAAGGCCACCACTTTGTAAAATCCTGACAGGTTGCTGCTGAGTTCGGAATACCTTCTGGTGAGCCATTCTGGGGGTCTTGGGGAGGGGCTTGGGGAGGATTAAGCCTATGGCTTTGCCGTTGGTTGAGTGATGTTCATGACAGCAACTCCGAGCAGTATTTTCTCGCAGGCTTCATGTGAGTGATCATTGTGCCCCGCGGGCACTTCTAGGGGCTCACGCTCCTTCAGCCTTTCAATGAACCCTCGCCTGCGTTCCCGCCTGTACCATGGTTGCTATGGTGCCATCGTGACCATGGAGACCTCTGGTGCTACCTGTGATATCACAGGGTGATTGCCGGCAGTGAGTGTGAAGCCAGGCAAGCATTTGGCTAGCCCCCTTTCATCATTTTCAGATTCTTTCTTAGGAAGGAGCTTAATCCTGAGAAGTTCATTATTACAGTAGTAATATCAAAATTAAAAATGAGAGAAAACCAGAATCCTGACTCCCCCATCAAGCTGCTTCTTTTCACTTTCCCTTCATCCTTTCCAAACCTGGTTGAGAGGTGTTTATTTCTACATATTGAAATGATTGCTTAATTAAAATATCAAATTCTGGCTTTGTTTTTTCGTTTGTTGTTGTGTCGACTTCAGGTTACAGCGTGAGCATTTTAAGCAACGCTCTCTGTACGTCCTCTCTTGTGTAATTCTGTTCCGAAGTCTTCTTCATGTTGTCTCAGTATTAGCATATCAGAGCTGGAAGCAACTACAAGGTCAATCTAATCCTACCTTCCCAATTGACAGATCAGACAACTGAGGCTCAGCAAGGAGGAGAGACTTCCCGAGGGCCCAGGGCTAGGTAGTGTCAGACCAAACTCAAACATAGGTTGGCTGACTTCTAGTCCAAGACTTTTCCCAATGCACCAGATGTGGCAGAAAAGAGAACAAGAAAGAAAGCAGAAGTGGTATCCATCTGGGGCTGAGGACCTTTCTGGGTTTATGCGATCAGAGACCAAAAAATGTCCTAAGGGGCTTCCCTGGTGGCGCAGTGGTTGAGAGTCGGCCTGCCGATGCAGAGGACACGGGTTCGTGCCCCGGTCCGGGAAGATCCCGCGTGCCGCGGAGCGGCTGGGCCCGTGAGCCATGGCCGCTGAGCCTGCGCGTCCGGAGCCTGTGCTCCGCAACGGGAGAGGCCACAACAGTAAGAAAAACCGCAAAAAAAGTTCCTAAAATGGTTGTCCCAAGCCTGTGGGCCACAGTCAGACCTGTGGCTAACGTATTAAACTTTGAAAAAGGGGTCTCTTCTGGAGTGGAGGAAACAGTTTATTTTCTATTGGTGTAGGCATCCGTGGTTTTGAAATGTTTGCTGAGATGGATTTGAAGGTCTTCAAGTCTTACAAATTCTAATCAAAGAAGCCAGGCACTGCATGGACCCTGCTCTCACTGCAGCCATCATTTCCAGAGAAAGCCACGGCGGAACCATCCGGCAAGACGGCTGGGACCACAAAGGACTTAAATTTGGCTTGATGCAGGTACTCAGCTAGAAACTTTCAATCGGCCCCACTTCATCCTTCCTCACAGAAGCTAACCCAAACTGGAAATCTATCTGCATTTATCCTAGGCTTCAAAACACGGGTACTTGCATAATTTCCACTGGGATTTCTGTAACATGTCAAGATATACCAGTTATTGGATATCTTTTTTTAAGTATCTTATGAGTTTTGCAATTACAATTTATAATTGATATTATGCAATGTACTTAAATTGAGAAAATCTTATAAAGGGTACTATTACAGGTATCCCTTTGAGGTTCATGAAATAGTAAATTTAATCTGCGTAGATCAAAACATTATAATGAAACCCTACTTGAACCAACTTGTCCTTTAGGCAAATTGGAGGAAGGGGACCCAAATTATCAGGATATTTGCTTCCAGGTTTTCCCCTATTCTATTCTATTCTATTCTATTCCATGCCACACGGCTTGAGGGATCTTAGTTCCCCCACTAGGGATTGAACCCAGGCCCCGGCAGTGAAAGCACTGAGTCCCAACCACTGGACCGCCAGGGAACTCCCCCAGGCTTTATTTTAAATTGTCTGAGAAACCGAGACTTCTAGCCTTCCAATTATTTTTGACTGCAAATATCTAGACTTTGGGTGCTCATTATTTGTTTTGAAACAACTTTTTTTTTTTGTGAGTGCTTAACTAAAACTATGCTACATCCACTTCTCCCAAATCTTACTGTATTTCTCTGATTCTCTTTTCTGTGAAAGGACTTGTAGAATTGATTCTGTGGGAATAAAGAAAAGGGATAAGGCCAGTGTCTATGACCTTGAACATAAGGAGGAGAAATCAGGACAGCAGAAAAATGTGTTGCTCCATCCAGATGTTGACATTCTTACCTGAATTTTCTAGCTTGATAAAAAAAATCCATCAGCCTGTTGGTACCTGGGGCAGCAAAGCACACCTTTTGCAGGCTGTTGGGATTCTCACAGACAGAATTAAGGCAAACCAGAAAAAATTCCCCACGTGGAGTGTGGCTCAATACCTCAAAGGTAGGCCAGTGCTTTGTTTAGAAGAGCAGTGAGTGAGAGCCCAGAAGGCCGGGTGTACCTTGGGGCTCCCTGGGCCTGTGCCCATAGGGTCAGCAGTGGGCCTGGGAGGACCCCTAGTGCTCTCTGAAGCACTGAGTTCCTTGGAGTGTCCTTCGTGCCCAGTTTCCATTCCCCTTCTGCCAGATGGTGGGGGTTCTTGTTACATCTCATTGGTTATTGAGCCATTGAGTGATACCTTGAGAGTTAGTGTGATTGTTTAAAAGAATATGTTTGCCTTCCTCTGATGGGTTTTTTTTCCCTGGTGCAAGAAGCTTTTACCCACTTTCTGAATTTTTTGAACACATTTTCACTCTCTGAGCATCCTCAGTGACACCAGGGCTTTAGGTACCATGATGTGTCCAGGTGGAAATCCCTGCTAGGCTGATCACAGACCCCCTCAGGTTCAGCACCTCCCAGACTGAACTAACTCACTAGCCTCTCACTATAAACTTGCTTTTTCTTCTGTATTTTCTGCCTCTGTGAAAGGCACTATAACATACCCAGTCATTCCAGCCAGAAAAAAACATATTTTTTTCTTAGGTTCTCTGGTTCCTTCTCCCTTCGCATCCAGCCATACCAATTCTTATTAAGTCTGCCTCCTATAGGCCCATGGTATGTATATACCTCTCTCCTTTTATGGCCTTAATTTCAAATAAACAGTTTTACATTTTATGGCCTTAATTTCAAATAAACAGTTTCTATTTTCTATTTCAAGGTCCTTGAAGGCAGGGATCAGGACCAGGGGTCTTTATCTCTAGACATCCGAGCAGAGCACAATTATGGTAAACACATGAGTAACTACTGAAGATTAACCTTCTAGGGGATAATACACATATGCTCAAACATGCATATTGCACACATACACCTACAAAGGAATGAGTATGTCTTGAGCATCATTGTGCACTGTGCGCTCAGTGTGGCACACATCCTGGTCCACAGTAGGTGCTTAAAACATTTTATTGAATGAATGAATGAGTGAATAAATGAGTGAGTTCTTGAATGACTGAGAGAATGTTACAAGCAGTTTTAGACTGAAGATTTACTGGGGATCTAGTTTTGCCAGGCCTGCACTAAATAAGAAGCAAATCTGACTTTTGCAGCAAGAAAAACAAAAGTCTTCAGAAAAAGAGAGAGAGAAGGAAAGCAATCTGGAAGTTTTTCAGTGATTCTTGAGGAGATGGATCCTTTCAGGAGGAGAGGAAGGGGGGAAAGAGGATCTGGGACTGTCTGCTTTGGAAGATTTCCCTGGAGGGCTGACATCCCGGGAATGCTCATATCTTATTTCTGCTGAAAGTTAATCTTTCAATCTGAACCTCTGGTTTCATTTCAGGTGGTTTCTCAGCCTTCAAGTCAGGAACTGAAGCCACTGCCACCCCCGCGGACATAGACTGACGTCATCAGTGATATTATAGCTCGAGCTAAATTCTATAAGAGACACGGCTTCTAGGCAAAGCTCTGTGGGTGGGCCAGGTTGGCAGGTGCTTAGATGGCCCCTCTTTGAGGGTTTGATATGGTTGTGTTGTACCCAACACTGGCAAAGGAATGGTCGCACTTACGACAGAAAATTCATTTCTCACTTTTCTTCATGCAAATAAGCATAAAAAAAGGAAAATCCACCCAGTTCACATTACGGTTCCCATGAAATATGCATAAACATACGCATAATTATTGTGCAGTAAATGTAAATGTCATAGTAAGTGACATATTCTTACCATATTCTTAAGAATAAGTCCACATATTGCAGCAAGGCCTCATTTTAGTCCATGATTTCTTTTCTTTACTTTTTTTTTTTTTTCTTGGTTATACCACATGGCATGCGGGATCTTAGTTCCCCAACCAGGGATCAAACCCATACCCCCCTGCAGTGGAAGCGTGGAGTCTTAACCACTGGACTTCCAGGGAAGTCCTAGCCCATGATTTCAATGCCCACCTACTCCCTGTCTTACCAGAATTGCTAACAGGAAGAGAGCCTGACCTGAGCCTTTGTCCTTTTCCTAGTAGCTGCTCAAGCTACTAGGGCTTTGCTTGTGAGGAATGCCTGACTCCCAAGCTGGTCAACCTGGGAGGCCATGGAGAAACCAGGCTGGAATTCTAGCTCCCTGGGTACCTGAGAGCCAACTGTGGTGAAGCGGATCTTCCTCAAGGGACGTACACCGTGTCCCTCAGGCCCACACCTACCTCTTGTGCCTTCTTCCTCTTGTTTGCTGAAGATCCAGGGACTGGCTTCTTTTCTTCCCTTTTCAGTAGTTGCTGCCACACGATCTTCCAAGAGGTCCATTCTCCACCAAACATGGCTGAAGATAAGCATATAGGAGCCAATTTTGTTATTGTTCTTTAGGTGTAAGTAAAATTAACCAGTTCTGGAAATTTTAAGCAGTAAAAGGAAATTACCAAAAGGCTATCAAAAGGCTCCCAGAGCCAATGAAAGGCTCAAGAACAAGAAGAGTAACCAGGCAGCTCTGGGGTCTAGGTAGCAGGAAGCAGTTGACCATACTTTATAGCATCCCTACTGCATGAATGAATTAGCACTCTCACTGCGTAAATGAACTCCAACGACCTTTTCTCCCATTCTTTCATCATTCTGCTTCACTTTTATAGTTCCAGGAGAGACTGATGGACTTACCTTGGATCATATACACACCTACAGGCTGGCTGCTTTGCCTTTTGGTCTTGCCCAGACCACCCACAATGGAGAAGAGACATTCTTCCAGAAGGAAACCTGATGCGGTTTGTGGCTTTACTTCCATACTCAGAAGAAAACACAAATAATATGTTGGAATGTAAAGCTCTCAAAGTCCCTGCCGATGTGGCCCCTGCTGGGCCTTTAGCTCCCTTCAGAGATGTTCAATAAATGTTTCTACACATCACTTCTTTTTCTGAGGAGGAATCAAAATCATACCCACCTACCTCTGAGCCCCCTTGGAGAAAGCCAAGTAAACCCTTCTCTGCTCAATGACCTCTCAAGCCTACCTGCAGATTTCACCCAGGCAGAACTGGGACCCCTGTGTTTCACTGGGCAGAGCCTATGGTCAGCTGGTGAGGCAGCCCTGCAGCATGTAGACCAGCATCTTTTATGATTGGTTGAGGACCATGCTGTACCAGTTAAATACTTTGATTATTATCTCTGCATGTGGGCAATCCAGGACATTTTTAGATGTTCACTTTGCTCAAGAATGATTTCTTCTGTGGGAGAAATCACAGCATGTACTCCATCTAATTGCCAACTCCTTCAATGTCACCACTAAAGCAAAAAAGTACACCCAGGTGAGATAATTTCCAAATAATTTGAAAAACAAGAAATAGTATGATGACTCATACTCTGAATCTATTCCCCCAGTATTCTTTTTATGACTGAGATACCAGATGTTCTAGAGGAGAGTCAGTATTTAAGGTGTCTTAGTTTGGTGCCCATAGAAACAGACCCTGAAACAACTTCAGGTGCAGGTGGTTTATTTGAGAGGTTCAGGGAATGCTGATATGAAGTGGCTGGGGGATACAGGGAAGGGAAGAAAGCCAATAAAATGTGTGTCGTCAAGCCGGCTACCACAGTGGGCACTGGAGCTCAATCCTCCAAGCAAACGCTGAGGGATTGTGCAAAATACACTGCAGAATTATTATACACAAGGGCCAAGAAGCTGGGGTATTTATACATCAACTTCTAAGAGCCATTGACTGGGGTATCTGCCTGTTGGGAGGAGAGCAGCTTAATTCTTTGCTCCTCTGGTCTTCCATGCAAATAGGTGGCACACTTTTCAGAACTTCCAAGGGAATGAGACCGTTGACACCGAGATGCAGATCCTGGCAGATGGAAATCAGCTGAGCATCCTGAAATGTCTAGGGATGTAGGAAGGCCCCTGCTTGGGGGTGGGGTGCAGAGCCTCTCTTTTCTCCACTCTTCAAAACACTTCTCTTCCCTCCCTCTAGCCTAATACCCCTTAATAACTTCACGCTTTTAAAAACAAATACCTGGAACAGAGGCTGACCTCAGTCAAAGGAACACAAAGGAAGGCCTGGCCAATGAGGGAGAGAAAACGCAAAAAACAAAACACAAATTAAAGTCTCAAAGGAATTATCATGCCACGTGGACATTCCTGCTGCTTGGGTTCACTCAGTAGGTTCCTCAAAAAAGCTATGCTGTTTACTTTTAGTAAGATGAAAAGTTAAAACTTGGATGAAGCTTTGAAAATGTGAAGGGCAGAAAGGGATGGGAGAGGCGTGGTTTCTGACTGTGGCTTTGAACTTGAAGCACCTGCCTGACCCCCAGGCTCTGGCGTCCTGAGATGAGCTGCACACAGGGAGCGAGCGGAGTCTGGGTATGGACGGTTTGCTGCTCATTTCTGTTCCACCTGCTTGTCTTTCTTTGCTGGTTGTCTGGGGGTGAATGCCTACTTGACTGACAAGCTCTAATTTAAGGGCAGCAAAGAGTAGCAACCCCACTCCAGGGCTTGGCTTTGCCAAATCCATTTTGAATGTAGGAAAAATAGCTTTTCTCATTTTTAAAGAATGAAGTAAGTCGCTGTAGGCTGTTCGCTGTAATTTGAAACTGGCCAAACTATATGGAGTGTTCTAGGAGCCACGACTGTGAGCATGTCGTCTCACCTGTTTGATCACACCAAGTCGATGCCATGAAAAGCTATGGGTTTGGCTTCTCTTCGTGGCTCTACATGGCTCCATTCCTAACCACATCCTCTTCTATCCTGCCTAAATTTCTCTCCAACTATGTCCTTCACTCTGTCTCTCACACCCTGGTCCTTCCTTCTGCAGGATCTATGCTCCCCCACCTGTTCCCCAGGTCATCTGCCCCTTCTGAATTCTTGGGTCTACACCAACCTCTCCATTGCTAAGGCTCTGCCATGGGCTTGGCGTCCCCTCTCGCTGCCTCCATTTCCCAGCCTTCTGTCACTACTTCCTGTCTCTTTCCCGCACTGGATTCTAAAATGAAGACAAAGATGTTTTACAAAGTGAACTCTTAGTTAAGTTATCGTTATTATGTGTTATTTCCAACTTAAGGAATTGGAGCCAGAGAATCTGGATTAGCATTTTCACAAGTAAAGAACAAAAATTCCTTATTACTTACATCTTTGAGGATTGTTTGAAGTTCTCTCTAAAGAGAAGAGTCCCCTGCTCAGGTGTCCTTTGAGCTTTGTGTCCACTGATCTAAAATAAAAATGATCAGATAGAACAATGTGTTTCAATATGTGTCCTTATACTTTATGAAAGTTATAAAAGCATAATAATTAGGTTAAATTTGATGATGTACATACATTTTTACTTTGATTTTCTTGCAAGAATATAATGAACTGATCTTGGGGTTGTCCTGGATTCTAGAATGTTTTGTCAGAGTATCTTAGGGGAAGAAGATACAACTTAAACGCAATACAGTTCTGAAGGTATTGTTGTGGGGTTTGTGGGTGAAGAAAACACAGCTTTCCTTACAGCTGCTCAACACCATGGTGCTTACAAAGACTTTCCCCTAGGTGCAGTGCATGGGTTGTTTTAGTTTTTTTTTTTTTTTTTTTTTTTTGCGGTATGCGGGCTTCTCACTGTTGTGGCCTCGCCCGTTGCGGAGCACAGGCTCCGGACGCACAGGCTCAGCGGCCATGGCTCACGGGCCCAGCCGCTCCGCGGCATGTGGGATCTTCCCGGACCAGGGCACGAACCCGTGTCCCCTGCATCGGTAGGCGGACTCTCAACCACTGCCCCACCAGGGAAGCCCGGTTGTTTTAGTTTTTATCTATCTGTCTATGCTCTTATTTACAGAGTAGTGCTAAGAGGTAGGGTCTGTTCTCATTTCATCTCATTCTCAGCATACTTTGAAGACAGGTGAGGATCATGAGGCTGTGGAGTCTGTGGATGGTTCTGGGTCTTGGGGTCTTCTTGAGGGATCTGGGGAGAGTGTCCACTCTGGAGATCTCAGGACGTCTTGACTGTCATCACCAGCGAAGACCTCTGAAAGGTCCTGAGGTCCAGTACCCACAGTGAGAGCAGAGTTGGAGGGGGAAGTTGTGAGAGCCACAGGTATCTTCAGAGTATGGAAGATGCATTCTGAGAGGAGAGAAGCCTTCTGCTCAAAGAAAAGCCAAGAGCTGAAGGTTCACCCGAGAGTGCGTGCTCTGTGGGAGGTAGCTCAGCACGGGGGTGGGGGTGTGGTCAGAAGGACATGAATTAGACCAGAGTATGGAGTACATCCATTAGGGAATAAGATTAATTTACCAACATTGATCAATATTCAATGAGTGAATCCGCCTGCATACCTTTACTGATAAGACCCCTTTGCACGCAAAGCTGCTGTTGAAACAACAGGAGAGACCGATAGAGGACCTCCTTAATGGCAAAGTACATTCAATTATTAAAACTCACGATGATGAAGAAAACTGAGCCATAGCTGCTGTAGGTACGATATGGACCATTTCGCTTAGACATTCTTTGTTCTGTGTGCAGCTTCTTCCCTTTTCTGGGCCTGGCCTCAAAGTCTTGGCCTGTTCCCTTCCGGTGCAATGTGGGGGCCTGGAGCTGGGTCCGGAAACCTCCATGTGACCACTTTGCCGGAATTCCCAGTAGGCAAGTTCGGCCCTGAGGAGAGTAACTCTGCCCCGGCCAACACACACTCTCATTTCTCTGCCTAATTTTCAGCTGGTGTTTGAGAAGGAGGGAACTGGATGGGTGTTTTGGTGATCTACACAAGTTCGAGATTAAGGGAGCATCAGTGATAACCTCCCAAAGAGGGAAAAATGATCTCAGGTGTGAATAGCAACTATCGTGTTTGCACAGGGGCATAAACATTTTAGGCACCGGACACCCCAAGTCAGCTCACAGATATGAGTCCACTTCGCAAAATTTTTAAATCAAGTCTTTCCCGTGAGATCAAATTCTTACGGACATGGCAGGGTTATGGATCTAATTCAATTGCATAATCGCTCAGGAATTGAGCCCTACTCTGGGGGCAAGCCCAGTGCTAGCAGGTGTCGTCTGCCTCCCAGGTGCTAATAGTCTGGAGAGTAAGGAGGCCCACTTCCCAAACTAGGACGTCAAGGAATCTTAAAATTCATTGCCTTCCTCAACACTTTGGCAAAAGTAGGGGCCAGTCCAAGGTTCACCCCAGCAGCCTGGATTCACTGACAGCCTGGGCCTTAATATGCTAGGGGCAGAGGTCAAATGGTATAAAAAGGTTAAGTGACTGTGTTCATTTCTGAAGGAAACATACTATCACCATTACTAGCAATAAAAACAGTGATAGCTACTATCTCTGGGTACTGAATCAGTTGCTTTATATTTATTTCATTTAATTCCCATGATAAAAGTGCTATTATCATCCTCATTTAATGGATGAGAAAACGGATAAGACACAGCAAAATTAAATTACTTGCCAAGTTCCCACAGCCAGTACTAGGGTTTGAACCCAGGGATGCCAGGCTCAGTAGCATGTGCCCTTAATCCCCGTGATGTCCTATGTGTGTAGTAACAGTGTTATGTCTGCATCATGGATTCCCCAATTCCCACCTCTGCCCTCACAATTTCTAGTTGACCCCATAAGGTACGTACGTGGCTGATTAAATGTCTGCAGTAACGCAAGGGATCAATCAAATGTTGGTTGGAAATTATTTCTTTCTCTGAATCTTTTCTTCCCTCGTACGCCTCCTTCATTTTGTATGTAAAACAAAGGCCTACTCAGTTTCAGACATGTATAATGTTGTGGCTAATTCTGAAATGTAAAATACAACAGCTTATAAACCCAAAGAAACCTTGTCCTCCCCCAACCCCTTCGATCAGTCACCCTGGAAATTTCCAGCATAATTTAAAACATTCTTCTTTTGGAATTGCCTAGGAACCAATTTTAAATTATCACCCAGGAAGGCAGATTACCTGTGAAGGTAGATGTGATATCTGGAAACCCCCAAAAGTTCTTTGGAGTCACATGTTGCAAAAAGCTAACACACAAAGCACCAGGTGATTAACCCGGGCAAGGTTGTTTTCATTCAAATGTAGAGGTTTAATGAGCCTGATTTAACTCAGATGGACACCACACTGGCCCAAAGGAAGCATTTCCAACCTGGTGGACTAGGTAGGATCCTTCCCAGGGTGGTGACTCTGAAGAAAACATACTGAACTTTTATCATGGGAGCTGAATGAGGAAATAAATAGAAAGCAACTGATTCAGTGCCCAGAAACAGTAGCTATCATTGTTTTTATTGCTAGTAATGGTGACAGTATGTTTCCTTCAGTGCCCTCATGCAGATGGGCTCTTTAAAACAGATGACATAGAGCACATCCATCAAAACTTTCTTAATTGCACATCGCTACTAGTGAAGAATTTTTTAAGGATACCCGAATATATTTGTTCATTTTACAAATTTCCTGTATCCTGATATTTTACATATATTATGAAATATTACAAAAATATAAATTTGAAGGATTCGATGAGAAAACAAATGGAAACAGAATTTCCAGTACTTATTTCCCTCACCCCAGTGTACCACGCTCTCTCCCTTGGGTATGCAAGCTCCATTTTGGAGACAGCACCCTCTCTCTTCTCCTGTCCTCAGGGGTCACTGCCTCCGAAAAGACTGAAGCAAAGGATCTTGGAAGGATGTTAGCCAACAAAGCCAGCATCCAAGAAGCTGGGAAATGGTTTTGTGTGGACTCAACGACCATTGCGGCCATGACCTCCTGGGAGAGCCATGCTGGGCGGGTCCTCAGAGATGCCTGGGGAGAGACAGGAAACGGATTTGGATTCGGGCTGATGCAGGTAGGACAGCAAAGCCGTGCAGCCTGGTTCAGTTGGCTGTTGGATTTTGGCTGTAAAACATCACAGGAGGTTAAGGGACTGTTTTATTTTATAGCACAAAAATGATCCCAACTCATACTCTGTGGCAAGTTTTAAGTGGGCAAAATGTGCCTTTCCAGGTCCCCTCTTTCAGGGCCTCTACCCTGCACCTCTTCTACCCAATCCCAGCTCCCTCCCTGGGGCACCACCTCCCTCTGTGCTCCAGACAGGCTGTTGCTCCCTGAGAACCATCACTTTCCCACTTGCTTCCCCCATCAGACTGAACTGATAACCTGAGGAGAGCAGAGAGTGGCTTGGAGGTAACTTTTCTGAACAGCTGCCCCTTCCCTGAGTATTCCTGAAGACTCAAGGCCTTAATTCGATGACTGCATTTCTTTTTTTCTTTTATTCATTTTAGTTGTTTTTTTTCCAGTTTTATTAAGATACAATTGACATACAACACTGTATGTTTAAGGTGTACAGCATGATTTGACTTACACATACTGTGGAATGATTAAAAAGTTTATTTAACATCCATGATCTCACACGGATGCACATACACAAAAAAGAATTTAACGTGATGAGAATTTTTAGGATCTACTTTCTTACCAACTTTCAAAATACATCAACAGCAGTGTTAACTATAGTCATCACATTGTACATTACTTCCCTAGTACTTGTCTTACAACTGGAAGTTTAGGCCTTTTGACCACTTTCATCCCATTCCCACTCCCCCACCTCTTGCCTATGGTAACAACAAATCTGGTCTCTTTTTCTATGACGTTTCTTTTTAGATTCCACATATGAGTGAGATCATATAGTATTAGTCTTGGTCTGACTTATTTCACTTAGCAAAATGCTGTCAAGGTCCATTCATGGTGTTGGAAATGACAGAATTTCCTTCTTTTTATGGCTGAATAATATATATATATTGAATATATATATAATGTACGTATGTATATATATATATCTATGCTACATTTGGTTTATCCATTCATCCATTGATAGACACTTAGGTTGTTTCCATGTCTTGGCTATTGTTAAATAATGCTGTTATGAACGTGGGGTTACAGAATAGGCCCCCAGAGACAAAGTGGTGTCTAGTTGGGGAACAAGAGTGTGCTCTGGTGGGAGCTGGGGAGATGGTCCACTAGGACTGTGGTCCAGGGGCCAGAGGGCTCTGGCGTCAGAAAGAAGCCCAACGTTGATGGTGAACAAGGGGGAAGTGGGGAGGAGGTGGGTCTAAGGACAGAGAAGACCCCGGTAGCCAAGACGAAGAAGCCGGTGGGGATGAGTGGGAGTGAAAGAGGACAAGTGACAAGTATGAGGACACAGTGGCCAGGGGACTCCGGAGCAAAGTGGTAAGGCCAGCTGTGGGGGTGGGAATGCCAGTGAGAATGGAGGGGCCTTGGCAGAGACGGCCCTGGCGGCAGAACAAGAGCCAGTGATGCGGTGGAAAAGTGTGGTGGGGGGCAGGGCCCGATGGTGAGGAGGGAGACAGTGAGGGAGACCTGCCCGGAGCCTGGATGGCAGCAGTGAAGGGAAACGGGCCTGTGAAAGGCACTCCAGCAGAGGCTGGGAGACCTTGTAGTGCCCTCTGAGAAGGTGGAGGCTGGGGTTATGGGGGCTCAGAAAGAGGACAGTGAATGCTGAAGTGGGCACAGAGGATGCAGTATCTTCTCCAAGCTCCCCAAATAGCAGAATGCCAGCTTTGGAAGACAACCTGTATGTACATATATGAAAACACCTCACAGCCAGGATAACGACACACAGTTGCTGACAGTTGCCCTTATCAAGGAGCTTGCCCGGAACTCCCTGGGGCTGCAGGAGACAGGGTACAAGCCTCAGTTAGGGCGGAACAGGGGCAAGGTGTCCTGGCAGGGGTAGCGGCACCTGACGGTTTCTCCTGTCCTGTTTCCTGCACCCCATTTCTCACCAAGGCTTTATCCCACATTCTCTTCCCTAGAGATTCCCCTGACACGTCAGGCCAAGCTGTCCTGAGGCCCTGGAATTTTACCAGCCTTCCTGGGAAAAAGGAACACAGAAAGCAGGGAAGTGATGGACCTCCTGCACAGAAGAGAAAGCAGGACTGGCGCCACTTGTTTTTTTTTTTTACATCTTTATTGGAGTATAATTGCTTTACAGTGGTGTGTTAGTTTCTGCTTTATAACAAATCCACTTGAGTTTTTTTCTGGCAAGCTCTCCAGGCTGGGAAAACAGAAGACTGGGTTACCTGTGGTGAAGGAAGGAGCAAAGAGATACTCTAAGGAGGTCGAGGCTGAGTAGAATGATCCTTAGCAGCTTAGACCCGAGAGCCACAAGAATTAGTATCGGGAGTGCAGGCTGGCCACAGACCACCAGACACACCTGGAGCTGGATAAGTTCCCTTTATTGCATCTCAGGAAAAGTCCTTTGGGAAGGACTTTAAAGGATCTGGGCTCTTATTAGATGATTTTGATGAGTGTTCAAAGCATGGTTTGCTCTGGATTGGATGCTGTCAGGAAAAGAGAGATGGCTCTATGATTGGTGTCTTCATGAATCTCATCTAGAAGGTGAGAGGCATGAAGCGAGGCTAAAGCTGTGTGATGAGAAGCAGCAGGCCCCACATTACCCAGAATAGGGGATGTGCCTCATTTTTCCGGCTTGAACAATGCTTGTGTTTTCGTCTGGGCTCGGATGTGATTAGGGAGTGAGCTTGTTTTCGCCTTGATCCATCAGTTACAGAGCAGCTTCATCTGATGTTGGTGACCTGTGAAATTGCTTACGTTCAATAGGAAACACCTGTCAGTGCTGGGCCGGCTCCTAGACACACGGAGGCTTTCCAGGCCAGCTCCTGGCTGTCACAGCTGCTCTTCTCTAATGCCCCTCTTCAGCCAAGGGCAGACAAAGTCAGACCACAAGGCATCAATCCACGACGTCCGGATTTTTACTGGTCAAGATTTTGTCAGTTAAGACCAGGAGGATGTCCAGAGGCCATAGTCTTTGTTGGACTAGGGCCAGTTGTAGGATGAGTTGTTGAGTCATCTGATGTGCCGACGGCTGCACGGCAGCATTTAAGTTTTTGGACAGGATGAACTGAGCAACTGTAACACAGGCAATGACCAGAAGCAAAAGGATCATGAGTTTTGTGACAAGACTTAGAGCCAGGGTCCCAGATTATAAAACCCAGGCAATGAAAACATGTCCCAGAATCCAGCTGGCTCTTTTAGAGAATCGGATGGATTTTTTGTTTATCCTAATATCCACAGTTGTGCTTGCCCTGTAGTTCATAAATGCAGCAAGAAGTACAAACCACCCTCCACCAGCTTAGAGGAAATCAAGGTGTTCAAAGGGGCCTTGAGCATCCTGTCCAGTCTTGTCAGAATCTTGTCAGGATTGTGTTGTTGGCAGGTAGGACGTGCAGTGGAAAAATCCTCAGTGGTATCTTGAAAATTACCCTACTAATGCTGGTTCAATACTGTTGCCAATTTTTCTCTGCTTTATGGGTAATATCACTACTTTTTGATATTTTTAATATCACAATATTTGCTAAATTTCACTTTTTATCACGGTCACCTCCTTACATATAGAAAAGCATGTCAAAGCTCTTTAATTCACTGTCAATGTTACAGGGGCTCCTGTGATGGGCATTTGTTTCTAAAGCATTTCAATGTCATGGACTATCTCCAAATCATCTACCTATCCTATCAGTATATTTACTTTTGTGATTTGGCAGATCTGGGAGAGGCACTGAATGGACACAGTTTTTGAGAAAAGCTTATAATTCAAGGGTAAATTTGAGTCTGATGACACTTTTAATTTTACTTTCTAAGTATGAATAATCTACATACACAATTAAATCAGAGTTATCCAAGGGAGTCTTCAGAAGGTCAGTGCAGGGTATACATAGTTCCCTGAGGCAAGCAATTATGGGCTGTTCCTTTGTGGGAGAGGGAAGGAGGTGGCTGGGTTTAGAGAGGGGCAGTGATGCGTGATGGAAAAGCACCAGTACTTCCTAGGTTAGGTGACTAGCTGAAAGATGCTGAGAGCTTACTGTCAATGGAAGAATCTATACAGCACAGCATGGGAAACCATTAAGATGAGTGGAGACCCTAGAACTAAACCAGCTGAAGTTTTCACACTTTTGTTGTCACTGCTGTGGTTCTTAGACAAGATGGATATATATATGTTTTGGCTACTGGAGCTAAAGAAAGACTGAAATAAGCAAAGGGCCTCTGGTGATTTCCATTTAACTGAAGCAGTTCCCTAGTGCCTGTTCAGATTTATAATAAAAGGAAAGGGGGTGGGGCAAGGGGAGGATCTGTGAATCCAGAACAATGGAGGAAACATTTGGAAGATAGTTTTATTGTACCAGTCTTTGTGTCCAAGGACTATGTTTCTTTTAACTTGAAAAACATATTCATTGAAAGATATTTAATAGACCTTACTTATATATAACTAACCTAGGAAGATCAACTCCTTTTTTAATTTGTCAGGATTGTTTTAACAGTAAGGTTGGTAGGGACTTCCCTGGTGGCGCAGTGGTTAAGAATCTGCCTGCCAACGCAGGGGACAGTTCGAGTCCTGGTCCCGGAAGATCCCACATGCCGCGGAGCAACTAAGCCCGTGCACCACAACTACTGAGCCTGCACTCTAGAGCTCGTGACCCACAACTACTGAGCACATGTGCCACAACTACTGAAGTCCGTGCGACTAGAGCCCGTGCTCCACAACAAGAGAAGCCACCGCAATGAGAAGCCCACACACCACAATGAAGAGTAGCCCCTGCTCGCCGCACCTGGAGGAAGGCCGCATGCAGCAACGAAGACCCAACGCAGCCAAAGTATAAATTAATTAATTAATTAAAAGAAAATAAGCTTGGTAGACAAAACTTCTCGCAATAGAATTGAAGTTTGGAGAACCTTTGGACAACCATTCCTATTGCCCTTACTTTTATGTGGTTAACAGCGAATCTTTATTTATGCCATTGAACGGCCACTTTAGAAAATCCACAGATAATGCAGGCATAAAATTCATCCTAACAATTTTATTATTTTGAATCTAGGTATGATTTTGGGAAAGGCAAAATGAAGACTAGTTTTTATAGAAGACAAGATATGTGATAAGTACCCCAAAATAGGAAATAATTTGATGAAAACTACCTTAGTTTACCCAAATTCTATTTTTACTTTTATTTTACATTATTCATGCACAGATTGTAGTAATTACTAATATACCTTTATATGCAAGTATTTAGGCATGTGTAAATATATTTAAGACATTTAAAGCTTATATTGAATACCTATAGATTTAAAACATAATTTATCAGTGTATTAAATACAAAATGTACATATCACTAAATTTACCATGTTAATAAGCAGAAAATCATATCCATTATGTTAAATACATATTTGTATTTCTCTGTAATTACTGTGCCTGGTATAATTAACTGTTTATATTCTCTTGAAGTGATCAACTATTTTTTTTTTCTCCAGAAAATTAGAGAACAGAAAATGAATTGTTTGGCTATTTTTTTCTCCATGAGCACTCATTTCATATCATTTTAATAATTTTGAGGGAAAAAGAAACATAAATAATATTATTCAAAGGCATTTTCATCATTTGTTAATGGATTGCCATTCTGAGAAATAAGGGTAAAAGTTTTATTTAGTGACTAATGTTTTGTATCAGTTTCTTATTTAGAAACTGTCCAGACTTCCAGTTTTAATTAATTCATTGTTTACCAAGGTCTTAAAGCTGAGAAAAGCTTAAATGTATAAAACAGATTTTGACACATATACATAAAAAGAGAGCGACAGATGGTTTAGACAGTAACTTGGACCCTTGATATTTTTATCAAGCTGTGTGATCAAAAAGCCAGTACTTAATACTCCTCAAAGTATAGAAAGGAAGGAGAGTATATTAAATATTCTCTATATTAAATAAAATGGTCTTTTTTTTTTAAAGACAAATAATGTCTTCATGGAGGTTTCTTCACTGTTTGTTCTTTTTTGTTCTAAAGTACCTCCCAAACATACAATCTTGCTCGTGTCAAAAGCCCCCTAAAATGGCCAGTGCAATTCCAAATTGTCCTTGGTGAAACTGTGACAGAATGATAAGCATACTAGTTAGTACTGTTAACAAGAAAAGATGAATATAATATGTGTTTGGCCTGAAAGAGGCACCATTTAGATTGAGAAGACCTTGAGAACTGGAATGGCCCTTAAAAAGAGTGCTTGGGTAACTTTTGTCTCCCCTGAGCCTGACCAAAGGCCAATGGTCACCAAGGAGTGGCCAGAAAAACCTTCTGAAATAGAGCAATTCTCTGAGACACAAGGACAGGACAGAAGAAGTCCTTGTAAGGTTTGAAATGATGGGAGGCAAAGGAGTACCATTCTGGGGAATCCCCTGGGTGCAACTTAAGGATGGACTGACTGGGTTTGGCAGGTCGACTTTATAGAGGCCTCCCTGATCCTGTCCCCTGGTGGTCACACCTTTGTGGAATTCCCCTCTTCCTTGAGTGTGAGCTGGACCTGTGACTTGCTTCCAACCAATGGAATGCAACAGAGGAGACAGAATCTAGGCCACTGCATTTATATGATTACCTAAGAGGGTAGCACCCATCTTGCTAAAGTCTCTCACTCCAGTGTTGGTTTTAAAGAAGCAACTTGCCATGAATTTTATAACCACAAGGAGATGACTTCTGCCAACAAGCTGGGAGAGCTTGGAAGCAGATACCTGCCCTGTCAAGGATCTGAGGAGAACCCAGCTTTGGCTGATGCCTTTTTTGAAGCCTTGTGAGACCCTAAGCAGATTAGCGGGCTAAGCTGTGCCCAGAGTCCTGACCGAGAGAAACAGCAGGGTGATGAGCATGTGTGGTTTTAAGCGGCTGAGACTGTGGTAATACGTTACGTGACAACAGAAAACAAATGCCCTAGCCTATGCTCATCTCCCTACAGGCTTTTCCTCTTCTGGGCAATTTCATTTCTAAATATCCAACTTATCATTCAGATATTTTCCTCTAGTCATGAGCAGCAGAGGTTAAAATTACTTACCAAAGCTTTATTAGACTCTTTGGGTAAAAATTAACCAATGGTCTTTTCCCCATTTTAAACATTAATATTAGTCTAGTAAAAGAGGCAGAAAAACATTAGCAGGGGCTGCTTTTATCAATATTTATACAGCTGGCCTCAATCCAACTCCAGCAAGGACAGCTTCTGTTGAGGCATACAGGTCTCTCTCCAGTTAGACCCAGCCCTTCGAAGTTAGTGTCCTTCTGCTTTATATCCTCTCCAGGCCGTACATATACTGGATATTCAATAATTGTGGAATTGAAAGTGTGATTATCCTGAAGCTTATTCATTAATGATATCTGGCTTCACTTCACACAGCACTTCTACTTGATGCCAAAACTCTATGACAGGACAGATGCTGGGACCATAGGCAGTGAGTATGCCAATGTCACTGCTGCCTGAGTCAAATTTTACGAGACAAGGAAAATAAAGGGCAACTAGAATTCTGAGTCCTCAGCACCAACTTCAGTTAGCTGCCACAGAATTTCCCGGTACTGAACCTCTCTTAAAATTCTTACTTCTCCCCACCACTCCAGGTACCTGAAATAGAATAAAAGGAAATAAAACAACTTTCCCTAAATGATTTTTCCCTTCTCTTTTTTCTTTTAAATAGCAACGTCAACTGTTGGCAGAGGTTTCTAGGAATTCAAGGAACATCAATAAAGTTTAGGGCAAATGAGATTTATAATTAGAAAACAGATACTATTTTGGGTATTAAATTTAAGGATAAAATGAAGCCAAGTCCACATACGTATTTATAGACACCACAGCACAGAGCAGCCGGTCCAGCTGCACCCAGTGTCTAATGCTTCTGGCTGTATCTCTGTTCTCCAGGGGAACAGACTAAGCTCCTTTAGGGCAGGGACCACATTCTGGTCAGCTCTGGATTTCTCCAACACATAACACACTCTTCACTCAAAGGGCCACTCGTAGAATGTGTTGAATTCAATTAAACGAGAAAACAATTTTTTTAAAAAGTTAACGACGATTGCTAAGGTGACATCTGAACCCACATGTTCAAACATTGCCATCCTTACCCATTTTCCAGTGAAACTACTGGAGGGAAAGGGGACAGAATTAAACCAATTAATAGCACTAAAACCTCCAAGCCTACACCAAGGAAGAATCACACCATGTTTAGCCAGTGAAAATGACTAGAATTTAAAACATATTTTAATGAGAACACTTTCTCACCATCTTGAAATAGAAATGACTTGCACTTTTTACTCTGAAGCCGCGAGGCCATCAGGACTTATTCACTTCCTGGTCCGTGGGGTTCTGAAGCCACCCCACCACCAGCTCTCCAGTGCTCTTGAGGCACGTGCTGGACATGTCCTCCTCTCTTGGGAGACCTTGTGGCAGCTTCAGGGGCTTGATTCTGTGACATAAGGGAATGCTTTTAGAGTTATACTAGGTAACACGTTTTAAGAAACTGCTGGAATAACAAACAACAAACCTTATCAAATGTTTAACCACTTTCAGTTTTGCATTCACCGAAGGGATATTCTTGTGAACTTGAGGAGTATGTGCCTACAAACAAAGGAAACAATGTTATGGATCAATTTCAAAAGCACAGATGGTCCCATGTTACAGGAAAAGGTTAAGGTGTAGGCTCATTCTGTCTAAATCAAACTTCCAGGTATATTACGTGAAATCATACATTTAAACAGAAGTTTTACAAGTGGAAAATTTAAAGCAAATTTAAACAACACTAAAGATGACTAAAATAGTTACATACTTTTTGTAACCCAAGCATCTTTATTATATCTTTCTCCCAATATGGACGTCTTTTTGTACTTTTTATTCTGGTAACAATATGCAGTTTATGAGGCTGCTGTGGATCCCCACCATATTTTTCATGATCTTCAGGTGAAGGTTGAAAAACCTGGAAAGGAAGAATTATAAACGGTATATTTTCAATTTACACAGCTTCTATGTGCCTCCTTTATTTTTTTTTCCTTAAAAAAACTTCAAACAACTACATAATGATTTCATCCCTAATAGTTCTATAATCCTCACCCTCAAATTGAACATTTCTACCAGTCTGATTACTCAGATAGATGGAATCTAAGAATTTCATACTCTAAGAAAAATACCACACAGGCAAGGGTTTGTTTTGTTTTGCTTTTATTAAGAGAAAAGCAGGAGCAACCAGATGACACTAAAGAGTTCAAATGTCAAGAGAATATGTTGCATTATATGAGCTGGGCCTTGGGCTGCATCCCCTCCCCCATTCAAGTAGGGGGACAAACAAAAACTTACAATAACACATGAGTATTATAAAAAGTACGTATTCGCTGCAACCCCGAATAAGGATGTATGTACAACACTATTTGTAATACTGAAATTTTTTTTTTTTGTGGTACGCGGGCCTCTCACTGTTGTGGCCTCTCCCGTTGCGGAGCACAGGCTCTGGACGTGCAGGCTCAGCGGCCATGGCTCACAAGCCCAGCCGCTCCGCGGCACGTGGGATCTTCCTGGACCGGGGCACAAACCCGTGTCCCCTGCATCGGCAGGCGGACTCTCAACCACTGTGCCACCAGGGAAGCCCAATACTGAAAATTTTAAAGGCCACATCTATATTCCTCAAGAGAATAGCTAAATAAATTATGAGGCATACATTCTAAATAAAACTAAAAATAATATAACTAAATAAGATATGATGCAAATAAATTATGATGAATCCTACTGGCTATAAGGCTACCGTTAAAACAAAGTTTACTATCTTTGTAAGTACTAACATTGAAGGATGGTCATAATATATTGAGCAAAAAAACCAAATTTCCACACCACTGTGTAACAGGATCTTGTATTTGTTTCATCTACACCATGATGAGTGTGTATATATGATATATTCTGTAACTACTAATTCTAAGAATATGATCCTAAATTCTATTTTTTCTTTTTCACATCTTTATTGGAGTATAATTGCTTTACAATGGTGTGTTAGTTTCTGCTTTATAAGAAAGTGAATCACCTATACATATACATATATCCCCATATCTATTCCCTCTTGCGTCTCCCTCCCACCTTCCCTATCCCACCCATCTAGGTGGTCACAAGGCACTGAGCTGATCTCCCTGTGCTATGCAGCTGCTTCCCACTAGCTATCTATTTTACATTTGGTAGTGTATATATGTCCATGCCACTCACTTCATCTCAGCTTACCCCTTCCCATCTCCGCAACTTCAAGTCCATTCTCTATGTCTGCGTAGTTATTCCTGTCCTGCCCCTAGGTTCTTCAAAACCTTTTTTCTTTTTAGATTCCATATATATGTGTTAGCATACGGTATTTGTTTATCTCTTTCTGACTTACTTCACTCTGCATGACAGTCTCTAGGTCCATCCACCTCACTACAAATAACTCAATTTTGTTTCTTTTTATGGCTAATATTCCATTGCATATATGTGCCACATCTTCTTTACCCATTCACCTATTGATGGATACTTAGGTTGTGTCAATGTCCTGGCTATTTTAAATAGAGCTGCAATGAACATTCTGGTACATGACTCTTTTTGCATTATGGTTTTCTCAGGTTATATGCCCAGTAGTGGGATTGCTGGATCATATGGTAATTCTATTTTTAGTTTTTTAAGGAACCTCCATACTGTTCTGCACAGTGACTGTATCAATTTACATTCCCACCAACAGCACAAGATGGTTCCCTTTCCTCCACACTCTCTCCAGCATTTATTGTTTGTAGATTATTTGATGATGGCCATTCTGACTGGTGTGAGGTGATACCTCATTGTAGTTTTGATTTGCATTTCTCTAATGATTAGTGATGCTGAGCATTCTTTCATGTGTGTGTTGGCAATCTGTATATCTTCTTTGGTCGACTTAGGCCTTCTGCCCATTTTTGGATTGGATTGTTTTTTTGATATTGCGCTGCATGAGCTGCTTGTATATTTTGGAGATTAATCCTTTGTCAGCTGCTTCATTTGCAAGTATTTTCTCCCATTCTGAGGGCTGCCTTTTCATCTTGTTTATATTTTCCTTTGCTGTGCAAAAGCTTTTAAGTTTCATTAGGTCCTATTTGTTTAGTTTTGTTTTTATGTCCATTTCTCTAGGAGCTGGGTCAAAAAGGATCTTGCTGTGATTTATGTCATAGACTGTTCTGTCTATGTTTTCCTGTAAGAGTTTTATAGTGTCTGGCCTTACATTTAGGTGTTTAATCCATTTTGAGTTTATTTTTGTGTATGGTATTAGGGAGTATTCTAGTTTCATTCTTTTACATGTAGCTGTCCAGTTTTCCCAGCACCACTTATTGAAGAGGCTGTCTTTTCTCCATTGTATAGTCTCGCTTCCTTTATCAAAAATAAGGTGACCATATGTGTGTGGGTTTATCTCTGGGCTTTCTATCCTGTGCCGTTGATCTATATTTCTGTTTTTGTGCCAGTACCATATTGTCTTGATTACTGTAGCTTTGTAGTATAGTCTGAGGCCCAGGAGCCTGATTCCTCCAGCTCCGTTTTTCTTTCTCATGACTGCTTTGGCTACTCGGGGTCTTTTGTGTTTCCATACAACTTGTGAAATTTTTTGTTCTACTTCTGTGAAAAATGCCAGTGGTAGTTTGATAGGGATTGCATTGAATCTGTAGATTCTGTTGAGTAGTACAGTCATTTTCACAATATTGATTCTTCCATTCCAAGAACATGGTATATCTCTCCATCTGTTTGTATCATCTTTAAATTCTTTCAACAGTGTCTTATAGTTTTCTGCGTACAGGTCTTTTGTCTCCTTAGGTAGGTTTATTCCATGGTATTTTATTCGTTTTGTTGCAATGGTAAATGGGGGTGTTTCCTTAATTTCTCTTTCTGATTTTTCATCATTAGTGTACAGGAATGCCAGAAATTTCTGTGCATTAATTTTGTATCCTGCTACTCCACCAAATTCATTGATTAGCTCTAGTAGTTTTCTGGTAGCATGTTTAGGATTCTCTATGTATAGTATCATGTCATCTGCAAACAGTGACAGCTTTACTTCTTTTACATTTGGATTCCTTTTATTTCTTTTTCTTCTCTGATTGCTGTGGCTAAAACTTCCAAAACTATGTTGAATAATAGTGGTGAGAGTGGACAACCTTGTCTTGTTCCTGATCTTAGGGGAAATGGTTTCAGTTTTTCACCACTGAGAACGATGTTGGCTGTGGGCTTGTCATATATGGCCTTTATTATGTTGAGGTAAGTTCCCTCTATGCCTACTTACTGGAGGCTTTTTATCATAAATGGGTGTTGAATTTTGTCAAAAGCTTTTTCTGCATCTATGGAGATGAGCATATGATCTTTATCCTTCAATTAGTTAATATGGTGTATCACACTGGTTGATTTACATATATTGAAGAATTCTTGCATTCCCGGGATAAACCCCACTTGATCATGGTGTATGATCCTTTTAATGTACTGTTGGATTCTGTTTGCTAGTATTTTGTTGAGGATTTTTGCATCTATGTTCATCAGTGATATTGGTCTTTAACTTTCTTTTTTTGTAGTATCTTTGTCTGGTTTTGGTATCAGGGTGATGGTGGCCTCATGGAATGAATTTGGGAATGTTCCTTCCTCCACAACTTTTGGAAGAGTTTGAGAAGGATAGGTGTTAGCTCTTCTCTAAATGTTTGATAGAATTCGCCTGTGAAGCCATCTGGTCCTGGACTTTTGTTTGTTGGAAGATTTAATCACAGTTTCAATTTCATTACTTGTGGTTGGTCTGTTCATATTTTCTATTTCTTCCTGGTTCAGTCTTGGAAGGTTATACCTTGCTAAGAATTTGTCCATTTCTTCCAGGTTGTCCATTTTATTGGCATATAGTTGCTTGTAGCAATCTCTCATGATCCTTTGTATTTCTGCAGTGTCAGTTGTTACTTCTTTTTCATTTCTAATTCTGTTGATTTGAGTCTTCTCCCTTTTTTTCTTGATGAGTCTGGCTAATGGTTAATCAATTTTGTTTATCTTCTCAAAGAACCAGCTTTTAGTTTTACTGACATTTGCTACTGTTTCCTTCATTTCTTTTTCATTTATTTCTGATCTGATCTTTATGATTTCTTTTCTTCTGCTAACGTTGGGGTTTTTTTGTTCTTCTTTCTCTAATTGCTTTACGTGTAAGGTTAGGTTGTTTATTTGAGATGTTTCTTGTTTCTTGAGGTAGGACTGTACTGCTATAAACTTCCCTCTTAGAACCTCTTTTGCTGCATCCCATAGGTTTTGGGTCGTGTTTTCATTATCGTTTGTTTCTAGGTATTTTTTGATTTCCTCTTTAATTTCTTCAGTGATCTCTTGGTTATTAAGTAGTGTAATGTTTAGCCTCCAAGTGTTCGTATTTTTTAGATTTCTTCTTGTAACTGATATCTACTCTCAAAGCTTTGTGGTTAGAAAAGATACTGATACAATTTCAATTTTCTTAAATTTACCAAGGCTTGATTTGTGACCCAATATACGATCTATCCTGGAGAATGTGCCATGAGCACTTGAGAAGAAAGTGTATTCTGTTGTTTTTGGATGGAATGTCCTATAAATATCAACTAAGTCCATCTTGTTTAATGTATCATTTAAAGCTTGTGTTTTCTTATTTATTTTCATTTTGGATGATCTGTCCATTGGTGAAAGTGGGGTGTTAAAGTCCCCTACTATGATTGTGTTACTGTCGATTTCCCCTTTTATGGCTGTTACTATTTGCTTTATGTATTGAGGTGCTCCTATGTTGGGTGCATAAATATTTACACTTGTTATATCTTCTTCTTGGATTGATCCGTTGATCATTATGTAGTGTTCTTCTTTGTCTCTTATAATAGTCTTTATTTTAAAGTCTATTTTGTCTGATATGAGAATTGCTACTCCAGCTTTCTTTTGATTTCCATTTGCATGGAATATCTTTTTCCATCCCCTCACTTTCAATCTGTATGTGTCCCTAGGTCTCAAGTGGGTCTCTTGTAGACAGCATATATACAGGTCTTGTTTCTGTAACCATTCAGCCAGTCTGTGTCTTTTGGTTGGAGCATTTAATCCATTTACATTTAAGATAGTTATTGATATGTATGTTCCTATTCCCATTTTCTTAATTGTTTGGGGTTTGTTATTGTAAGTCTTTTTCTTTTCTTGTGTTTCCTGCCTAGAGAAGTTCCTTTAGCATTTGCTGTAAAGCTGGTTTGGTGGTGCTGAATTCTCTTAGCTTTTGCTTGTCTGTAAAGGCTTTAATTTCTCTGTCGAATCTTAATGAGATCCTTGCTGGATAGAATAATTTTGGTTGTAGGTTTTTCCCTTTCATCACTTTAAATATATCCTGCCAGTCCCTTCTGGCTTGCAGAGTTTCTGCTGAAAGATCAGCTGTTAACCTTATGGGGATTCCCTTGTATGTTATTTGTTGTTTTTCCCTTGCTACTTTTTTTTTCTTTGTATTTAATTTTTGATATTTTGATTAATTTGTGTCTTGACAGGTTTCTCCGTGGATTTATCCTGTATGGGACCCTCTGTGCTTCCTGGAGTTGACTGACTATTTCCTTTCCCATATTAGGGAAGTTTTCAACTATAATCTCTTCAAATATTTTCTCAGTCCCTTTCTTTTTCTCTTGTTCTTCTGGGACCCCTATAATTTGAATGTTGGTGAGTTTAATGTTGTCCCAGAGGTCTCTGAGACTGTCCTCAATTCTTTTCATCCTTTTTTCTTTATTCTGCTCTGCAGTAGTTATTTCCACTATTTTATCTTCGAGGTCACTTATCTGTTCTTCTGCCTCAGTTATTGTGCTATTGATTCCTTCTAGAGAATTTTTAATTTCATTTATTGTGCTGTTCATCTTGTTTGTTTGCTCTTTAGTTCTTCCAGGTCCTTGTTAAATGTTTCTTGTATTTTCTCTATTCTACTTCCAAGATTTTGGATCATCTTTACTATCATTACTGTGAATTCTTTTTCAGGCAGACTGCCTATTTCCTCTTCATTTGTTTGGTCTGGTGGGTTTTCACCTTGCTCCTTCATCTGCTGTGTGTTTCTCTGTCTTCTAATTTTGCTTAACTTACTGTGTTTGGGGTTTCCTTTTTGCAGGCTACAGGTTAGTAGTTCCCGTTGTTTTTGGTGTCTGCCCCCAGTGGCTAAGGTTGGTTCAGTGGGTTGTGTAGGCTTCCTGGTGGAGGGGACTGTTGCCTGTGTTCTGATGGATGAGGCTGGATCTTGTCTTTCTGAAGGGCAGGACCATGTCTGGTGGTGTGTTTTGGGGTGTCTGTGACCTTATTATGATTTTAGGCAGCCTCTCTGCTAATGGGTGCAGTTGTGTTCCTGTCTTGCTAGTTATTTGGCATAGGGTGTCCAGCACTGTAGCTTGCTGGTTGTTGAGTGGAGCTGGGTGTTAGGTTTGAGACAGAGATCTCTGGGAGAGCTCTTGCCGCTTGATATTACATGGAGCCGGGAGGTCTCTGGTGGACCAATGTCCTGAACTCGGCTCTCCCAACTCAGAGGTACAGGCCTGACACCTGGCCAGAGCACGAAGGCCCTGTCAGCCACCCGGCCAGTTACGTGGGGAGTTTCTTGCCTTTTGGGAAGTCTGAGGTCTTCTGCCAGCATTCAGTAGGTGTTCTGTAGGAGTTGTTCCACATGTAGATGTATTTCTGATGTATTTGTGGGGAGGAAGGTGATCTCCACGTGTTACTCCTCCACCATCTTGAAGGTCTCTCCCCTAAATTCTAAATATGATTCTAACAATTATATATACATGTGTGTGTATTTTATATATATATATATATTTATCCTTATTTGTACAAAGGTGTCAAAAACATTAGGTCAAGAGTCATACCTCTGGGGAATCAGACTGAGGAAGGCCAAAAAAAAAGATGGTACTTTAATCAAAAAGGATATTATTCAATCATTAACTTATCCACAGAGGGTTCACATTACATTGCTAAATGATGAAAGCAGCTGGAGAAGCATTATAGGCAAGATGATGCACATCTTCAAAAATATTTAACAGAAAAGTATGTGGAGGGTGTTAGCAGTATTTGCCTCCAGGTGGGTAGGATGAAGGGTATTTTTCTAGAGATTTTGATGGTGTAGGTGCACCAAAGAAAAGGAGAGAAGAATTAAAGAAATGGTGTGAGGAGCATGAAATATTCAGGAAAAGTAAGTGGTTCTGTGTGACTAAGGTAGAAAAAAATAGGAAAAGCAATGCAGGGCGAGAAGTTAAACTAAGCTTAACTATGCTTAGTCTTTAGAAATTCCCAGAATGGATATAAGGTTATTGGAGGTTTGAAGCAAAATGACATTTCAAAAATAGATTCAGAAAGAAAACTTTTTCAAATGAACTGGAGGTGGAGACAGATACAAGGAAACTCAGGAAGCACTTAGAGCCATGGTTTAAGAGTCTGAATTACAGCAGCTGTAACAGAAAGAGGCTGATTTGGGGACTTTAGGTAATAAAATAGATGGATTTGTGGTGGGTGAGGGAGAAGATAGGGTTGAGATTGACTTAGAGCTTTCTAGTCTGGGAAATCAGGTAGAGGATGGTAGCATTAACTGACATCACTAATACAGGACAAGCACCCTCTTTTAGTTTGGTTGTCTGGAGGACAACCTCATTTGTAAGACAATGAGTCTAATTTTGGATAACTTGAAATACCTACAGGTTATCTAAGCAGCAAGGTCTAGAAACTACAGGAGAATATAGGAGTAAGTTCAGAAGATAGGCAAAGGGGCTGGAGATGCAAATCTCAGGGTCATTTCTATAAAGTTTAAAAGTTTTCATGCTCACTACAACCAGTGATCAAAATCACTCCCCCCACATTTTAAACAAATGCTAACATCTGTATCTATCATTTCTTCCAGAAGTTTACAGTCTAAGAAACATGAAAACATATAAGACAATGCAGTTGTGGACCATGACTTGAAAAAAAAGAGATTTCTGATAAAAGAACATCAAGCACATTAAAGGTATCTAAATAGTCAATGGTAATATTAGTTTAGCTTTTAAAAAAATCAGTGGAGAATGGTGGTTACCAGGGACTAGGGGGAGAAGGTATGAGGAGTTACTGTTTAATGAGTACAGAGGTCCAGTTTTGCAAGATGAAGCATTCTGGAGATGGTGGCTGTGATGGTCACATGACAATATGAATGTACTTAATACCACTGAAATGTACACTTAAAAATGTTTAAATTTTATGTTGCATGTATTTTACCACAGTACAAAAAAATTGGAGAAATCAAAATAAAACAGAAATCTACTGAGGGCTTAGTCAGTGTTCTCTAAAAGAATCATAGGTAGACACAAATCCAGCAGAGAAGAAGATCCAAATTAGCAATGGCTGATAGAGAAAGTGAAAACCAAGAGCCACACAGACAGTCTGAGCAGGAGGAAGAAACACTGTTTTCTCAGGACAATGGTGATATGAAAACACAAAGTATCAAGGGAAAAAGCCATAAGCAGGAATAAACAGATTCTGAGACCAAAACCCAGTACTTAAAAGGTCAGTGGCACATATTTATTTTAAATAATCATTTACATAAATCCTACTATGTTTAATTTAAAAAAAATTTTTTATTTTTAAACTTTTTATTGGAGTACAGTTGATTTACAATGTTGTGTTAATATCACGTGCACAGCAAAGTGAGTCAGTTATACATATACATATAGCCACCTCTTTTTTTAGATTCTTTTCCCATATAGGCCATTATAGAGTATTAAGTAGAGTTCCCTGTGTTATGCAGTAGGTTCTTATTAGTTATCTATTTTATATATAGTAGTGTGTATATGTCAACCCCAATCTTCCAATTTATCCCTCCCACATAAATCCTATATTTTAAACTCTACACTTCTACCTATACCCACAAATAATTTAACATGAAAGTTTTCAATATTACAAAAAGCGGTACCTTCAAAACATAATGTAACAGGGAAGAGAGAATTCTGACTCCATGTTGGTTCTGTTTCTTTTACTTTAACCTTTGCTTTTCGTTGCTTTTGTTATAGCTGTAAGCATAGATAATGGCCTGGCACAAGGAACCCTGCCCCTCTGCTTGATAAACTAAAAGGCCTTTGTTCAGCTCACAGACAGACATTCTGACCCTGACCACCTGTGAATGGCTACAGAAAAGAAGAAATTAACACATCCCTTCCCCATGCAGGCCGAGGGAGGAGATTTTGCAACACAAATGGCCTTTTTACTTTACTTCCTCACCTCCTCCCCCTGTCTGTTCTATAAAAGAAACTGGCATCCTGACCCCAATAAGATGGTTTTTGGGTACACTAGTCCGCCATCTTCTCGGTCTGCTGACTTTCCAAATAAGAGTCGCTATTCCTTGCCTCAACACCTCATCTCCCGATTTATTGGCCTGCCCTGCGGTGAGCAGAATGAGCTTGGACCCGGTAACAGTAACATGTTTTTCAAAAACAGTAACGTAAAAACTTACTTTATCTGGAATTCTTGACTTTGTAAATTTGTGACGAATCCAATCTGTACAAACAAGGGGCTCCACACCTTTTGTCACCATCTAAAATATGCCATAAAACATTTGATTTTTAGAACTCTATCTAGTGCAGAAATCATAATCTACCAATTTTTAGGTGACAAAATCTGTTCTCACCTAACCTGTAATTATTAAACATTTATCTCAGCCCCCTAGCTGAATGAATACATCTCATCTTACCACTAACATGAAGAAAAAACACATTAAATATAAACTTCTAGACCAGCAGTTGGCAATATTTTTCTGTAAAGAACCAGACAGTAAATATTTCCAGCTCTGGGGCTACACAGTTTCTGCAGCCAAGTCTCAGCTCTGCCACAGCAGGGCGAAAGCAGTTGTTGACAATATGTAAACAAATCGGTGTGGCTATGTTTCAATAAAACTTTTACAAAAATAGGTGGTGGGCTGAATTTGGCTTGTAGGTTATAGTTTGTCAGTGTGCTCTAGACAACATACGATAATTCAGCTTCAGCAATACAGTGTAAAAGAAAGCCAAAATGAGTTTCCAGTTTTCTTTCTAGTCCCAAGAATGCCATCAACTCCTGTTTCCTGTCTCTTGTTCCCTTTCTACAATCTTCCAGTCGTGTTTCTCTCAGGCTGCATAAGAAAAAGGATTCACTGCTAATCCTTCATACCAGGAAACTCCTGTGGGTGGAAAATAATCATTCCCTTCATGCCCTCCCTGTACTGCAGAGATGGTATAAACAATGGGAGAATAAGCAGGAGGGAATTGGGGGTTAGGGGGAGACTGGTGAAGGACATGGGCTTTGACATACCAGGAACATTGGGCCTCTAATCCTGCTCTGTACTTACCAGCTGTGACATATGAGATACTTATCCTCTCAGAGGGTCGGTTTCCTCAGCTATAAAAAGGAAATAATACTTACCACGCAGGATTAATCTGAGGTTAAGGTAAGTGTGTAAAGCACCTGGCATTATTATTATCTAAAGGCAGCAGCAGGTCCTATCTAGACTCTGGACCTCATGAATAGATTAGGCTGCACCACTGAAATTTCTAAAAGAAAGACTGGAAGGAAATATATGAAAGTACAAACATTAATGGCCTCTGGGAAACTGTTTCTCTTCTTTCTGCTTTTCTACATTTTTCTAATTTTCTATTACTGAGAATGGACTCTTCATAACTGAAGGAAAAAAAAAATCTAAAACTTTCAAAAGATTAAGGTGGGCCATGGGGAATCAACACTAGCCATTTTTTACCAGCATTTTCTCCAGAAAAAGGTCTTTTGTGATTTCAGATCTTTAGGGATAAAACAGCAGATAAACCACAAATAAAATTAACGTTCAACATTAAAAAAGTATATATATATATATATATATATATATAAAGAAACTTAAAATTTTAACTTGCCTGTATGTTTTGTTAATTAGAAAAGAGAGAAAAAGTTCTTAAGGAATAGGAAAAAAAAAAAGATCATTCTTGAAAAGAAATACTTACTTGTAGTCTGCCTGGGGGCCTCTGAACTATTGAGCGCAAAATCCCTGCCATGAGTGTGGTGACTGTTTTCCTTAGGGGCTGTGAGAAGTAGAAAACAGATCTGTGGTCAGGTATGTCTTAGAAATGGATAGCTCAAACTGAAAAACTGGATGAAGTTTAACAGCAAAATCTTGATTGTTTCAATACACTAAGGACAAGAATTAAGTTACAATAGATGTTTTATTCAGAGTTCAAGAAAACCACAGGAAGTAGTTATACATTAACCATATCCCATTTTCACCAGAGTTAAATTACACCCTAGGCTGATTCAACAAAAATAGGCAATGGAGGTTACTATCATTTAAAAAATCTTCAACAGCAAGGGCAGATATAAAGAATGCTTTGCTATAGAATCAAAAAAAAAAAATTAAAGAGCTGGAAGGGACCGAAGAAATCCAAACTCCTAATTAGGACTGACAACGCTCTTACTTTATTTATGAGGAAAATGAATCCCAGAGAGTTCAATCATTTACCGAAGGGCATCCAGCTTTCAAGAGAGTATATGGTCTGGAACCCAAACCTCCTAATACCTAGTCCAGCATATTTTCACTAAGTCATAACACCCTTCTGTTAAATAAAGCAGAATGTTCTTTTTTGCTTATTTATATTTGTAGACTATTCTTAACGAACATGCATTGCATTTATAAACTAAAGGTCATGTTTATTTAGACACAAAACAATTATAGCCTACCGACTTAAACTGAATGCAGAAAGATTAAGTTCATGAACTACATGTATATTTTGGACAGGTTACTTAATTTGTACGTTTCAATTTTTCCCCCCAAAGAATAGAAAAAAAAAAATACCTATCTTGCAAATGAATTACTCTGAAAACACCTAAAACAGTACTTGGCACATAAGAAGCCCTCAATAAATGGTAGTTTTTACTATTATAATATCATTCAATTATTACAAAGCTATAATAAGAATACCCTAACATGCCAAAATAGGGCAAGTACTGTATTTCAGTGCCCACCAGATTCTGGCTCACTCGAGCTCTGCAGGTCTTTCCTGTGGTGTGGACAAAGCAGTGAAGCTACTGGGATCAATGCGAGATGTCCCATTAGAAGGGCCTGACTTCAGAAAAAGTCTCAGCAACCGAACCAGTCTCTCAAAACTAATTACGTATCAGTTTTAGAAGAGTTAACTACTATATCCTTATGCCCCGAAAACAAGAATTTTGTTTTGTTCATCTTCTACTCTCAACATCTGGCACACCATCTGATGGACAGTAGGCACCCGTGTTTGTTGATGAATGTCTGAATCAGTTAATGGGTTAGATCCATGGTCCGCTCAACTCAGAATTCAGAAGTACATCAGAATTTCATAACTGCCATTCGGACTTCAGACCTCAAACATTACAATACAGCAGAGCAATTTCTAGTTCACATCATCCAGTTTGCTTGGCTGGTTGTTTAGATCCTTTGTATCAAGGCTTCTTTAGAAGAGACGCTTAATCCTCCGGCCCTCCCATCAAATAGACAATGCTAAATTATTTTCTCTACCATACTCATTCCTCCCAAGTTAAGCGTTAGGTACTAACCCAATTTATTTAGCTTCACTCTTTGTTAAATCTTTCTCTTATCCCTTAGATTTCAACAAGAGCCTCCTAACTGGCCTTCCTGCTTCTATTCTAACTTCCCCAAGGTCTTTTCTCCACAGCAGCAATCATCTCATTAAGTCCGAAATCAGATAATGTCAACTCCTCCGCTCAAAACCTTCCAATGAGCCAGGTTTCTCATTATCAGAGTAGGAGGTTACACACAGGCCAGAGAGGAAGGCTACAATGATCCATGTGATCCAGTGACAGAGGATTAGTGTTGGAACTCATGTTTAGCTTAATACAGATATGATGCATATAGAAATAATTATAGATACATATACACACATGGGTTAGCTGTTAGCCGAGAGGACCTAAAGGCAATGGCATCCCAGTAGCGATGAGCTCGCCCAGTGCCCAGATCTTAGTTTCTAATGGCATTCTCTAAAAAAAAGAACCAGGACTCCTTGGAGAAATGGCTGATTATATGGCTGTAGCAGGGAATATATAATGATGAGTCTGGAGCACCTAGTGCTAGAAAGGAACTACTCAAAAAATCAAAATGATGGGGGTATGTCAAAGGGACCAGAAGCCAAATGAAAGAGCTCCCAGTGGCTACAGCTGAAATAATATGAGCAACAAAATAAGTAACAAAGTATTGGCTTATAATCCAAAACATAAACTAACCATGAGTCCATACTGATATAAATAGATGAATAAATTAATGAGGGAGAAGAACAAATCTCCCTTACAGAAGAATTTCAAATAATTTATGTAGACACTCCCCTCTCAAAGAGGTGGAGGAAAGCTATCAACCCTGAGGCACGGGCTATGCTTAAACACTTGCTATCAGAATATAGCATAGAAAGGGGGGAAAATACCGTTACATTAGAGGAACCTAACAAATACTATGTCATCGAGGTGATCAAGATTAACATCAATTGTGATAAAAGTCAAGCTGATAGCATGTATCCTTGATATGATGGAATGAGAATGGCCCTTCACCTCTATGTCTTCCTTCCAAAAACCCCTAACACTTCTCTAACAGAAAAATATCAGACAAACTCCAATTGAAGGACATTGTACAAAATACTTGACCAGTACCTCCTCAAATACCTGACTGCCTCGAAACTGTCAAGGTCATCAAAACCAAGGAAAGTCATAGTCAAACTGTCATAGTCAGGAGGAGCATTTGACAACTAAACACAATGTGGTATCTTGGATGGTATTCTGGAACAGTAAAAGGACATCAGGTAAAAACTAACAAAATCTGAATGAAGTATGACCTTTAGTTGATAACGTATCAATATTGGCTCATCAATTATAACGAATGTACCATACTAATGTAAGATGTTAGTAAAAGGGGAAACTTGGTGTGGGGGGTATGTAGGAACTCCATACTATTTTCATAACGTTTCCATAAATCTAGTTATTCCAAAATTAAAAGTTTATTTATTACAAGACTAAAAAGCTCCAATGCCTCTCCATTTCAATCAGAGTGACAGCCAGTGCTAAACCCCCGCCTTGAGGACACCACCTCCATACTCTTGGTCAATCGCTACACACACTGGCCCCGTTGCAGGTCCTGGAACCTGCCATGCAGGTATACTCCCCTGACTGGCTGTTCCCTCTCCTGGAATGCCCCTGATATCCATATAGTTAACTCTCTTACATCCTTCAATTTCTGGCCTAATTCTCATCTTCTCAATGAGTTCTACCCTGATTCCATTATTTAACATTTTGACCCACACTACAATTGTCAGCACTCCCAATCTCTCTTACTCTCCTTGATTTTCTTTCCATAGCATTTAACATCTTCTAACATAATTTAATTTTTTGTTAGGTTTGTGGTTTATTGTCTGTTCCCATCCAACAGCATGTTGCTTCCACAAGCACAAAGATTTTTAAATTTTCTTTTGTTTTAGGCTTGCTCTGTCTATTCACAGATGTATCCCAAGCATCTACCTAAAGCAGCACTGCCATGTAGCAGCCACTCAGTTAATTTTTGCTGAATGAATGAAGTGTCATTTACATACTTCAGAATGTGTGACAGTCAAAAGTTGTAAGTTTCAATAAAGGTTATTCTTAATAATTAGGCACATAACTCTTGGACCTTGAAGCAATTATACTGTCTTTCACCGTACAATTAAGTTTCTCTTGCAAAGACACAAAAGCAGGAAAATAAATGCACCATATGAGAAGGATGATCCCATTTCCATTAATTAAAAAAAAAAAAAGATGTCTGTGAATGTGTGTGTAAACAGAGAAAAACTCCGGAAGGCTATCAGAGAAACGTTAGCATACCCAGGGAGAGGAGAGCTGGCTACCAGGGCTATTTCCGCCCCTCCCCGACGTCCCACACCCCCCGTAATGTCTGATAGGTTTGTTGTTGCTCTTTTACAATGACCATGCGTGTAACTGTTGTTTAAAAAAAACTAATTCCTTTTCTAAAGAGACATAATGGTAAATGGGGGGGGGCACTACTGAAAATGCAGAACATAGGATTTCCCTTTCAATAAATCGACATCTCTGAAGGCAAGAAATGTCTCTTGAACTCCTAATGCCTTCTAGGCAGACGTCCGAAGTGCCTCTTGGAATAAACAAAACTAAACAAAAAACCGCGGAAAAAGCAGCTCTGGGTAGGTGGCGATCAAAACGCGGTTGCAAAATCACGGCTTTTAGTAAAACGGTAAATATTTTAACTGCCAACTTCAGAGGATTTACGTTCTAAAACGCGGCAATTTTTAAATTAGGCAATTTTGTATCTCCATCAACAATTCAAGTTAGGCTGACCCCAGAGGAAAGCCGAAGTTATGCATAAAGCAGAAGCACAGAAAATGTTAAAACATACTTGAATTCCCTTTCCCCCCAGACTGCCCAGCCAAGCCGAGCTCTGTCCTCGAGCTCCAGCAGGCGGGGCTCCACATGCCGCGTCCCGGGATTCCACAAACTGGGAAACGGGATCCAGCCGGCCAGTGGCTTTTCGGGAGCCCAAGGGACAGTACCTGGACGTAGTTCCATTCAGGTTACTGTGACCCGTAAACACAGAACCGAATGGAGAAAATCAATCCGCATCTGCATAGGGTTCCCAGATATGTACTCCTGGCAAAAATGCACTACTTCCGGCCACTCATTCCCCACTCACCAGCAATTCCTAAATGTCTTTCAGCCTGAAGCTCACCACTCAGGGGAACCGGAACAGAGAAAGGACCCAGAGTGCCACACTCAAATCCGGCCTTCACAGCGCACACACCCTGGCATTTTAGTTCCGGCCGAGTCCCTCCCACTCAGGCATCATAAAAAGAGAGCGCAGGCGCATTGGAGTCACGTGACCGCTCCCGGCAGCGCTGCAGACCCGACAGCCTAGGGGGAGGTTGGGGCGGAAGGGAGTTGCTGGCATTATGGCGGGGTCTCTCCTGGGCCAGGACTCTGGAAGCTCAGCTGCAGTTACTGTGATAAAGCGGGCGTTGGAACTAGAGTCCGAGTCCCGGTACCCGCAGGCTCTGGTGTGTTACCAGGAGGGAATTGATATGCTCCTGCAGGTTCTGAAAGGTGAGCAGTGAGCCGGGGAGGGAGGACTAGAGGAAAAGGAGCTGCAATCTGCTGTGTCTGGGCGGGAGTGAAAGATTAAAACGCTTACTGTGCACAGCGAGAAAGCCTTAAAATACAGAACGTAGGGTAGTTTACAGGACAGGTGGACTGATTTCTTTGATATCTTTAGTAGATTGATGTTGTCAATAAAAGAGGGATTACTATCCTAGAATTTTAAGAGACATAACCAAATGTAATAGATAAGCCTTGAAAGGATTTGGGTTTGAATGAACTGTAAAAGACGTTTTGGGATCAAGTTGGAAAGGTTGAATATGGATTGGGTAGCATTAAAATTAACTTTGTTAGGTAGTATGGTATTTTTCGAAATCTGTTCTTAATTTTAGAGATGAAGCCTGAAGAAGTGTTTGGGGAAGAATTGTCATGATGTCTGAATTTGATTTTACTTTAAAAGAAAGTTGAAGCAAATATGGCAAAATGCTAACAATTTTTAAATCTAGGTGGTGGGTAATAAGGGTGTTCGTTACACCCTTTTCCTTACTTTTCTCATTAAACATTTTAATTAAAAAAAATTTTTTTTTTTGTCCGTGACCCGCAGCATGTGGGATCTTAGTTCCCAGACCAGGGATCTAACCCGCGCTCCTGTATTGGAAGCGCGGAGTCTTAACTACTGGACCGCCAGGGAAGTCCCTTCATTAAAAGTTTAAAAAAATATTTTTTTAAAATTAGAAATGGGTATACTGACATTCGGTGTGAGAAATGTATAGGATTGTGAGAGGAGACAGTTAAGACTTTCTGTTACATGGTTATTCAATGTTGAGAGGTACACAGATAACCCTTAACACCCAGTACAATCCCTGGTAGGTAGTAAACACCTAGTAATTATGTATTAAATTGACTTAAGGCCAGCCCCTGCTCCCCAGCCCCTGGGGCTGTTAGTCTGGCCTCAGATCTCCTCTCTGTGCTTTTTAGCCTGAGTGTTTCTGATTTGTTTCAGAAGCTTTGAGATAGTAGAGGCTGCTTTTCAATGTTCAGCACTGTTCTCAGAATGGTAAACCTCTACCTTGGGCAGGGACCATATGATGACGATGATGACGGTGATGATAATGAGAGTAACATCATTTGTAAGTGCTGAGTGCCAGGCCGTGTGCAGAGCACGTTAAAAGCATGATCTCAATTCATTCTTACAATTGCCTTATGAAGTAGGTGATGTTATCCTCATTTTACAGCATAAAAAATAAAGTTTGCTTTCCAGTTCTGCCACAATTGGTAGAGTCACAGCTGAAACCCAAGGCTTTAAAGACTCTACTGACTCTCAGAAAGAGAGATGGTGTACATTGTTCGACTCTGAAGCAGCAGCATCACAGCGGTTCTGCTCCTCTGTGCTCCACTGATCCTGTGGGGCTTAGAGAGACAGTGACGTGATCTTGCAGGTTAAGATGTAAATGCAAATAACTCTAATACAGGGAAGAAGTGCCAGGAGCCATATGGACAAGTGCAACGAGGATTTAAACAGTTAACAGTCATTGGGGGATGGAAAGGTGTGGGTGGCTTTTGATAGGGGTTTTGGAGGGATGAGTAGAATTTCAGAAATTCAGCTGAAAGTGTTCCAATTCTGTCTGTACTGTTTTACCAAACAAGTGGCATAGGTCTGTAGAGAAAGAGTGAGAAGTAGAGATTAAAGGTAGACTGGGGCTTGGAGCACACTGCAGATGGCCTTGGCTGCCAGGAGATTTTAACTCATTCCGTTGACAAGGAGAAGCCATTTAAAGTTTTTACAAAGGAGTGATGTAATTAAAGTTGCATTTCAGGGCTTGGCTCTCTTAGGAATATGCTTTTCTCCCAAGTATTTGCATGACCTACTCCCGCTCCTCTTCCAGGTCTTTACACAAATACCACCTTATTTGTGAGGACATTCTCTGACCCCCAGTGTAAAATTACAACCCCCATCCCAGGACTCCCTTATCCTTCTTCCTTGCTTTATTTTATTTAATAGCACTTACCACAATCTAACATACGTGTTTTACCAATTTATTTATTTATTTTAAATCCATTCATCTGTCAGTGAACACTTAGATTGCTTCTACCTTTTGACTATTGTGAATTTCCCATTGCTTATTTATTTATTTGGCTGCGTTGGGTCTTTGCTACTGCGCATGGGCTTTCTCTAGTTGCGACGAGCAGGGGCTATTCTTTGTTACAGCGCGCGGGCTTCTCATTGCGGTGGCTTCTCTTGTTGTGGAGCACGGCCTCTAGGCATGTGGGCTTCAGTAGTTGTGGCACGCGGGCTCAGTAGTTGTGACTCACGGGCTCTAGAGCGCAGGCTCGGTAGTTGTGGCGCATGGGCTTAGTTGCTCCGTGGCATGTGGGATCTTCCCGGGCCAGGGATTGAACCCATGTTTCCCTGCATGGCAGGCCCCCCTGCATCCCATGTGCCACCAGGGAAGTCCTACCAATTTATTTTTATTGTTGTCTTTCCTCTCATTTGAATGATAGGGGAGGACTTAACTGCTACGTCTCCAGTGCTTAGAACAATGCCTGGCATGTGGTAAGTTCTCAGTAAATATTTCTTGAATAAATGAGTGAATATGGCAAGAGCGTAGGAGAGTCATTAACCTGAAGATACTGAAGTCAAGCAGACCAACTAAGGAGCTCCTGCAGAAGTCAAGATGAGAGGTGATAAGGGCCTGAATGAACCAGGGGGGCGACACCAGTATTAGGAAAGGGAGGGAACAGTCTGGACATTGAATTACTGGCACTGGCACGTGATTAGATGTTGGAATGGGAATTGAAGATGGCTGTATGATTTCAAGCCTGGAAAACCAAGGCATGTTTGAAGAATGGGTCTATAGTATCAAACTCTGATCAAGGATGATTAAGAAAGGAGTACTATATTTGTAGAGGACAGGGAAAATAGAGTATATTTATAGGCAGGAGCAAAGTAACAGTAGAGCTTAAGAAAAGAGATGTTAGATAAAATGTTCTAAAGGAATCTGAGAGGGAGGCGTATGGAAAAAATTATGTAGGTGATAATCATATTGACATTTATTGAGTATTTCCTACACGCAGGTCTCTTCCATAATTAATCATCTCCACAACTCTCTAAGGTACTGTTACTCCTTCTGTGCTACCGATGAGGTTGCAGAGAGGTTGAATAACTGGCCAAGGTCACACAGGCAAAAGTGACAAAGCAAGTTTTGAACTAGAACAGCCTGACTCCAGATGCTTTGCTGTTAACCACTTTTCATACTGCCTCTTTGTAAAGAGTCTGTAAAATGCTGAATCCTGACGAAAAGTTCAAAGTCTTTGAGTTTAGAGGAACATATATCAACGTAGTGGAAGAGTATGAGTTCTCATATCACCTTAGGACAAAAAACAGGATTCTCCACAAGAGATTTATGGATGATATATGGGTATATTAGGATTTTCTTATGCTACTGTAGTATAAGCATGAGAAAGTGGGGATCTAAATGATATTAATTTTGGCAGTAGAAGAACTTGAAAGGGAAGGATTTCAGTAATTATATGGATATCAACAAAGGGTTGGAAATAACTTAAATACCCCTGGGTAGGAGAGTGGTTGCATAAACCATGGTACAGCCAAACAATGGAGTACTATACTGCTGTAAAGAGGGTTGAGCAAAATCTTTGTGAAGTGATATGGAGTGATTCCCAGGATATATTGTTTGGTGAAAACTGCGAAGGACGAAGAGTAGCTATAGTATGGTAACCTGCATGTAAAAACAAAGATATAAAAAGATTTTCATATGTCTCCTCATTTTTTGAAAAGAAACACAGGAAGGATAAAACCAGAAACTAATGAAATTAATTAATATGCGGTGGGTGGGAAAGAGGTGGAAAGAAAGGAGAAATGGGTGTAGGGTAGCAGGATGAGGAGGGAGTGAATAACTTCTCTAAGTTATTCAATTGTTATACATAAGGGAGAGCGAAAGAAACAGGTAACCTAAGCATCTTTGGAAAATAGTATTTTGGCTGTATTCTGTAAAGTTAAAGACAAAGTGAACAGTATACAAACATTGTATTATTTTAATTGGTAAATTATTTTCTCACAACGGTATGGGTTAGGAATTCTCAAACTACTTTATGTCTATACTAGGCTTGAACAAGCCAGTAAATATATTGTGGATAATAAAAGAAGTTACAGGTAAGGAAAGGAGGAAGGCTAGAATGAACCCTATGGGATCAAAGTAATCAGCATGAATTCATGGTTTTTAATATAGATACAGATGGACAGACATAGAAATAGAGTTGTACGTGTGTGTTAGTAAACCTCCACGTACTTTCTACCTGCATTGACGGAAAGGGTCTAGAGGTAGTGATAAGACTCCCTGAGTAGCAGTGAGCAAGTTAGTACCCAAAATATGATTTCTTGATACCATTCTCCAATAAAAGGAACCAGGGCTCCTTGGAGAAATGGTTGATTCCAGGGCTGGGGCAAGGAAAATAAAACATTTTGCACCAAAAAGTAAGGAAGTGCTCAAAAAATGATGGGTTATGTCAAAAGGACAAAGGAGCCAACATGATGGAACTCTTAACGCCAACACTGATAAAATTTGAGCAAGAAAGTATTGATAGTATTGGGTTACAACCCATAGAATAAAAGATATATCCATGAGTCCATATTGATATAAATCAATAGTTGAATAAGTAAGTAGATGGGAGAGCAGAGACAGCTCTTCCTTACAGTGGAATTCCAATTAATAAATTAAAGAGGAATGATGGGAATAGAAAATCACCATTTGGCAAACACTGCAGTAATAATCATCGCAGGCAAAGACCATCAACGGGTGCTAAAATTAGCGGATGAAGAGTGGAGAGAGACAGGATATCTTCCCACAAGATAGCGATTCCATACAAAAGAGAAAATAGTGATTTTTGCAGTGGAGAAATCTGTGAACTCCACCTTAACCAAGTGACCAAAGTCAGCGTCACCAGGAATAAGACACATCAACATCGTGTACCCACTGAGAAGGGCGCAACACTTCTGTGATTTCCTTGCTAAAAAAATGCATAACCTCAGTCTGTCTGATCATGAGAAAACATGACAGCGCCAAATGAGAGACATTCTACAAAATAACTGACCATGTACTCTTCCTAAATGTCAAGGTCATAAAAGGCAGAGACACACTAAAGGAACTGTTACAGATCGTAGGAGGCTAAAGAGACATAACAACTACATGGTATGTGGGATCCTGGACCAGAAAACGAACTTTCCCACTAACTTTCTTTAGGTTTGTAGATGAGCTAATAGTGTCGTGTCAATGTTAAGTTACTTACTCTGATAATTGTACCATGGTTGTGTGATATGTTAATACTAGGGGCATCTGGGTGAAGGGATTCTGTGCCATTTTTGTAGCTTTTCCATAAATGTATAGTTAATTCAAAATAAAATGTTTTAAAACTCAGGGTTTAAAAATAAAATTATAATGGAAAATAAAAGCAATATTAAAAGGGAGGAAGGAAGGAGCCAGGAATTGATTTGGTGACTGATTGGGGGTGGGGCTTGCAGTAAGACTTTATTGATAATGTATATTCAAAAATACCTTCCATTTTTGGGGTGGCTGGGAAAATGATTCAGCATAAACCATAAAGGGGAAGTCTGGAACAGATGCTGGTTTTGTGGAAGAAAGATATTGTTTGCTCTCTTTTGATTATGCTTAGATTTCAAACTTATGGGTAATTAGGACAAAATAGTGCTCAGACTCAGTGACATGTAATAAGCCACCTTTGTTTCCTCACCAGAGTTGAAGTCTCAGCAGTGAGACATGGTGTCTGAGTCCCCACTCCTAAATAAAGCTGCTTCAAGTGCTTAGTGAAAAAGATGAAGGCCCTACATAATCAAGCTAAATTTGGGCCTATTATTTGTGCATTTTAGGACCAAGACAGACCATGCCAAAGAACAGGAAAGCCGTGGAAAATGGGAAATACTGCTTGTACCAAATAGGAAGCCTGTTTTGAAACTTGAAAGTGTATTTTTTGTTTTTAATTTGTAGGCACCAAAGATGTAACAAAGAAATGTAATCTCAGAAAAAGAATTTCTGACTACATGGATAGAGCAGAAAACATAAAGAAATACTTGGATCAAGAAAAAGAAGGTAAAGAGGCTGTTTTGGAGAGTATGTGTATGTGCTCTTGTGATAAAGCCCATTTCACCCAGTGTTTCTGGCTGTGCCCTTTGGAGCTTGCAGGTCTACTCTGCATTTCCATTCGTCTGTACACGAGCTGTTCTTAACCTTTTTCTTCCCTGGTGGGGGGAAGGTGGGGGTCAGATACCCTCCTGAGAATCTGAGGACAGCTCGACGTACTGCAGAACTTTGCATGCCATTTTAAGGAGTTCATAGATCCCCGTGAAGCTTATGTGTAGACTCCAGTTTAAATAATACTACAGAGGAATACTGAATATAAATCCTGTATTTTATTTGTATTTCCCTTTATAAAATGACCGAAATATTAAAGTAGCTCAAGAAACTCCTGGGACTTCTTTGAGATTTTCGTTGTGAGTCAAAACATTTCAGGAGTTAGGTATTCCTAATGATTAGAGGTGCAGGAGGTATGGTTCCCTATTTATAATCGGTTCTCTACTCATGAGGATCCGGTTTACAAACATATAGAAACGAATGGCCATTGCCACCTGAAGTGCACGGCTGCTGCTTTCTACAGTCAGTGGAACTACTGCCCTCAAAAAACCCAGTGCCCCCAGCCCTCAGCTGCTCTTTACTCCAGCCCTCTCCCCACCTCTTCCTGGTATTCTGTACTAGTGCACACTCTGACTACCCCCATTGAGGACCTCTGCTGAGTGGGAATAAAATTGTTTCCTTCACCCCAAATTGAAATCTACAATGCAGTTTCCCTCTAAAACGTGGATGAAATATAGTACCATCAGCATTGTGGTTTGAATACTGTCGGTTAATTAACCTGTGTGGCTAGCTTGGCTTGAAAACCGATGCACGGTTGGTAACGTTCTATCTTTGGAAATATTAGGAACAGAATCCAAACTACTGGTTTTCAAACAAGGTTTAAAAGTGCAACCACCATATAAATTAGGAACTGCCATTAAGGGTCATATTTTTAAAAAAAAGGTCTTCGATAACTTATTCAATAATTAGCCATTTTGGATAAACACAAACAATGGAACTACCCTGCTGACGCTGTGGCATTCTAGGCTTTGGCTTGGGTTATTAAGAAGTACTATAAATTTTTGCTTAACACAGTCTCTACAAGTTCTAAGAAAGACTCCTAGGCTCCATACTATTTTGCATTTATATATTTAATACTTCAGCTATTCAGTTGCAAGACATAAAAAGACTTAAATCTGAAGAGAAGGACCAGATGGCCACTGACTCATAGCTTGTGGTTCTACTCATGGTGGCAGGAATATTAGATATCTTTGTACATATGGTTCCCTCTTGAATAAACTGCCTGGTCTATAGGATTTAGTTCAAGAACCTGTTCCAAGAAATCCCTGGACTTTCCCACTTGCCTGGCCTCCATGAAGGCAAAAAATCCCACATGGAATTTACCTTTGCGGGTGTAGCATCTTGCAATGTGCCTGGCATGGAGTAGGCATTCAAAAATGTTTGCTGACTGCACAAGTTAAAAAAAAATTAACTTGTATCTGATGCTGATTTATTACTGGATGCAAATATAGTATGTATAAAAAGAAAGGAAGTAGTCCCTGGTTTTATTATGGAAGCTTGTGTTTTGTAGCTGGAAAATATCACAAGCAAATTAAAATAGAAGAGAACGCAACAGGTTTCAGTTATGAGTCACTTTTTCAAGAATACCTGAATGAAACAGTTACGGAAGTTTGGATAGAAGATCCTTACATTAGACACACTCATCAGGTAGGTGAAATGTACTCCCGTACGATGAAACGTTATTGTTTTAAATGTACGAGTTAGTAATAACGCCTCCTAATGTCTTTCAGCTGTATAACTTCCTTCGATTTTGTGAGATGCTGGTTAAGAGACCATGTAAGATAAAAACTATTCATCTCCTCACCTCTCTGGATGAAGTAGGTATCTGAAGGCATTTACTGTCTCTTAACGTCATGAACTTTACTCAGTTGCAGGGTGTAGTTCGAGGCAAACCTGGACGTCATGCTTCAGCTAGAGCTGTTTCACTGGGAATGAACTTATTCTCTTAACAACCGGCATAAAACACCTTGGGAAAAATGCTGTTGATTTCAGTATGTCATATCTTGTATTTGGCCACTTTGCTAAACTCTCTTGTTCAAGTAGTTTCTCAGTTTCTTGGATATTCTATGAGGCAATTACACTGTCTGCATTATTGACAATTTCTGTCATCTTGATTTTGATTTAAATAGGAATGCTTCTAAAGAATTCATATTTCTAGGATTAATTTGAGAAGAAGGAAGCCCCATCTGAATAACGAAACAGCACCATTAAAATACATTTTATTTATTCTTTAATTGAATATAGGTTTATTCACTTTCACTTCCTTTTACAGAAAAACTAAAGATATCTGGGTTTATTAGTAAACGAGTCCTGTGCCATGCTGAGAAATTTACTATGAAAAAACATGCATCTCTAGAAATTATAAAAAATATTTACAGGGCGCTTCCCTGGTGGCGCAGTGGTTGAGAGTCTGCCTGCCTATGCAGGGGACACGGGTTCGTGCCCCGGTCCGGGAAGATCCCACATGCCGCGGAGCGGCTGGGCCCGTAAGCCATGGCCGCTGAGCCTGTGCGTCCGGAGCCTGTGCTCCGCAACGGGAGAGACCACGACAGTGAGAGGCCCGCGTACCGCAAAAAAAAAAAATAGTTACAGATTTGCCAAGCCACAGAATGCTAATGTAATAAAATACATTTTAGCAGATAGGACAGAGTTGTGTTATGTTCACGTTAGAGGAAAAAACAATTATTTTGATAAAAACAGTTGCTCTTAAACTACTTCATCTTCTTCGGTTGCTTGTTTGCAATAATGGACAATGAAACTAGTATAGAATCTTTTCATTTTAATTCACCTATGATACACATTGCATAGTTTAGGAATAATTTAAAATATTAGTAACTGAGGCAAAAAGTTGTATTTTTCCTATTAACAGGGCAGTGGGAAAGAACAGCAAAGTAGTGGCCTGGAAGAAATAAGAGAGTCACTCAGGAATCATGGAGTGCAGTTGGAATTAGAATACTCTTCTGTGATACACGACCGGGAAATTAGGTTAGTGTATGGTAATATTTTAATTTTTATGCAGTTGAAAAATACTTATTTTTATTTCTCATAATAAGTTATATATAATTACAAATAATATTCAATTTAAATATTAAAGATTTAAATAAAGCTCAGTTTTCATATCTTTTCACTTTTGAAGAAAAACAAAACCTGGCTTATTTTGTCCTGTATGTGAGTTTCCTACTTCCTAATGGAATAAAATTTACATGTTCTGTGTCATGTGAGAAGAGGAAGTACTTTTCTGTCATTCAGCTATACACAGTGTTATGGCATTGGGATAATTTCCTTTTCTAGTGATACTAATATTTATTTAATGTGGTTTTACTTCTCATGCTCTTTTAAATATTCTAGTAGACATGACAGGACGTTGTGTCATGCCTGCCAGGGCTCCCCCTGCTTATGTCCCCCACCTCAAGGCAGGGAAACCCCTGAAACATCACCACAGTCTGCCTGAGTACACTTGGAAGCCACTTCTTAGCAGAACTGGGAAGCTTTATCAGCAAGGTGAAATTCAGGAGGAAGGTTTAATTGAATTGTTAAACTCTTTATCAGCTAATGGATGTTTTGTTTCACTGTAGACACAGCCCATAGGTAAACCCAGGTTTGGTTCAACTCTTGCCACTGGAGGAAGTGATTTTATTTGTTAGGGGGAAATTTAGCTGACACTTAATACATTATAGCTTTGGTCATTGTCTGACTTAAATGTCTGGAATGTAATACTATATACTAATTTCAATAGGTTCAACAATGGATGGATGATTAAGATCGGAAGGGGACTTGATTATTTTAAGAAACCACAGGTAGGATATAGTCTTATGAGTGACTGTGTAGCACTCTTTTTATTTTAACAAAATGGCTTTGGTCCTTTTTGTTAAAAAAATTTCTTTTCTTCTCTTCTTAGAGTCGTTTTTCCCTTGGATATTGTGATTTTGATTTAAGACCATGTCATGAAACAACAGTGGACATTTTTCATAATAAGCACACACAAAAAATATGATGGGTAGTAGCTTAATTTACATTATATATTTCTATTTTAGATGAATATTGGATTTTTCCTATAACGTAAGAGTTTAACAATAAACTTTTACATTTCTACTAATTTATGGATTCATTGTTCAGTTGTGTGACCAAATCCTAAGTATTTTTATAAATACATTACTCAGTAGAGTTATAGTGTTTCAAGTCATATGGTTAATTTAAACATTTTACCAGATTTTCTCTATTTGACTGTTGGAGAGTGAATCAACACGTAATGAGCACCTATTAAGAAGATGAATTGGATGCTTTAATCTTGCCCCTGGGAATGTAGGGTCCAGGAAGAAAAATCATGAATTAGAGTACTCTTAAGAGACAGATGGGCTTGTGGGTCTAACAACCAGAAAAAAATAACCACCGATAATTTTGTTACAATTAAGTGTCTTTAGCAGACATTTACCTATTTACATATATATATATATATATATAAATAAATGTTTGGGCATAAGAATGGACAAATAAGTCACTGGGACAGAATAAGGAATCCAGAAACACACCTGAGAGAAAGTGGATGTGTGTATGCGCACATAATAGATAATAAAGGTCTTTCAAATTAGTGGGAAACAAGTAGACTGCCAATAAAAATTTGCAAAAGGTAACATTAGATCTCTACCTTATGCCACATAGAGAAATTATTCTAAATGGCTTAAAGAGCTAATGAAATGAAATATTCAAACACTTTTTTTTTTTAAACTCCACTGAATGTATTAAGCATAACACAAAACCCAGGAATTATCAAGGAAAGTAAAGAGCACATGATCATATAAATATTTAAAACTTGAATAAAGGGAACCATAAAAAAGTTAAAAACATATGAGATCAAATTTACAACATATAGGAAGAGGGTTAATAGTCCTAACATACAAGGAAGATTGCCACATTTTCAGCAAGTTTGACCTGACCAAGGATTTGGTCCTTTGAGCAATCTCTCTCTACTGGGTTGTTCCTGCGGTACATACATTCCCATCCAGATACACCCTGTTTCTTTGTTCTTCATGAACAAATTTCTTGGAGTTCTCTATACAGTTTTTTCCCCTTTCCTCACCACCTATTCACACTTCAATTCACTTCTATCCGACTACCCAGTCACTCCACTGAAATTGTTCTTATCAAGGTCAGCAGTGACCTCCATACCACCATATCCAATGGACACTTTTTAACCCTCGTGTTACTTGTTTCGGGAGGATTAGACCTAGCTGGCCACTCCCTTTTTTTTTTTTATAATTTTTTTTTATCATTGTGTTCTGAATTCACAGCATTTTAAAATTTATTTATATTTCATTTTATTTATTTTTGGCTGCATTGGGTCTTCGTTGCTACACATGGGCTTTCTTTAGTTACGGCGAGTGGGGGCTACTCTTCGTTGCGGCGAGCGGGCTTCTCATTGCGGTGGCTTCTCTTGTTGTGGAGCATGGGCTCTAGGCACACGGGCTTCAGTAGTTGTGGCTCGTGGGCTCTAGAGCACAGGCTCAGTAGTTGTGGCGCACACTTAGGTGCTCCACAGCATGTGGAATCTTCCCGGACCAGGGCTCGAACCCATGTCCCCTGCATTGGCAGGCAGATTCGTAACCACTGCGCGACCAAGAAAGTCCCTGGCCACTCCCTTCTTGAATCTCAACTTCCATGTAACACACTTTGCTTCTCCTCCACCCTACCTTTTAAATATTGGAGTTCTCCTAAACTAGGTACTAGGCAGTAAGGCCACGGCATTGGGAGGCCCGTGTACCACAAAAAAAAAAAAAAAAAAAAAGAATTAACATTGTGGAAAAAAAAAATTAATAAATAAATAAAAAAGAATTACACTTGTGGCCTGATAATTAGATGTTAACGTGGCTGCAGCTTTAGGAACTTGACCTAGTTGTGTGTACCTTCCATGTTGGCTGGGGGAGGAAGCACTATCAGGTGTGAGGAGATGGACGGGGCAGGATCTGCCAGACCAGGACTCCCACCTTCTCCCCTTTTTCAAAGGTGTGTGTTCTGTTCCAGGTGTAGTACCTGGATGGGTCTGGTTTGCAGCAGGACATCAGCATCCCAGTGGAGAATGAGTCATTCCTCCTCATACAGGGATGCAAAGTAACTCACCCATCTTGGTGGGACCTCCCTTTACAAATCCCATTGCAAACTCCCCTGCCAGGTGTGATGGGGCTTGGTGTTCCCGGCAGCATAGCGCGTAGATCCACAGTGAGAGGGAAATGGCTGTCTCCTGCAATTTCCATACCTCACTGTGGGTATTGTGTGTCTAAGCAAGGGTCTCCCATCTGGCCTGTGGGGCAGCAGGCCCTACTGGTTGATCACTCAAATGTCTTAAAGCCTGGGATAGTACTTTAGTCCATCTGGCCAAGGTGGTTTTTACCTGTTAGTAATTCAATCTGCTGCTTTAATGTTTCATTCTTCCTTTCTACCAACTCTGCTGGTTGGAGAGACAGAACCTCCTTCAGTGTCATGTTCCTTCACCCAATCTTATGTTGACTGAAAGAAAAAGGCACAACATAAGAGTTGTTAGTTTCAGTTTTATTCGGAAAACTTAGTGAGGACTATAGCCTGGGAAACAGCCTCTTGGTAGCCCAGAGGGGACTGCTCCCCAAGACACAGGGGAAGAAGCCAGTATATATGTGATTTTGGCTGGGGAAACCGTGCAGTGAAGTATACTTCTCAGTAAAAGGTTAGTGCTGGTCGTGAGGAACAGATATATTAGTTAATGATGTTAGTGCTTTTTCTATGTGTGCAAAGATGCAAGAATCTGGGTTCTCTAAAAATCTTCCTGAGATATATCTATCTAAGGGGCCCGTTTTTCCAAAGCATATATGTTCTCATCCTGTTTTTCATCCTGAATTCCTTTCAGGGTGCACCGTCAGTCAGCGACTGCAGTGGCTAATGACTTGATCCTTGTAGAGCTGGATGGTGGGCAACATTCTTTGTTCTACACTTGCATATCATGACCTTTAAAATGTGACTGCCCAGTCACTGTCTATTGGACAAGGGTATCCATAAATGGTACTCAGCTTCTCTAATGCCCTTACGGTGGCAGCCTGCTTTGCATGGCAACAGGGGAAAGCTTGAGTGAAGCCAGACCTGGTGGCCTCCTGGTACAGGAACAGTGGGCAGAACATACATTCAAAGGACAGGGGAGGAGGTTAGGAGCCTCTGATTGCCTGGGTCCAGTTTGAAGGACAACTGGCGGTCACATCCTCTTGATGGCCTCCTCCAAAAGGTGGGCTCCACCTCCCACCAAGATTTGTAAGTTGGAGGATTCCCCAAACGTAGGGGACTTGGATGCTAAACACTTTAAACACTTTAAACTTTAGATGCTAAACACTTTAGACTTGGATGCTAAACACTTTAAACTTTAGATGCTAAAACACTTTAAACTTTAAATTACACAAGTCCACAGTTATCCATTTTCATGATATACGATACTATCTATATGCTGTCAACTCCTATTAAGCTAAGACTTCTCCCTGGAATTCTAATCTCACATATTCAGCTGCCTATTTGGCATTTCACCTGGCATCTCAGAAACACACAAGCATTTCAAACGTAACAGGCCCCAACTGAACTTGATACACACTCCCCCACTGCTCCCGTGTACCCCCATCCATCCAGTTGCTTAAGTAAGAAATCTAGGCGTCATTCTTAATTCCTCCCTCCCCTTCATCCTCATATGCAGACACGCAGAAAGTTCTGCAGAATCGACCTGCAAAACATGCCTTTAATCCATGTGTTCCAGGAATGCTCGTCAGATTTCCCTTTTAGAACCTGAAGCCCTTAACAGCCTTCACCTGATGTCATCCTCTCTCTCGAGAAACAAAGGGTATCAGAAAATCATGGCTGCTTTATTGCACCAAGCACATCATGTCAGGATTTTTATACCTTTCTTAGAAAATAATTTTCAGTTGTTGTGACACATGTAGTGCTTAAAAACGGGCCCATGAACAACCCCTTCAAAATTGTGTTTACTTGGTATTTAATATTGCAAAAGAACAACGGGGCCTGCCCGTGAAACCTGCCTCAAATGAAGAACATTCAGCCTGGCACCTGTGTTTGTCCCAGAGGCAACTTGAAAAATCCCCTTCCCTTACCCTGCTCCCATTTTGAGATAACCAGCTGCAGCAAAACCCTGTGTGTCCACCTCCGCTCCCCACAACCCCTCAGAAACAAGGATGGGGTCTGGATCCACTGAGGTACATGAAAGGAGAAGATCTCCTAAGAGGACTGAAATTAATGTGATAGCCAAACACTGGGTTACGTTGTTTCAGGCGAAGATGTCTGAAGGTCTCTGAGTCCTGAAACCCCTGTTATGGGTTGAATTGTGCAAACCGCAGCCCCCCCTACCCCCCCACAAGAAATTCACACGTTGAAATCCCAGCCCCTGGTACCTCAGAATGTAACCATATTTGGAAATAAGGTCTTCAAAGAAATAAGTTAAAATGATGTCTTTAGGGTGGCCCTAATGCAATATGACTGGTGTCCTTATAAGAAATGGACATCTGGACACAGGTACGCACACAGAGGAAAGACTATGTGAGGGCATAGCAAGAAGGTGCCACCTGTAAGCCAAGGAGACAGGCCTCAGAAGAAATCAAACCTGGGAATTCCCTATCGGTCCAGTGGTTAGGACTTGGTGCTTTCACTGTTGGGGCCCGGGTTCAATTCCTGGTCAGGGAGCTAGGATCCCACAAGCTGCCAGGTGTGGCCAAATTAAAAAATAATTTTTTAAAAAAAGAAGACGACTTTTTTTTTTCTCAAATTCCATATATATGTGTTAGCATACGGTACTTATCTTTCTCTTTCTGACTTACTTCACTCTGTATGACAGACTCTAGGTCTATCCACCTCATTACAAATAGCTCAATTTCGTTTCTTTTTATGGCTGAGTAATATTCCATTGTATATATGTACCACATCTTTTTTATCCATTCATCTGATGATGGACACTTAGGTTGTTTCCATCTCCGGGCTATTATAAATAGAGCTGCAAGAACCTAGGGGTAAGACAGGAATAAAGACACAGACCTACTAGAGAATGGACTTGAGGATATGGTGAGGGGGAAGGGTAAGCTGTGACAAAGTGAGAGAGAGGCATGGACATATATACACTACCAAACGTAAGGTAGATAGCTAGTGGGAAGCAGCCACATAGCACAGGGAGATCAGCTAGGTGCTTTGTGACCGCCTGGAGGGGTGGGATAAGGAGGGTGGGAGGGAGGGAGACGCAAGAGGGAAGAGATATGAGAACATATGTATAACTGATTCACTTTGTTATAAAGCAGAAACTAACACACCATTGTAAAGCAATTATACTCCAATAAAGATGTAAAAAAAAAAAAAGAAGAAACCAAACCTGCTGTCACCTTGATCTTGGACTGAATAAATGACTGTTGTTGTTTTAAGCTACCAAGTTTTGGAGTGGTTTGTTATGTAGCAATAGATAACCTGTGAATCCGGATTACTCTCCTCCCTGCTCCACTTCTCATTCCTCAGGGCTCAGCTTCAATGTCAGGTCCCTGATCGCTCTAGCTAGGGAGCCCGTATTGTCTAACTGCCTGGACTTTTCTTTCATACTTTTCTCATTTTGTAAGCATTTACTGATTTCTTTCCCTAGTTTTAAAAAACTCAAGTCTTGACCTATTAATGGGTCATAAAGTCAATTTTTAAAAGAAATAAAATTGAATATAAAATATAAGTAAGTAGTAAAGGATAAGCATCGTATTGTGAAACTTGTTAGGTATAGGCAACATATGTGTGTGCTGGTGCACAATATAAAATACATTTTTTTACTCCAGTTTTTAAAAAGTTTGAAACCACTGCTCTAAACTGTCAGTTCTTAAGCTCAGTGAGCATGTCGCTTTCACTCACCATGAACATCCAACAACTAGCAAAGTACCTGGCACAGAGTAGGCACTCAATAAACATGTAGGAACTACTGTAGAAATAAGAGGAGTATGTGAGTGAACTGTAGAGACAGGAAATGGTTGGCAGTGGTGGTACCCTTTGAAGAAGTCTGACAATGAAGTGATGGAGATAAACAGAGTAAAGCCTTGAGCAGGAGTCTTCGGGAAAGGGGAGACATGAGCGTGTCTATTCACTAAGGCTAAAGATCCAGTAAAAGTCGAGAGAGACTTAGGCAAGATAAAGGAGATAAATAACTGATAGTACAATACAAAGCACAAACAGGCTGGAGAGGAAAAAGCCACCAGCCAATTCTCGAGCCAATTCTTTGAGATTGAATGAAATGAGAAAAGTTGAAGTAGAGAACACAGGGGCGCTGAAGGAGCTCATTTCTGAAAGCCTCCACTCTCAAATTATAAATCAAGGTTTGTGACCAGATTAAGAGTAATGGAATTCTGAGCTTAGGAAGAGTGGGAATATTTACGAATAAGGCCTCTGAAGAATGAGGGGGAGTCAACGGGTGAGTCGAATCTGGTACCAACAGAACAAAGAAATACAAGTTGAAAACGATGTGAATTTTCTTCTAGCATTGCCTGCCATCTGGTTATAAGAGTGGAAATCAATTGTTGGAAAAAAAAATAGGGTGGCTATGATAGGTCAAGAGAAACAAATGAGAATGCTGTTAAGAAATGGAATTGAAGCAAGAGACTGAGGAAAAGTTATTGGCTTAGAAAAGTGCAATAAGCTTGATTTAATGGGAGAGGATGGAAGGATAAGGAAACAATGAAACGGGAGAATTTTAGAGTTTAAGGTATCAGAGGTGGCAAGAAGCTGGGGTTATATTCCCTAGAGGTAAGAAAGAGAATGAACTCTGAGGTCAGAGTGTCCCATATGGTATACAACCCCAAGATGGTAACAGAGGAAGGAGGTGAAATACAAATGCAGCCAGGTATTAAAATCAATAAAGACAGAGAGAGAATCTTAGACATCAATGGAAAATATGGACTAGGATAGGTGATAGACAATTTCAAATAGGGAGAAGTTACTGAAGGAGACTAGATCTTTTTTATTTTAAGAGACAGACAATGTACTGTAAACATTTTTAATTCTGTCATTGAAACTGTCACTATTAAGAAATTTACTTGGAATCACATTATTCCCTTAATTTTTTCACAGAGCATATTCCATTTACTGTGTAGTTCATCATCTTCTGGACATGTTCTATGTAATATACTTGTAAGCATAGTCGTTTCAATTGGGCAAAATTTACTACCAATAAAACCTGAATTTAACTTGTCACGTATTTCCAGCGGCAACCAATGGTCAGGTGTTTCAATATTACAGATTTCAATTTTTCCATTCTTTATGTCTATGAATACTTTAATTTCCAAGTGTGAATGTTCATATAACACATTGAAGGAAGTGTTTACACTGAACTTTGGAGTTTTGCCATATATCCACTCCCAGGTCTGTAGTTCTTTGGCTATGCTGTTTATTCCAGGAAACAGCGTCTCGTCTGTTGGGTTTATTAGGTGAATGTGATTATCGATTTGATGAGATGTAGCGTACTCTGTGGCAATAGCATTTATCACTACTTCGCAGGTCAGGGTGGGATCTTTTTCCATAAGATTTTTTACTAAGGCAGGTGTGCTCGCAGTGGCAGTACTCCTGACCCCTTGATAAGGGCTCTTCAACAAAGATGACAAGAAGGTCCCATCGGTACTGCATAGCAAAGTGCAGTGGTGATAAGCAGCGGTCTGGCCAATCTTGGAAGCTGTTCCTGAGATTTTAAACTGTCCATCAAGTAAAAGGTCAAACCTTTCGGTAGCCCGCACATCCAGCTGCGGCTGGACAGCCTTCAGAGCTTTAACAACTAATTTTAGATTTTCCATCCTATCGTACTTTTTTTTGGTTGTAAAAAAAGTCAAGTTGATGTTACCCATATCATGGTAGACTGTTCCTCCTCCACTTCTCCTCCGAGCTAGTTTTACACCTTCTTCTCTCATCAGATTCAGGTTACATTCCTGCCAAGGGTTCTGATGCCGACCAATTACAACAGAGGGAGAATTCCTCCAAAAGAAAAGAACCGGCTTGGCTTCTAGATTCATATGGTCATGGATCCAGTCTTCTACAGCCAGGTTTTGGTAAACATCATTGGAAACTGACTGTAAAATGAGCCCACTTTTAACTGCGTCTTTAAAACCAGCTGCTGGGACCTTGAGGTTACAAAGTAACTGGAAGCAATTCTTCATTGAAAATGGGATCAGCATGCTTTTAAAAATGGAAGACAAACAAATTAATGATGGAGAAAAAGAAAATTAAATTCTAGTTTGTAGCTATCAGTTCTTGGTTATTTAATCCAAACTTATTTAAGTATCCGGTCTGGTTGCTTTTCTTGCCTTTTAGCCTTATCATTAGTCTTTAGCAAAAATTGTACAACAGAGTACTCAAAGGAAATAAATGATACAAACCTCAAATTGTTTTAGTTGAAATGGAATAAGGGCACAGATTTTTCCAATAACAAAGCTGAAAATACATTATGTAATATATCTCAAAGACAAATTATTTTGAATTCACAGGTAATAAACATTATTTGAGAAAAATGAGAAAATACAGACAAGCAAAAAGAGCAAAATAAAAGAAACCATAACATGACCACCCGGAGATAATCCCAATTAACACTTTAGTGTGTACCCATTTTTTTATGTACATGTGTAAAATACACACACACACTTTTCCCCACCAAAAGTGGAACGATACTCTTATTTCATTCAATGTTAAACCCATTTTTACATCAGTTTTAATGTTGTGTTACATTCCATTGTCAAGATACACCACCGTTTACTCAACCAATCTCTTAGTTTGTAAGTTTAGACTGTCTCTAGTTTTTCTATGTTATCAACAATGTACTCATGAACATCTGTCTGGAAAGCTTTAATTATGTCCTTGTAGTACTTTAAAAATAATTCCTATTTAATTTTGAGATACATGTTTACTGGCAGCCTGTTTTATTTAGATCAATATTAAATTAGGATGGACCCCCTGAAGTCAGGGGAGAGGTGGTCAGAGTAGCAAGGTTAAATAGAAAGGCTAGGAACAATTTTATTATGTTTTGGCACTTTACACATTATTTGTGTTAGCAGTGCTGACGAAAAGGCTGAAAATACTAGCTGTAATAATGAAGTATTTTGACTAGTTATGGTTGTAAAGAAACCATTCTATTCCAATTTCGTTTCTTAGAATGGTCATAATTTTCCTTTAGGTTAAAGACCTGGGAAGGACTGGGTTATTAAAGCCCAGAACTAGGCCCCATTCTTTTGTAGTTACATCCTAGATGCACAATTCCTAGGGTAACAAGTCTTCGTATTTTCATCACTCTTGATATATCTTGATAAGTTATGCTACAGAAAAGCTGAACCAATTTACACTCTTTCTATCTAGAAAGGTCAGGAGAGGTGTAACAGAGGAAGGGATACTTGAACTGGGTCTCGAAATCTGATGGTTTTTACCACGTTGATGGGAGTAGCATGTTCCAGGCAAATGCAAAGACAGAGAGTCCTCCAACAGTAAGGCATGTCTTGGGGACTCCCTCCTCAAAGGAGTTCCACTACCAGTCTTCCAGTTCCACTGAAACCTTGGGCTGTGCTGTCCTAGGAAGCCTCTGCAGCCAGATGCCGTTTCTTTGGTTAAACTCTTTGTTCCTGGTTCTGTTTGACCAAATTTGATATCAGTCCCTCCTTCACTGAACAAATGTTTATGGAGTGCCTACTAGGCACAAGGTAGAATAAAGAAGGGGAGGAGACAAATTCATGTAATTCTAAAGCATTTGGCCTTTTTCTAAAAGCAGCTGGATCTAGTGAGGTGTTTTAAGTAGGAAAGTGTTAAGTCAGCCATTATACAAAACTGCTTCTGCTGGCAGTGTTGAGCATGGATTAAAAACAGATAGACTAGGGGCAGGGAGACGGTTTAACCGACCCACGCAGTTGTCCCAGTTAGAGATAATGAGGGCCTGAACGAGGGTAGCAGACACTGAGAAGGGATGGACATGAGGACATTAAGGTCACAGACTGGTCCTTGCCTTCAAGGAACTCACTATCTAGTGGGAGACACTAAAAAGCAAGGAAGGTGATAGTTAAAATACAGTGTCAGGGCTTCCCTGGTGGCGCAGTGGTTGGGAGTCCGCCTGCCGATGCAGGAGACATGGGTTCGTGCCCCGGTCCAGGAAGATCCCACATGCCACGGAGCGGCTGGGCCCATGAGCCATGGCTGCTGGGCCTGTGCGTCCGGAGCCTGTGCTCTGCAACGGGAGAGGCCACAACAGTGAGAGGCCCACGTACCACAAAAAAAAAAATACGGTGTCATAAGTGCTATGACAGGGTAAGTACATTAGAAGGCCATTTAACCCTCTCATCATTGGAAGTGACATTGAAGTTGAGACATAGAAGGGGTAAGGAAAAGTATTCCAACAAAGTACAGTAGCTTGGAGGAGAAGAAGACCCATTCAAAGAATTCGAAGAATTTAATTCAATTGGCTGGTATTTAAGAGTGCAGGAATGGGGAGCTGCAAGAGATAAGGAGTTAGAAGTAGAGATCAGATTATGAAGAGACTTAAAATCCAGTTAGGGACTTCCCTGGCGGTCCAGTGGTTAGGACTCTGTGCTTTCACTGCAGGGGGCACGGGTTTGATCCCTGGTCGGGGAACTAAGATCCCACAAGCCTCGGGCCTAAATAAAAAAAAAATCCACGTTAAATACTTGAACTTCACCCTAAGGGTGATGAGGAGGTGCTGAAGAGTTTTACAGATTTACACTTCAGAGACTTCACCTAGAGATTTAAGCAGGGAGAATCTTGATATCTGGTAATTGGTTCAGTGAGGGTGAGAGAAAGAAGTCAAGGGTCCTTTATGGTATGATTACAAACCAGCATTCAAATCCCAACTCTGTCTCTTCCCAGCTAAGGCAGATTAGTTGACTTTTCTGTGCCGCAGATCCCTTATCTGTAATATGTGGGTAACGACAGGACTCATATCAGGATTAAATGAACTAATACATGTAAAGTGCTTATAAGAGTGCCTGGCACATAGAAAGTACACAGGATGTTAGCTCTTTTATTAATTTTATGCATACCCTGACTTCTGGCCTGGGAAATGGGTGGAAAGAGGTGACATTTCCTAGGACAGATTTCATAGGAAGAGGAGATACGGGATGAAGATAACTGGTCCGTTTTGACTGCATTGAACTTAAGAGTCTTTGGCTACCAGCAGCCAATGGCTCAGAGCTGAAGAGATGGTAACTAAGGGCTCCAGAATTGATCCAACTAATGTATTAATAGTGCTCAAAATATCTGTATTCATCCAGGCATTGTGGATACGGTGTGAGTGAAACACAGTAAAGATATTAATTCAAGAGATCTTGCATCTACTATGCAACAGGCATTGTTCTTGGCACTTGGGATTCATCAGTGAACCAAATCAAGGAAGGTGATGAGGACCATATGAAAAAGGAAAGGGAACATAGGAAACGTGTATGTGAGAGGAATTGGGCTGCTATTTAATTTAGTTTATTATGTATTTATTTATTCATTCATTTATTTTGGCCACGAGGCATGCGGGATCTTTGCTCCCCTACAAGGGATCGAACCCATGCCCCCTGCAGTGGAAGCACCAAGCCTTAACCACTGAACTGCCAGGGAAGTCCCCAGGCTGCAATTTCACATAGGGTTGTCAGGCTAGGCTTCATCAAAAAAGTGACCAAAAAAGCAGACTAAGTCAGAAAGAGAAAAACAAATATCATATATTAACGTATATATGTGGAATCTAGAAAAATGGTACAGATGACCTTATTTGCAAAGCAGAAATAGCAACAGAGATGTAGAGAACAAACGTATGGACACCAAGGGGGAAAGAGGGGGGTGGGATAGATTGGGACTGACATATATACACTACTATGTATAAAACAGATAACTAATGAGAACCAACTGTATAGCACAGGGAACTCTACTCAATGCTCTTTGGTGACCTAAATGGGAAGGAAATCCAAAAAAGAGGGGATATATGTATACGTATAGCTGATTCACTTTTCTGTACAGCACAGACTAACACAACATTGTAAAGCAACTATACTCCAATTAAAAAAAAAAAAGAAAAGCAGACTGAAAGTCAAGGGAGTTAGGCTGAGTGCCTACTATGTGCCAGAAACTGTTCTAGGCACCTGAACACATAAACAAATAGGACCCTGTGAGGATGTAACATTTCCACTGAGCCTCGTAGGACAAGAAAGAATCACACAAAGAGTGAGAAAAAGTGGGAACACAGGGATGTCTGAGAAAACCTGAATGCCAATTTATTAAATTACAAAGAGAACTATAGGCTATCAACCGGATATTCAGATCTGCCTGTCCAACTACTCTCTCATCATAAGTTTGCTTGGTGAATACTGAATCCGGACAAAAGGATGGAGTTATATGACTTCAATGTCTGGTGGAATGAGCCTTGAGGAAAGCGCCTCTCAGCCCCTGGGCTCTGGAGAGATCCCACTGTTAACGCCAGGACACCCTGTCTCTCCCAGAGGAGGCCTGGATTCATCCGGTCAGGGGGACCTCTCTTTTACTCTATGCTTCAAAAACAGATCAGACCGCCAGCTGCGTGATGTAGTCTTTTTTTAGTTGTCAGGATACTGTCAAGTTCTGAAGGCCTGATAAAATTTTGTCTCTTTAACTTTGCATATCTCTACTCTTACCTTTTAATTATTAATTTTTTATCGTTTTTTAATCAGAGGACAATCATATTTCCATGTTCTGGGAGGGACACTTTGCTACCACCACTTTGAATTTACCAAACCTGCTTCTCCATCATCGAACAGAAAGCAAAAAATAACAGGATCCCACCTACCCTCCTAGGCAGGAGGCTCCTTCAAAAAATCCTCCCCAAGTTTTATCTTGCCATCTTGCCACCTGTCTTAATACATAACTTATCCAGTCTCAGGACAGCCGTGTGCCTGTTTGATTTCGCCTTTTTGGTTCTCGGTGGGCGCGCACGGGGCTGGCACCCAACATGTCTAATTTTTTGACCCTCCCGTGTTGCGGATAATCCGTTCCTAACCGTGGAGTTACGTCTTCCCAAGCTCTGACCGGACACTTCAGGGCCTGCAGCGCCAGCCGTGTGCACCGCCCCAGGGTCTCAGGTCCCCGCCAGCTGTCTGTCCTCGGGGGCCCACGCTGCCTGCCCTGCCCCGCCCCGCCTTGCCACGCCTCCGGTTTCACGCACCTGAGGCTTCCGGTCGCGGCCAAGCAGCGCGCGGGCCCGTGGGGGAAGGACGCGTGCGACCCGGAGTCCCGTCCTGCTGCGCACGCAGCCGCCCCGCCCGTCGCCCCGGCCCGCGGGGGGCGGGGCACCGGAAGCGCTGCGTGGGGGCGGGGTCGGGGGGGTTCCGGAAGGTCTTTACGACCCGCCGAGCTGGCGCCAAATCAGAGGAGAGGCAGGGACGCCGCCCACGTTCGAATAATAGTATCAATAATATCGAAAGTCCTAGAGCCCCAGGGCAGATGGAGGTTCCCCGCGTGACAGCCCAGAGCGTTAGCGGGGAACAGGTAGGAGCGGGGTTGAGTCAGCCTGGAGGGGAGCCCGCCTCGTACCCAGAGCAGTCGGGTCGGATGTTCTTTACTGAACATCCAGGCATTGCGCGGGGCTTTGCACGTCTCATAGTCTAAAGGGCAGGCAACTCCACTTGGAAGGGGACGAAACTAAAATCGGTTTTAAAAGATAAATGGCATTTAAAGGAATAAACGCTGGTATTCCCAATACAGAGACGGTAACAGGTAGGAAGGAGTGGGTCAGAGAACAAACACACTGAGGGCAATGAACGTTACCACTTGGGGTGTCCCTCGGTGCAGCTGGCAAGAAAATCCTTGTGGCTTAGCCAGATGGGAAATTCCCCCGTCAGGCAAAGTTCCAGGTAACTATAACTGCGTAACAAACTGCCTCAAACGCCAGTGGCTTAACACAACGATTTATTCTAACATTTATAGGGTCAAGGCTTGCTCACGTGGCTTTCTTCATTCAGCACAGGTTGGCTGAGCGGGGAGGTCCAGGACGGCCTTATTCACGCCTTTGGCGGCTGGTGCTGGCTGGCTGATGGGGCACCTCCGTTCAGGGCTAGCCTTGGAAGGAGCACTTTGGCCACATTCTGTTGACCAAAGCACCAGCAAAGGCAGCCCAGAGTCAGGGGGTGGAGAAATGGACCCCACCTCTTGATGAGAGGAGCCCAAATAATTTGTGGTCATCTGTTTCAGGCTTCCACAGAAATCAAGCTCTCTTTTGGCTTAGAATAGAAACCATCAAGACTTGCATCTTGGAGTAAGAAGCATCCAGTGTTCACAATTTGGTGATGCCGATACAATGACCAGGGCTCCATATAAAGCTACAATAAAGACACAGTGGCTCCTTATTTATTTACTATTACCCTCTTGAAGTTGCTCTAATTAGTCTTTCTTGGATTATGCAGGTGGGAATGGATTCTGTGCAGTTAGTCCCAGTAGTTTTCCAAGTTATCATTAAAAAGAGCCACGCAATTCTCTTGCCCTTTGCTTATAGTACATCTTTCTAAATTCCATTTCTCTGGAATCTGAGGTGGTACAATTTTTCCCCCCCTAATTTCCGACCGAAGTGTTTTTTCAAGAATGGATCCATCCTCCCTGCTCCTAGACTTCCACCCTGTTGTTATCTTAACCCCTCTCCTACTTCTTCGGCTTCTCCACTGGATCCTTCTTCTGCTGACACTCAAACACGACCTCCATCTCATCTTCCATCTCTCATGCTGTCTACTCCCCTTCAGAGTTGAGCTTCTTTGTGGAGTTGCTACACATCCAGTATCCACTTCCTCACTTCCCATTTGTTTTTTAACCTACTCCAACATGGATTCTGTTCTGTTGTTCCATCAAAAGTGCTTTTTGCAGGGTGAGCAAAATGGGTGAAGATGACCAAAATGTACAAACTTCCAGTTATAAGATAAGTAAGTCCTGGAGATGTAAATGTACAGCATGGTGACTATAAAAATACCGTACTGTATACTCGAAAGTTGCTAAGTGAATATATCTTAAAAGTTCTCATCACAAGGAAAAAAAAATAACTATGTGTTGATAGATGTTAACTTCTTACAGTGATCACTTTGCAATATATACGAAATCATTATGTTGCACACCTGGAACTAATATAATGGCATATGTCAATTATATATCAATTTTTAAAATTTATTTTAAAAATAATAAAATTCTTTAAATCATTAAAAAACTATTCAGGGATGATGGAGAATTAGGTCAGCTACTTACTCTCAAATGGTTGGGAGGAGAGGGAAAGGCCTTTGTACCATGCTTGCGACTTTGCTGTAAATTTGAGATTGTTTCAAAATAAAAGGAAAATAATATATGTTAGGTGTCTGGCATTGTAATAAAGACTGTGAGCACCCCACCCAGGTCCCCTTTACCCTTAATTCATCATCCATTCTCCAGCTGGTGTGAATGAAGGAGCTAGCAGGCACAGGCACACCAGAGTGATTCACCCTGCATCCCTGCCCACCAGCCTCCCCACTTTGGCTTGGAGGTGGCAACCGATGCCTGACTGGCCTAGCGCTGCAATAGTCCCACCCCTTGCCTCAAAGTGGGACAGTGGTACAACTCTGCAGTATGATCCCTCCAGAGCACCCTGTGAGTCAGGCCATGAATTTATCTGAGTGCTCATTCTTCATTGATTCCTCCTGCTTCCCTGACTCCCTTACAGGCTTACCTTAAAGAGCACACTCTCAAAAATCATGTGCATCTGGGTCCTTGTCTCAAGCAGCTTCTAGGGAATCTCAACTAAGCCAGTTACACAACAGCTCAGTAAATGATAACTATTATTACTGGCATCAATGACAACACCATTAGATGCAATACCAATGCATGTATTATAGGTCTTATAGGTATGTTGAATCTAAGGTCTCCTAACATCCTTATTTCTCCTGAACTATATTATTTTTATATGGAAAGTTTCTCATCAGAAACAACGGCAGAACTCTGAAAAATGTTCACTTTAGGATTCTGCTTGTAGAATTCTTCCATAAAACAAATAAACACCTAAGTGAGGCTGTTGTTCTGATTAAACTTATTCCATTCTACCCCTTCCAGGAAGTATTTGTGGATTTCCATTCCCAGGTGTGCTGCTAAAACTATGGCTTCGCTTGGATTTTGGGATTCCAATTCTCTGATGTCTTAGCAGCAATAGTTCTCAATCAGAGTAATTAATGCTTGCATTTGTTATCATCTCAATGACTGGATTGTGCTACAACATTTGACATCCTGCAATGCCTGGGGCATCACATACAATGAAGGACATCCCAAATTCAGTGTCCAACACACTATCAAATGTCCTGTTGGACATTCATGGAGGTGAAAAACCGGTCTGTAAATATTTGAGCCAAGTCCCTATTAAAGAAAAAAGTGGTTTTGCTAAGGTCACTAGTGCCATTCATGTTGCTAGATCCAGTGGACCTTTCAAGTCCTCATCTACCATTTCAGTTGACTGCCTCCACCTTAAAGACTTTTGTGGGCAATCTTGACATTATCCTGTCTTGGTTTTCCACCAACCCTGCCAACTCTTCAGTCCCCTTAGCCAGCTCCCCCTGCGCTGCCCAGCTCCTAAGTGTTGTAGTTGCTTTATCTCACACTATACATCCACCATAAGCAACCTCTTTCGTTCCCATAGCTTTAGATACCATTCTGTATACAACTTCACAATTTGTATTTTTTCATTCCATACATAGGACTGTCTGCCTTAGAAAAAGGTATGCCCAAAACCCATGCTCCCAAGCTCTTTCCCCCAGGGAACCTCCATGCATCTAGCTTTTTTGTTTGTTTGTTTGTTTTTACTAGAAATCCTTTCATTTTCCTCATTTCCCACTTTAAGACCATCAGTCTGCCCTGCCAAACTTCACCTGGACTCTGTCCCCTTCTCGATATACCTCGACCATCACCATCACCTCACTTGGACAACCATGTCCCTGCAAAAGCTATACATGTCACGTCCTCAGAGAAGCCTTCCTAGTTCCCACAATTAAAAATCAAGTGTAGGGCTTCCCTGGTGGTGCAGTGGTTGAGAGTCCGCCTGCCGATGCAGGGGACACGGGTTCGTGCCCCGGTCCGGGAAGATCCCACATGCCACGGAGCGGCTGGGCCCGTGAGCCATGGCCGCTGAGCCTGCGCGTCCGGAGCCTGTGCTCCGCAACGGGAGAGGCCACAACAGTGAGAGGCCCGCGTACCATAAAAAAAAAAAAAAAAAAATTAAGTGTATGTGTTATGTCTCCTCTTCTGTCTCTCTGAAATTTAACTTTTTCTTCATGGCACATCACAATTTGTATCATATAATTACTGTCTGATGTTCTACCTTCCCTGGTAGACAGTAAGCACTATGAAGGTAGTGGTAATTTATTCACCACTGTATCCTGAGCACCAAGCACAGTGCCAGGCTAGGTGAACAAATGAATGATTTGTGTATTTTTTCTCTCCCAAAGAATTATATTCTATAAATGATAAAGAGCATTATCTTAGTGGCTTACATCCCATTCAATGTTATTTTTTTTTTAACTCTACAAATATGTGACATCTGTTTGGTTTTTTCTGATTTACAAAATATTTCTTCTCCTAAAAGAAGATGCCTTTTCCTCTTTGAATATGCCTTTTTCCTTTATGAATATTAAGGAGATTACTCAATTGAGCATTAGAGATCACCAGTAAATATTAAAGTACAGGAAAATGTTCAAACCATACATAATAGAAATATTTATAGGTCACTGTTTGTCCAGACACAAATGGTTTTTAACTTCAGCTTACATTACTTGGGACAATACTGCTGTTTCAAACTACTAGATGTTTTAATAAGAATGGTAAACTGATACATACAAAACAAGAATTTTTTTTAACAACTAGGCTGTTTTATTATATTAAATATTGGTGGTATAAAATGGTAACATCTGCAAGATAAATTATTACACTTAGAAAAAACTATTTTGTGAACTCTGAAATGAATTCCACGTGGGTGAAAAAAAAGTTTTAAAAGGATGATTTGAAATGTGAAATGCTTCTCAAGGTATGTAATTTACTGGTCTTTGAGTTTAGCTGCCAGTGATCTTTAACAGAACAGACATGAAAAAATGCAAGAAGATAAAGTATTCTAAAGCAAAATCCCTAACTGGAATTTCAACATACAAAATCAGTACACCAGAAATCATGTGAAATACTGATGTCAAATTGTTTGGGCACTGTTTTTTGGGTTTTTGATCACTTGTTAGAGAAATACATTATAATTAAAATGTTTTGGTGCCATTTAAATACTGTTACACAAAAACTCTGATTTTTTGACAAGGACAGAATATAATACCAGAGAAACCTTCTTTGAATTTTGGAAAGCTTCTTCTCTCTAAAGCAACTTTTCTGAATATGTATCATCAAAAAGTGCAATCTACAGTGATTCATAAATAGTGAAAAATAAGCAATCGTCTTCCTTCATTTTGTTAGGTTTTCATAATAAGGTTAAGTTCTCATTCAACAGGCCCTCTTAGTCAAAAGCAACTTTTGGTTTCTTTGGTAACATACACAAATAACTTCATTCCACATCTATCATTTCTATTCCATCACTTTCTTTAACATACACCACTGAACCCAAGGCTTTCTCTGAAAGAGATCCTGTGCCAGTATCTTTGCTCCTTGTAAAGTTTTCTTGGTTTGTGTCTTCTAATCTTATTTTCTTGGTGTTTTGAAATAACTGAGTCACTGGTTCCAATTTGCTTTTCTCAGTCCCTTGCATTAAGTGATCATCCACTTTTGAATCCATACGCATAGCAGATATCTGAGTAGCAGATTTACTAAGAGAAAATCCCATTGGAACAGCTGAATAAAAATAGTTTGCAGGTCCCTCTTTAAGTAGTGGAGACGTTTCTTCAACTTGACTGCTTGGGGAAAAAATTGTTACAAGTGAATACAGCGGGAATTTCAACTAACTTCATGGCATTGTTTGTTTTAATGAAATTTCATGGTGATGATGCCAAAAATATAAAGTAAAATCGCCTTCCACCTCTCAGTGTTTACATTTTCTTTGTGGAAGGGTTTGCAGGTTCTACAGATTCTCCGAAAGTCTTTTTATTAAAAGGAATTTACTAGATGTTACCTTTCATCACCTTGCAGAAAATAATAGAACTTCTCTACTTAGTCCTGCCTATCATTCTTATTATCAAAAACTTTTAATTTATTATTAATGGATTAAAGAAATAATTACGGAAGGCCAAACACTCTGCTAGGTGTTCTGGAAAAAAAAAAAAGCTGCCCAAACAACTGTAACCGTTTACACACGTAATAATACACTATCAAAATAATGAAGGAAAAACTGACAGAAATGAAGGGAGAAATAGACAGTTCTACAATAATAGTTGGAGATTTCAAAACTGAACTGTCAATAATGGAGAGAACAACCAGACAGGACACAAGTAAGGAAACAGAGGATTTAAACAACACAATAAACTGACTAGAGCTAACAAACACATGCAGAACACTCCACCCAACAACAACAGGATACATATTCTTCTCAAGGGGACATTTTCCAGGATAGACCATATGTTAGGCCACAAATTAAGTCTCAGTAGATTTAAAAAGATGGATATCATACAAAGTATGGATATCATACAAAGTATCTTCTCTGACCACAATGGGATGAAGTCAGAAATCAACAACAGAAGTAAAACAGGAAAATTCATATATTTGTGGAAATTAAACAGTATACTCTTAAACAACCAATGGATCAAAGAAATCACAAGGGAAATTTTAAAAAATACTTAGAGATGAAGATAAACAAAAACACAACATATCAAACTTACAGGATGAAGCAAAATCAGTACTAAGGGGGGAATTTATAGTTATAAATGCTTGCATTAAAAAAACAAGAAAGATCTCAAATCAGCAAACTTTACAGCTTAATGAACTAGAAAAAGAAGAAGAAACTAAACCCATTACTAGCAGAAGGAAGGAAACAATAAAGACTAGAGCAGAGATAAATGGAGTAGAGAACAGAAAAGCAATAGAGGATAATCAATTAAACCAAAAGTAGTTTTTGAAAAGAGCAACAAAATTGACAAACTACCTCGATGGACTGAGAAAACTCAAATTACTAAATCAGAAATGAAAGGGGACATTACTACTGATTCTACAGAAATAAAAAGTATTATAAGAGAGTGCTATGAACAATTGTATGCCAACAAATTGGATATCCTAGCTGAATGGACAAATTCCTAGAAACGCAAAACCTACCAAGACTAAGTCAATAAGAAACGAAAATCTGAATAGACCTATGACTGCTCAGACCATTCAGTGGGGGAAAGGGCCCCCTTTTCAACAAAATGTGCTGGGAAAACTGGATATCCACACGCAGAAGAATGAAGTTGGACCCTTACCTAATACCATATACAAAAACTAACGCAAGATGGATCAAAGACCTAAATGTAAGACCTAAAGCTCTAACTCTTAAAAGAAAACATAAGGCAAAAGCTTCCTGATGGGTTTGCAATGATTTGAATACACCACCAAAGGCAGAGGCAAAAAAAGAAAAAATAGACAAGTTGGAACTTATGAGAATATATAAATTTTGTGCATTAATAGACACGAGACTATAAAGGCAACCCACAGAAGGAGAAAATATTTGCAAACCATATATATGATAAGGGACTAATACCCAGAATATACAGAGAACTGAAACGCAACAACAACAAAATAATCCAATTCAAAATTTGGCAAAGGACTTGAATAGCCATTTCTCCAGAGAAGATATATGAATGGCCAACAATTACATGAAAAAATGCTCACCATCACTAATATTTAGGGAAATTCAGATCACAGCTACCAATTAGATACAGCCTCACAACCATTAGGATAGCTACTATTAAAAAAAAAACAGAAAATAACAAGTGTTGTTGACAATGTGGAGAAATTCAAACCTTTTTTTAAAAAAATTAATTATTTTTGGCTGCATTGGGTCTTCATTGCTGCGCACGGGCTTTCTCTAGTTGCAGCGAGTGGGGGCTACTCTTCGTTGTGGTGCACGGGCTTCTCATTGTGGTGGCTTCTCTTGTTGCAGAGCACAGGCTCTAGGCACGCAGCCTTCAGTAGTTGTGGCTTGTGGGTTCTAGAGCACAGGCTCAGGAGCTGTGGTGCATGGGCTTAGTTGTCCCGCGGCACGTGGGATCTTCCCAGACCAGGGCTTGAACCCGTGTCCCCTGCATTGGCAGGCGGATTCTTAACCACTGCGCCACCAGGGAAGCCCAAAATTCAAACCTTTATGCACTATTGGTGGGAATGTTCAATGGTACAGCTGCTGTGGAAAACAGTGTGGCAGTTCCTCAAATAATTAAAAATAGAATTACCATACGATCCAGCAAACCAACTTCTGGGTCTTGAAGACATATTTGTACACCCATGTACAAATAACAAGCTATTATTCACAATAGCTAAAATGTGGAAGCAACTCAAGTGTCCAACGATGGATCATAGGTAAGCAAAATGTTGTATATAAATATGATGAATAATATTTATATATATAATATATATTATATATTATTTATTATTTAATATATAAATAATATTTTATATAATATAAATATTATATAAATATATACTATATATTATTATATAATATAAATTATATTATTTTTATTATATAATATAAATATATATTTATTATAATATATAATATAATAATAATATATTTATTATTATATAATATAAATATATATTTTTATATAATATAAATATTATATAAATATATAATATAAATATTATTATATATTATTTAATATATAATAATAAAAAGGAGGAAATTCTGCAATATGCTACAACGTGATGAACCTTGAACACATTATGCTAAGTGAAATAACTCATAAAGACAAATACTGTATGACTCTACTTACATGAGGTAGCTAGAAGTCAAAATCATAGATACAGAAAGTAGAATGATGGTTGCCATGGGGAGGTGTCGTTTAAGGGGTATAGACTTTCAATTTTACAAGATGAAAAGAGTCCTGGAGATAAATCGTGGTGATGACAGCACAAAATTATGAATATATTTAATACACTGAACTATACACCTAAGAATGTCTAAGATGCTACATTTTATGTTACATGTATTTTACCACAATACAAAAAACTAAAGAAAAAAAAAAGATGTCCAATACAGAAACAGTACCTTTTATTACCAATGCCCAATCTGCTTAGAGAGATGAGCATGCAACATGGAGGGAGGGGCTTGGAAAGGTTGTGAAAGGAGGGGGCCTACGTCAGGGTTGGGCTTTGAAAGATGGTCAGGAATTTGGTAAGCAGAGTTGACCAGGATGGCAGAAGGGACCAGAGCTTGTTACAGAACAGTGATCTACTGAAGAAGCTCTAGCAGCAACTTGAGATCTGGAACCCACTCCACGGCTGTGAATGAAAGCACTTACTCACCTTTTAGAATGTATTTCTTTAATATTTAGGTACTGGAGTTATCTTTTATGAGTTTACAATTCCATCCCCATCAAGCCCTAATCATTTACTGACAGAAGATTTCTAAAGATATCATCTTGAAACCTTGTTTATCCATATTCGTGATTGAATATCAGTGTTTAATCTGTAACAGAACAGAGTCCAGGGTCTACAGTAGTATCCTAAACATAGTAGTTAATCAAATGTTGTTAGTATAACAAATACCTGTTTCTTAGATTTGGAAATTGAAGATGAATTTTTTTCTCATCAAGTGAATATCCAATACTACCTTCAAATGAGTAAAAGTGAGTTTATTCTGTTATTTGGTTCCTCCTCTTTGATTATTTAAAAAGGAAACATTCCTCTCAAAAATGCATAAGTAAGGGGCTTCCCTGGTGGCGCAGTGGTTGAGAGTCCGCCTGCCAATGCAGGGGACACGGGTTCGTGCCCGGGTCCGGGAAGATCCCACATGCCGTGGAGCGGCTGGGCCCGTGAGCCATGGCTGCTGAGCCTGCGCGTCCGGAGCCTGTGCTCTGCAATGGGAGAGGCCACAACAGTGAGAGGCCCGCGTACCGCAAAAAAAAAAAAAAAAAAAAAAAAAGCATAAGTTGAATCTAATCATGAGGAAACAATCAGATAAACCCAAATTGAGAGACATTATATAAAATAAATAACCTGTACTCAAAAATGTCAATGTATGAAAGACAAAGAGAAGTTGAGGAACTGCTCCAGATTAAAGGATACTAAAGAGACATGATTTCCAAATGTAGTCAATGATCCTGAATTGGGAGGTGGGGTGGGCTGGAACGTGGAGGAAATGTACTACAAAGGCCATTTCTTGGACAACTGGACAATTTGAATATGGATGGTTTATTAGATAATAATGTTGCATCACTGTTAAATCCCCTGATTGGGATAATTGTATTGTGGTTATATTAGTGAATGTCCTTGGTCTCAGGAGATAACATGCTGACATAGGGGTAAAGGATCATATCTACAACTTGCTTTCGAATTATCTAGCGAGAGATAGATACAGAGAGAAAGTAACATATGCAAAATGTTAATGACTCTAGGTGGGAAAGGATAAAAAATTCTTCAGTATATTATTTTTGCTAAACTTCCATATGTTTAAAACTTTTTCAAAATACAAAGTTAAAAAAAAATTAAAGGGACTTCCCTGGTGGTGCAGTGGTTAAGACTCCGCACTCCCAATGCAGGGGGCCCGGGTTCAATCCCTGGTCAGGGAACTAGATCCCACGTGCTTGCTGCAACTAACAGTTCACATGCCACAACTAAGGAGCCCATGTAACACAACTAAGGAGCCCGCCTGCCACAACTAAGACGTGGTGCAACCAAATTAAAAAAAAAATTAAAAAGAAAATACGAACAAAACTATAAAACATACCACATTTGAAATTGACAGAGGGTAAAATAATGGTAATGTATATAATTACCCACTAGCACATTAAACATCACTCTAACAGAGGGACTGAGAAGGAATGAAATGCAATAGGTTAGATTTGGCCCTATGAGTCTCACCTTAACTTCTCTGGGATTTTGAGGACAGGAAGGGAGAAGAAGTCTATTGGGGGCCTCTTTGACCTAGTATTTCAGTTGCCATTCAAAGGAAATCTTTTATGCATATGGAAGAATAAAGATCTATAAAGAGCTAAATAAATTTGGACATACACACACAAAAAGCACAGAGACTTGCCTTACCAGATTTTAAGATATGCCACAGGGCCTTCCCTGGTGGCTCAGTGGTTGAGAGTCTGCCTACTGATGCAGGGCACACAGGTACGTGCCCTGGTCCAGGAATATCCCACATGCCGCGGAGCAGCTGGGCCCTTGAGCCTTGGCCGCTGAACCTGCACGTCCGGAGCCTGTGCTCCGCAACGGGAGAGGCCACAACAGTGAGAGGCCCGCATACCGCAAAAAAAAAAAAAAAAATCTTCCAACAAACAAAAGTCCAGGACCAGATGGCTTCACAGGTGAATTCTATCAAACATTTAGAGAAGAGCTAACACCTATCCTTCTCAAACTCTTCCAAAAATTGCAGAGGAAGGAACATTCCCAAACTCATTCCATGAGGCCACCATCACCCTGATACCAAAACCAGACAAAGATACTACAAAAAAAGAAAAGTAAAGACCAATATCACTGATGAACATAGATGCAAAAATCCTCAACAAAATACTAGCAAACAGAATCCAACAGTACATTAAAAGGATCATACACCATGATCAAGTGGGGTTTATCCCAGGGATGCAAGGATTCTTCAATATATGCAAATCAACCAGTGTGATACACCATATTAACTAATTGAAGGATTAAGACCATATGCTCATCTCAATAGATGCAGAAAAAGCTTTTGACAAAATTCAACACCCATTTTTGATAAAAACTCCAGAAAGTGGGCATAGCGGGAACCTACCTCAACATAATAAGGGCCGTATATGACAAACCCAGAGCAAACATCATTCTCAATGGTGAAAAACTGAAAGCATTTCCTCTAAGATCAGAAACAAGAAAAGGATGTCCACTCTCACTACGATTCAACATAGTTTTGGACGTCCTAGCCACAGCAATCAGAGAAGAAAAAGAAATGAGAGGAATACAAATTGGAAAAGAAGAAGTAAAACTGTCACTGTTTGCAGATGACATGATACTATACGTAGAGAATCCTAAAGATGTTACTAGAGCTAATCAATGAATTAGGTAAAGTTGCAGGATACAAAATTAATGCACAGAAATCTCTTGCATTCCTATACACGAATGATGAAAAATCTGAAAGAGAAATTAAGGAAACACTCCCATTTACCGCTGCAACAAAAAGAATAAAATACCTAGGAATAAACCTACCTTGTGAGACAAAAGACCTGTATGCGGAAAACTATAAGACACTGATGAAAGAAATTAAAGATGATACCAACAGATGGAGAGATATACCATGTTCTTGGATTGGAAGAATCAATATTGTGAAAATGACTATACTACCCAAAGCAATCTATAGATTCAATGCAATCCTTATCAAATTACCAGTGGCATTTTTTATGGAACTAGAACAAAAAATCTTAAAATTTGTATGGAGACACAAAAGACCCTGAATAGCCAAATCAGTCTTGAGGGAAAAAAACTAAGCTGGAGGAATCAAACTCCCTGACTTCAGACTATACTACAAAGCTACAGTAATCAAGACAATATGGTACTGGCACAAAAACAGAAATAGAGATCAATGGAACAGGATAGAAAGCCCAGAGATAAACCCACGCTCCTATGGTCAACTAATCTATGACAAAGGAGGCAAGGATATACAATGGAGAAAAGACAGTCTCTTAAATAAGTGGTGCTGGGAAAACTGGACAGCTACATGTACAAGAATGAAATTAGAACACTCCATAACACCATACACAAAAATAAACTGAAAGTGGATTAGAGACCTAAATGTAAGACCAGACACTATAAAACTCTTAAAGGAAAACATAGGAAGAACACTCTTTGACATCACAGCAAGATCTTTTTTGATCCACCTCCTAGAGAAATGGAAATAAAAACAAAAAATAAACAAATGGGACCTAATGAAACTTCAAAGCTTTTGCACAGCAAAGGAAAACATAAATAAGATGAAAAGACAACCCTCAGAATGGGAGAAAATATTTGCAAATGAATCAACGGACAAAGGATTAATCTCCAAAATATATAAACAGCTCATGCAGCTCAATATTAAAAAAACAAACAACCTATCCAAAAATGGGCACAAGACCTAAATAGACATGTCTCCAAAAAGACATACAGATGGCCAAGAAGCACACGAAAAGGTGCTCAACGTCACTACTTATTAGAGAAATGCAAATCAAAACTACAATGAGGTATCACCTCACACCAGTCAGAATGGCCATCATCAGGAAATCTACAAACAACAAATGCTGTAGAGGGTGTGGAGAAAAGGGAACACTCTTGCACTGTTGGTGGGAATGTAAATCGATACAGCCACTATGGAGAACAGTATGGAGGTTCCTTAAAAAACTAAAAATAGAATTACCATATGATCCAGCAATCCCACTACTGGGCATATACCCAGAGAAAACCATAATTCAAAAAGACACATGCACCCCAATGTTCATTGCAGCACTATTTACAATAGGCAGGTCATGGAAGCAACCTAAATGCCCATCAACAGATGAATGGATAAAGAAGATGTGGTACATATATACAATGGAATCTTACTGAGCTATAAAAAGGAACGAAATTGGGTCATTTGTTGAGACGTGGTTGGATCTAGAGACTGTCCTACAGAGTGAAGTAAGTCAGAAAGAGAAAAACAAATATCGTATATTAACGCATATATGTGGAGCCTAGAAATATGGTACAGGTGAACTGGTTTGCAGGGCAGAAATTGAGACAGAGATGTAGAGAACAAACATATGGAAACCAAGGGGGAAAGCGGCGGGGCGGTGGCAGTGGTGGTGTGATGAATTGAGCGATTGGGATTGACATGTATACACTGATGTGTATGAAACTGATGACTAATAAGAACCTGCTGTATAAAAAAATAAATAAAATAAAATTCAAAAATAAAAAAAGAAATCGTAAACAAAGTTCAGAAGACGGAGAAAGGACTGGAAGATGTGCTGTCCAAGCTGACAAGGGATTTATAGCTAAAATATAACAAGAACAACTATGAATTAACAAGGAAAAAGGAAACCCATTAGAAAAATGGGCAAAGGATACAGAGACATAATTCACCGATTGGAGAATCCCCAAAAGATAACGTGTGCATAAAGCGATCCTCAAACTTATTAGAAATCAGAGAAATGCAAGTTTGCTACCATCAGAATGGCAGATAGGTGGGTAGCACTGAATATTTAGTAGAATGCAGGAAACCTTGTGCATTGCTGATGGAGTAATTTTTAATTCCTACCTCACATTCCACATCCAATCCTTCAGTGAATCCTGTTTCTGTTTCTACCCTTGCCTATGCCTCCCCTCTGTTTGTTCTTCTAACTGTATCTGGAATGAGCCTTTTAAAACATAAGCCAGATCACATCCATCCTCTGCTCAACACGCTCTAGTTACTTCCCATCACAGAGTAAAGCCAAATTCTCTACCTAACAAGTCTCCAGCTGTGGTAGGCAGAAGAATGGTTCCCAAAGAAGTCCACATCCTAATCCCCACAACCTGCGAACGTTCTGTTACATGGCAAGGGGGCATTAAGGTTGCCAATCAACCTACCTTGAGGTGGGGAGATAACCCTGGGGTAATTGGTGGCTACGAATATAATCACAAGGGTCTTTATAAGTGAGGGAGAGGGGAACTCCCTGGCCGTCCAGTGGTTAGGACTTGGCACTCTCACTGCCAAGGGCCTGGGTTCAATCCCTGGTTGGGGAACTAAGATCTCAGAAGCCACTCAGTGCAGCAAAAAAAGAAAAAAGAAGAAAAAGTGAGGGAGAGACAGGAATGTCACTGTTAGAGTGATGACTGGCCATCGCTGGCTTTGAAGATAGAAGGGGAACACACGCTAATAAGCAAAGCGGGCAGCCTGTAGCAGCTGGAAAGGCAAGAAAACAGATGCTCCCCTAGAACCTCCAGAAGGAATGCAGCCCTGCTGACATCTCAGTATTAGCCCAGTGAGATCCGTTTTGGGTTCTAACCTCCAGGACTGTAAGATAATAAATTGGTGTTGCTTAAAGCTACCACATTTGTGCCAAACTGTTACAGCAGCAATAGGAAACAGATACACCAGTAACATTCTGTCATCCCAAGCTCTTCTCCTCTCCACTCTGCCCCCCGCCCCATGACCTCATCACTGTTCCTCCAGGACATGCTTCAGGGACCTCTTCTGCTTCAGGGCCCAGGCACTGACAGTTCCCTCAGGCTGAAGCAATTTCTGAATTGCAAACCACTTCTGATGGGGATGATTAGTGGAGATAGCTGACTTCTGCTTCTGTCCAGGATGGAGTAACATGGACCAGATTTATCCTCATGTCTTAAACATCTTAAAAACAGACAAAACACACGAAGCAATGGTTTTTAGATACTGGACAATGGGTAGTACAGGAGAGTGATCCCTAAGAGAAAGGAGATAAGGTTAAGTCTTATGAGTGCTTAGGGCCTGGAAATTTTAGGCTTCATCACAAGGAAGGGGAATCCAAATTGAGTCTGGCCACTTCAGTGAACTGTGAAGACAGACTTCAGAGTTTGCAGAGGCCAAGATGGCTAGAATTTGTGGAGAGAGGGGAGAGGTGCAGTGAGAGAGCGAGCTCCAGAGATCTGCAGAAGATTCCCCACAATTCTTTGGCTGAATACTGATCAGTGTATGTGTGTAAAAAAACTATTGAGCCCTGGGGAAAAAAACACCAAAAAGGAGAAGGAAGAATAGTTCTTAGAGCCTACACAGGGCCAAGAATAGAGTTCTCACCAGTCAGAGTAGAAAGAACTCTTAATACACTGGTCATTGAATAGAGTCCTCAGAAAGGTATTGCCTCAGTAATGGGGTCAAATTAGCCCTAAATAAAGACTATTTTGGACCTAACAAAGCTTAAAAGCAAGCTTCTAAAGCAGGTCTGTCCAACAGGACTTTTTGCAATGATGGAAATATCCTGTATGGATTGTCTAATATAGTAGCCACTAGCCACGTGTGGATGTTGGCAGGCGAGAATTCTAATACTGAACGATCGATGCAAGCTGGATGTTGGAATTTGAAATATACAGAATATAAATGAGGAACTAAACTTTAAATTTTATTTAATTTTATGAATATAAATTCAAATAGCCACATGTAGCTAGTGGTTACTATTTTCAACAGGGCAGCTCTAAAGGATCAAACTGTTTCCAAGTAAACTTGTTGCATCTCAGAAAAAAGCCTAAATATATTTAAAGAAAAACCAAAACCAAAACCTCCAGCACCCAACAATGTCAAATCTGCAACACCTGGCAGCCAATAAAAACTCACCAGGCATGAAAACGAGCAGAAGAATGTGACGCATAACCAGGAGGAAAAAAATCAGTTAATAGAAACAATGCCAAGAATGAGACAGATGATAGAATTAGTATACAACAGCTATTTTAAATATATTCCATATTTCCCAAAGCATGGGCATGATGAAGTGAGAAATGAAAGACATTTAAAAAAAATCAAACTGGAATCCAGAGATGAAAAATACAAATCGGACATGAAAAATATCGTGGATGGGAATAACACTGCCAAAGGAAAGAACAGTGAGCTTGAAAATATATCAATACAAACTATCCAATTAAAAAAAAATGAACAGAGCATCAGTTAGCTGCAGAACAGCAAAAAGCAGCTTAACATGTGTATAATTTTTTTTTAAGGGGACCAGGGAGGTACCGAGGAAGAAAAAAGGGGAAATAGAGGTTTTTGAAGTGAAGTTTGTGAAATGGAGAAACCTGATCTCAGACTTGCACAGGAGTATCTATTACAAGGGAGATAGCTCAGGTGCTATAAAAGGATTAGGTGGGGCAGGAGGGGGCACTCAGCACTCTTTGGGTTTCCACAGAGGGAGGAAATTTTTCACTTTCTTGGGCTGAGGAAGGAAGTCAACAGTCCTTGATAGTAAAAGAAAGGAAACTCTTCACGCCCTGGTCTAGCTTTAAAATGATCTTTTCCCTACATTCTTTTTTTTTTTGCGGTACGCGGGCCTCTCACTATTGCGGCCTCTCCCGTTGCGGAGCACAGGCTCCGGACGCGCAGGCTTAGCGGCCATGGCTCACGGGCCCAGCCGCTTCGCGGCCTGCGGGATCCTCCCAGAAAGGGGCCAGGGAAGCCCTTCCCTACATTCTTTCCAAAGACTCTTTAGTAACATCTACGTGGCGTACATAAATGCTTAAACTCTTCTAATTTTTTCCCTAAAGGAAGTACTTTCCTACCTCCTATATTAACAATCCCCTTCTCCCCACAAGCCTTCAACTCCATCTTAGAGTTTTGAGGTTTGTACATTTTTCCCCATTTCTTTTCAATAATGCTAGATCATGAGAACATTTTATTCAAAATAATCTTAGTATTTTAAGAGGAAATGAGATTATACTTTGTTTTCCCTAAAATAACTTTTCAGGATGGTCTTTGAGAGCTCATGCTTCTTTGTAACTTATTTTATCAGTTAGGTATAATTATATTTCACAGGAAATGTATCTCTTGGGACCTCTGACTTCTTTATCTAAAATAACAGGGACACGATTTAATTTTTTAGTATCTAGCTATACTTACAAAGTATATGATATCTGAAAATATGAGAAAATGTACTGGCACAAATAACAAATAAAATGTACTAGCATAAAAAAATCAGAGCAGGGCTTCCCTGGTGGCGCAGTGGTTGAGAGTCCTCCTGCCGATGCAGGGGACACGGGATCGTGCCCCGGTCCGGGAAGATCCCACATGCTGCGGAGCGGCTGGGCCCGTGAGCCATGGCCGCTGAGCCTGCGCGTCCAGAGCCTGTGGTCTGCAACGGGAGAGGCCACAGCAGTGGGAGGCCCGCGTACCGCAAAAAAAAAAAAAAAAAATCAGAGCAGAGATTGGAAAAACATATGGCACATATTTAAATGCACTTCTGTGAAATTCGTTCTAACATAAAATTTATTTATGCCTGTCAAAATACATTGTGGGGAAAAAATGAGTACTCACCTGGCAAAAACAGGAAGTGTTAGTCTCTTGAAATGTGAGATTACTTCTGAAAGACACAGGCGAATACTATACCAAGATCATCAGAGAACAGCTATGAAAACCTAGTTTATTTCATCTGTAGGAAAAGACAGGGAGATAAAGCCACCATTAGAGTTCAGAAGCCCTTGGCTTACTTAAGAAAAGTGGAACATGTTAAACATTAAGAAATGTTTAAAGGACAATATTTCTTTTCCAGCTGAGCTCCAAAAATTTGGCAGAATAATGCAATTCTCATTCTCTTTCCCTAAAAAGTTCATTTCTTCATTTTTAGGTAATGTGGTCAATATTAACATAGCTGGATGGCAAAAAATATTACACCTGGTTAACTTAAATGAGTGTTCCCAGACTGAAGGCTCCTATTTGAGAGGACAAATTTAAACGGTATTAAACAGGAGCAGAATCTGTACAATATTAAATATCAAGTGATATTTCTGTTAACCATGATCAGTTTTTCTTCAAAGGGGACTTGGAGAAGGCCTGCCTTGTGGAGAAGGCATACCGGTCAGGAACCTGCGCTGTCATCACTAGTTCTGTCACTCCCAGATTCAACCCAGACTGGATGGTGCCTGGCGGACGGGGCTCGGGGTCCGCAGGCTCCCCAGCTGCGGGCGCTTACCGCAACAGGACGGTCTCTCCCCCGAGGCTGCAAGCAGCAGCACCTGACCCGGGAGTCTCCCCGCAAACACGCCCCTGACTGCGGACCGAGAGCGCACCACCCTCCCAGCGCCCAAAGAGCAACTCTGCGGAGTAACGAATTCACTGAACGTGGGTCCAGAATGGTACCCGATCCCTGGGGAAAATAGCACAAAAAAGCGGCAGCAAAGCAGCAGGTGTCCGAAAGCTAACTGAAGGCAGCCGGAGAGAGTGGAACCCGCGCATGCGCATTCCACTCAGGTGCGGCCACCGCCCCCAGGGAGTAAGGAAAAAGTCTTGGAAAAAGGGATAGCGGCTGGTTACTAGGAGACGGGACTCTCGGAGGGGTAGTCTAGACGCTGCGTGGGCGTGCGCCTGCGCGGCGCGCATGAACCAGGAAGAGGCCTTATCCTCAAGCGTCCTGTCCAAGCGTCCTGTAAGGCGGACAGGAGGACGTAGGCGTCGCTACGTGCGTGGATGTGCGCGCGCGGCTTGTAGTCCCCGCGAGAGGGAGGGTCGAGCCAGGTACGCGTGCGCACAGGGACTTGGGGCGCGCTGGACGGAAGCGGAGCAAAGGCGCCGGGGAGGTGGAGGACGAGTCCCCTCAGGTACAGAGCGTGAGGGCGGGGCCGACGGCGGCGGAGGCCGGCGCTAACCGTCCCCGCCTCCTTCCTGCCGGGTCCCGCCTCCCTCCGATCCCCGGGGCAGGGCCAGGTCGATTTGGGATGGGAAGGGAGAGGAAAGGGGCGGAGGATGGAGACCTCTAGGGACCTGGATCCCTGATGGAAGCGAAGTCCTGGCAGTCGCCAGAATGAGCTCCGGGGAGGACGGCAGGCCGAGAAGCCCGGGGAGGGACCCGCAGCCCCAGGTAGAAGCGCGGGGATGCGCCGTGTTGGGGTAAAAAGCATCTCCTGGGCCAGAAGGCCTCTGAGAGGGCAGCTGCAGGGGGCGGGTGTGGTGGGTGTTCGGGGCTGAGGGCGACCCCTGAGGTGGGTATTGGCTGCTGGAGCCGCTGTTAGGGGCGGTAGCCGGCGGAGTTGCGGTCCAGGGAAGCCCGCCAGGAGCAAACTTTGCCCCTGTTGTCGTTTCTCGGGAGCTTAGGGTTGAGCCCAGTTCCTATGGTGACCGCCTCGCTGCCTACCGCGGCTCTCCGCTTGGTCGTTGCGGGGATTGTTCTGTTTAGAAACGCTCTGGAGTTGAGCTGAGGAATTTGGAAGCCAGAGATTTGGGAGTTCAACCTGGCTCTTCCTGACTCCCAGCCTCTCACTTCTAAGCCACTTTATAGACTTGGCGAGGTGAAGGGCCGAGATTACGTAGTCAATTGCATGAAAATCTCATATAATTACAGTAGAAAGTATACACCATAAAGGCAGGGTACGCTGGCTTTCCTTGGAAAAAGTACTTGAGGTTTAAATTGAATAACTGCGGCGATCAGGGAGCTGATACCTAAACACGCATAGGAATACACTTTTTTTTTTTCTTTAAATAAAGTCAAGGATAGCGATTTCAGGAAACGTTACATAGATGACACAGGGTCTCTGTGTTTGTTTTCCTTTTTCCATTTAAGGCCATTATATCTCACGATATTCGTTGTTTTAAATTTCCTCTAGTGGTTTTCAAAATTTCAAGCACATTTTTTTTGTTTTTTCCTAACCTGTAAGGAAATAAATAGAAGAATAATCGGGTTGCAACTAGAAGAAAATAGTTTAGTTATAACTATGAAAGGAAAGGGTTATATTACTCAGATCTGCCTCCAGGATAAAACTGATTTTTGTTTGTATGTTAATTGATGAATGAGCTAAGCCATTTAGTCTTAATTAGTGGGTAGTAACTAGGAAGATACATTAATGATATATTTATTTTAAACAGTATACAGTTTAGCATTATTTAATGGCAGCTTCCAAAATAAATCTTGTTTACCTTCTGAAAAAAATCACTGCTTATGGCCCAACAGATGTAGACGCTGTCTGGCCTCTCTGTCTTCTTCTTCAGGTGCTTCTTTTTCCATTTGTTTTAGGATTATTTGTTTTTGTTGTTTTTTTTTTTTTTTGCCGTACGCGGGCCTCTCACTGCTGTGGCCTCTCCCGTTGCGGAGCACAGGCTCCGGACGCGCAGGCCCAGCGGCTATGGCTCACGGGCCCAGCTGCTCCGTGGCATGTGGGATCTTCCCGGATCGGGGCATGAACCCCTGTCCCCTGCATCAGCAGGCGGACTCTCAACCACTGCGCCACCAGGGAAGCCCTACGATCATTTGCTTTTAAAGTACTCCACATACAGAGGCAGTTAGAGCAGGTGTTGTTATTCATTCCCTTTTCCCATCACATGCTCCTCCTTGTTCCCTTTCATGACTTCTATGATAGCCACTTCCTTGCTTTTCCTTGTAGTTTCACCATCTTTGTATGTGACCATGCACTTCCTAGTTTGGCTTGTATTTGAACTTTAGGTAGATGGGATTGTACTAAGTTTTCCTTTGTATTTTGCAAAGTTTGCTCTTGTAACAATGTTACTCAACATTGTTTTTACGATTGATCCTTTTTATTGCTTGTAGTTAGTTTGTTGTTTGGTGTTCCATTGTAAGAGTATACCACAATTTACCTACTGTTGGTGGACACTAGGGTTTCTATGTTTTTTGGTGAATATGAGGAACACTGCTGTGAATTTTCTTGTACACATACCCCATGATAATCTCTTGAAGTGTGCTGGTTAGTAAGGTAGTTCTGTTTGTCTTAGTTATGCTATTTATGTCGGTCTGTATTAAATTCCTTTGGTTCTGAAAAGCCTCTTGACAACAACTCTTTGACACCCTTCTTATGTTTCCAAGAGGAACTGATAAATGATTCTTCTCCTAAGGCCATTGTTTTATGCTCCTTAAAAAGGGCAAGTTATTTCTTCACAGTACAGTCTGGATTGAAGAGAACTGAGGAGCTTGGGTTTGGATGGAGTGACTGGAGACATTATTTCTTTTTAAGAAAGGTTAAACAAGTGACCTTACTGTTTTGTTTGAAGTGAATTTCCAAAACATATATTCACTTATTTTTTATAAATACAGAACCCACCTCAAAATTATTCATAAAATTTTATGTGGTTTTCTACATCCTTCTCTTAGTGAAGCTATTCCCTCCTACTTCAAAGTGTCTTTCAGTCTAAACTTTTGGAGACAGTTTTCTAAAAAGAAAACAAGTTGACCTTTTGTGGAACCAGATTTCAAAATCCTATATAAGATACTCCAGTATTTTCAATTATTCTATCAAAATATTCAGTAGATGTTTGTTGAGCACATATTATATTTTGCTCAGCACTGATGATACTTTTTAGCATGTGATCTCAACTCCTGTTTCACTGAAAAATTAAAATTCTGCCAGGCAGGAACTTCTTCAGATTTCTACCCCTTCTTATCTAAATCGTTACCTGACCTTGCTTTTTTCTGTCTTGTCTCAAAGGACAGTGCGCACCCTTTACCTGGGTTTTCTCTTACTAGCTTATTGGCCTTTCTCCTTTAGTTAACATTAACCCATGTCTTAGGAATCGTCATTGTGTTTATACTGGTAAGAATTCTTAACCTGGAGTACAAGAAATTTGGGGAGTTCTTGAACCCCCTGGAATTGTTTTTAAAGTTTTGTATGTGTTTGCATTTTCCTGGGGTAACGACCTAGGGCTTTTGCTTAATTCTGAAAGGGGTCCTTGATATAGAGGAAATTAAGAAGCAAGTTTTTCTCCTCTTCTGTTGGCCCTTCAACAACCCTGGTCTTTTCCCAAAGTTTGTTCTTTCTTCTCACAATCATTCTTTGTAAAAGAAATCTACACTTTCTATTTCTTTTTCTTTACTACTCATTCATTTGTTCGTCCTCCTACCATTGAAACTACCTTGTTTGAATCATCAAAATTCATTATTTGGGAAATGTTTTATTGAGTACCAGCTTTGTGCTGGGCACTCTTCTAGGCATTAGGGATATAACAGTGACTGGACAAGAGCCTAGATCACTTGGAGCTTACATTTGGTGGGGGGTGACAAACAATAAACAAATGAAGAAATAAGTGATATAATTTCAAATAGTGTTAAGTGTGATAACCTAATGGGCGAGTGAGTAGGAGAGAGGCTACTTTAGGTAAGAGGTTGGGGAGGACGCTCTGATATTTCAGCCAAATTGCCAAGGGTAAGAAGGAGCCATTCGTGTCAAGGGCTTGGGGGTGAGAATGTTCCTGATGGAGGGAAAGCAAGGGAGGAGGCCTCAGAGTGGAATGAGATTGGCACTGTAGAGGAACAGAAAGAAAACCAATAAAGCTGGGGGGTGAACAAAGAAGAGAGTAGTAGGTCTATTTAGGGAAGTGAAGGCAGGGGCCAAATCATGTAGGACCTTAAAAAGTTTGACTTTTTTTAAGAAAATTGAAATCGTATCAAGTATCTCTTCCGAGCACAATGCTATCAGACTACATATCAATTACAGGAAAAAAAACTGTAAGAAATACAAACACATGGAGGCTAAACAATGCACTACTAAATAACCAAGAGATTACTGCAGAAACCAAAGAGGAAATCAAAAAAATACCTAGAAACAAATGACAATGAAAACACAACAACCCAAAACCTATGGGAGGCAGCAAAAGCAGTTCTAAGAGGGAAGTTTATAGCAATACAATCCTACCTCAAGAGACAAGAAACATCTCAAATAAACAACCTAACATTACACCTAGAGCAATTAGAGAAAGAAGAACAAAAAAACCCCCAAAGTTAGCAGAAGGAAAGAAATCATAAAGATCAGATCAGAAATAAATGAATAAGAAATGAAGGAAACAATAGCAAAGATCAGTAAAACTAAAAGCTGGTTCTTTGAGAAGATAAACAAAATTGATAAAACATTAGCCAGACTCATCAAGAAAAAGAGGGAGAGGACTCAAATCAATAGAATTAGAAATGAAAAAGGAGAAGTTACAACAGACACTGAAGAAATACAAAGCATCCTAAGAGACTACTACAAGCAATTCTATGCCAGTAAAATGGACAACCTGGAAGAAATGGACAAATTCTTAGCAAGGTATAGCCTTTTAAGACTGAACCAGGAAGAAATAGAAAATATGAACAGACCAATCACAAGTAATGAAATTGAAACTGTGATTAAAAATCTTCCAACAAACAAAAGTCCAGGACCAGATGGCTTTACAGGTGAATTCTATCAAACATTTAGAGAAGAGCTAACACGGATCCTTCTCAAACTGTTCCAAAATATAGCAGAGGGAGGAACACTCCCAAACTCATTCTACAAGACCACCGTCACCGTGATATCAAAACCAGACAAAGATGTCATAAAAAAAGAAAATTACAGGCCAATATCACTGATCAACATAGATGCAAAAGTTCACAACAAAATACTAGCAAACAGAATCCAACAGCACATTAAAAGGTTCATACACCATGATCAAGTGGGGTTTATCCCAGGAATGCAAGGGTTCTTCAATATATGCAAATCATTCAACGTGATACACCATATTAACATACGGTTAAAGGATAAAAACCATACGATAATCTCAATAGATGTAGAAAAAGCTTTTGACAAAATTCAACACCCATTTATGATAAAAACTGCAGAAAGTAGGCATAGAGGGAACCTATCTAAACATATAATAAGGCCACATATGACAAACCCACAGTCAACATCATTCTCAATGGTGAAAAACTGAAAGCATTCCCTTTAAGATCAGGAACAAGACAAGGTTGCCCACTCTCACCACTGTTATTCAACATAGTTTTGGAAGTTTTAGCCACAGCAATCAAAGAAGAAAAAGAAGTAAACGGAATCCAAATTGGAAAAGAAGAAGTAAAACTGTCACTGTTTGCAGAAGACATGATACTATAAATAGAGAATCAAAAAGGTGCTACCAGAAAACTACTAGAGCTAATCAATGAATTTGGTAGAGTAGCAGGATACAAAATTAATGCACAGAAATCTCTTGCATTCCTATAAACTAATGATGAAAAATCTGAAAAAGAAATTAAGGAAACACTCCCATTTACCATTGCAACAAAAAGATAAAATACCTAGGAATAGACCTACCTACGGAGACAAAAGACCTGTATGCAGAAAACTATAAGACACTGACGAGAGAAATTAAAGATGATACCAACAGATGGAGAGTTATACCGTGTTCTTGGATTGGAAGATTCAACATTGTGAAAAAGACTATACTACCCAAAGCAATCTGCAGATTCATTGCAATCCCTGTCAAACTACCAAAGTCATTTTTCACAGAATTAGAACAAAAAAATTTCACAATTTGTATGGAAACACAAAAGACCCCAAATAGCCAGAGCAATCTTGAGAAAGAAAAACAGAGCTGGAGGAGTCAGGCTCCCAGACTTCAGACTATACTACAAAGCTACAGTAATCAAGACAGTATGGTTCTGGCACAAAAACAGAAATAGAGATCAATCGAACAGGATAGAAAGCCCAGAGATAAACCCATGCACGTATGGTCACCTCATCTTTGATAAAGGAGGCAAGAGTATACAATGGAGGAAAGACTGCCTCTTCAATAAGTGGTGCTGGGAAAACTGGACAGCTACATGTAAAAGAATGAAATTAGAACACTTCCTAACACCATACACAAAAATAAACTCAAAATGGATTAAAGACCTAAGTGTAAGACCAGACACTATAAAACTCTTAGAGGAAAACATAGGCAGAACACTCTGACATAAATCACAGCAAGATTCTTTTTCTTCTTTTTTTTTTAAAATTAAGAATAAACAGTCAATTTTATTGGGCTCAGACTAAGAATCCATGGGTTTTGAGGACCTCTGTGAATTTGTCAATTTTCTTCTCTGTGTTCTTTTCGGCCTGCTTCCATAGCCTCGTGAGCTGCTTCTTTTTCCAGTAGTGGATCTTGGCCTTCTCTTTTCTCTTCTCCTCAAGGGTGGCTGTTACTGCCTGGTACTTCCAGCCAACCTGATGAGCCAGGGACCCTAGGTAGGCAAACTTCCACATAGGCTTCAGATGCACAACCTTGAGGGCGGTAGGAACCACCATCCTCTTTTTCTTGTCATAGGGTGGCAGGATCCCATCAAACGCCTTGAGGCAGTTTAGAGCGGCCTGGCCTTGATTGGTCTTATGGGACAGCATGCCTTGCACTGTCTGCCAGAAGATGCGGCTGGGGGCTCAGAAGTGGTAGGGGGCTGTGGGAGGGATTGGTGTTCATCCGCTTGCAGAGGAATGCCAGGTACTTCAACTTGTTTCTGTAGAAATTGCCAGAAATGTTGATGCCCTCACAGCGCATAACCACCACCTTTTGACCCAGAAGCACCTGCTCGGCCATCATGGCCACCAGGCAGCCCAGGAGATGGCCTTGGCCATCGAGAACCAGGACCTGCCCCTCCGCCATCTTTGGCAGCTGCCTCCAAGATGCTTTTTGACCCACCTCCTAGAGAAATGGAAATAAAAACAAAAATAAACAAATGGGACCTAATGAAGCCTAAAAGCTTTTGCACAGCAAAGGAAAACAAAAACAAGATGAAAAGACAACCCTCAGAATGGGAGAAAATATTTGCAAATGAAGCAGCTGACAAAGGATTAATCTCCAAAATATACAAGCAGCGCAATATCAAAAAAACAAACAACCCAATCCAAAAATGGGCAGAAGACCAAAATAGACATTTCTCCAAAGAAGAAATACAGATTGCCAACAAACACATGAAAAGATGCTCAACATCACTAATCATTAGAGAAATGCAAATCAAAACTACAATGAGGTATCACCTCACACCGGTCAGAATGGCCATCATCAAGAAATCTACAAAAAATAAATGCTGGAGAGGGTGTGGAGAAAAGGGAACCACCGTCTTGCAGTGTTGGTGGGAATGTAAATTGATACAGCCACTATGGAGAACAGTATGGAGGTTCCTTGAAAAACTAAAAATAGAACTACCATATGACCCAGCAATCCCACTACTGGGTATGTACCCTGAGAAAACCATAATTCAAAAGAATCATGTACCACAACATTCATTACAGTACTACTTACAATAGCCAGGACATGGAAGCAACCCAAGTGTCCATCGACAGATGAATGGATAAAGAAGATGTGGCACATATATACAGTGGAATATTAGTCAGCCATAAAAAGAAACAAAACTGAGTTATTTGTAGTAAAGTGGATGGACCTAGAGACTGTCATACAGAGTGAAGTAAGTCAGAAAGAGAAAAACAAATACCGTATGCTAACACATATATATGGAACCTAAAAAAAAAAAATGGTTTTGATGAACCTAGGGGCAGGACAGAAATAACTACGCAGACATAGAGAATGGACTTGAGGATGTGGGGATGGGGAAGGGTAAGCTGAGATGAAGTGAGTGGCATGGACATACATACACTACCAAATGAAAAATAGATAGCTACTGGGAAGCAGCTGCATAGCACAGGGAGATCAGCTCGGTGTTTTGTGATCACCTAGAGGGGAGGGATAAGGAGGGTGGGAGGGAGAAGCAAAAGGGAGGGGATATGAGGATATAAGTATGCATATAGCTGATTCACTTTGTTATACAGCAGAAACTAACACAACGCTGTAAAGCAATTATACTCCAATAAAGATGTTAAAGGAAAAAAGAAAAAAAAATATGAGCCACTTTTGTAGGCTAGAGATTAAAGTAAAAAAAAAAGTTTGACTTTTATTCTGATTTCAGTGGGAAGCCATTGGAGTGTTTTGAGCAGGATCTCATTATTTTAAAATGATTGTTTTGATTTCAGTTTGGAAAACAGGTTGCAGGGAGCAGCAGTAGAAGCAAAAAGACCAGTTAGGAGACAATTGCAGTAATCCATGTGGGAGATGATGGTGACTTGAACCAAGTAGGTGATAATAAAAGTGTACAGAAGTGGATGATGGATTGGGGATATATTTTGGAGGTAGATCCAAAGGGCTTGTTGATGGATTTGATGAGGTTCAGGAAAAGAGGAAACAAAGACAACGCCTTGGTTTTTGACTTTGATCACTGCACAAATGACAGTGCCACGTGACATGGGAAAGACTGGGAAGGAACATGGTGGAGGCAGGGTTGAGAGTAGAAGTGCAGGTGGGGGAATTGAGGTCTGTTTTTTTTTTTTTTTTTTTTGCGGTACGCGGGCCTCTCACTGTTGTGGCCTCTCCCATTGCGGAGCACAGGCTCCGGACGCGTAGGCTCAGCGGCCGTGGCTCACGGGCCTAGCCGCTCCGCAGCATGTGGGATCCTCCCGGACCGGGGCACGAACCCGTGTCCCCTGCATCAGCAGGTGGACTCTCAACCACTGCGCCACCAGGGAAGCCCAAGAGGTCTGTTTTAACATGTTAAGTTGTGATGGCTTTGGACATCCAATAAACAATATAATGTGTTAAGTGCTCCAGTAGGGATATGTTCATAGTTTGGAGGGAACATGGAAAATATATGCTAAGTCTTTGGGGGGAAGTAGAAGTCAGAAATACTTTTTTGTAGTCCTGTATTCCCTTAGCATACATGTATGTGGCACGAATCATACTGTACTGTAATTTCTGATTTGTTTTGGACTTCCCTAGATTCATTGAAGCTTGAAATTGTAAGTTTTTTGTTTTAATTTAATTTAATTTTATTTATTTTATATTGGCTGCATTGAGTCTTTGTTGCTGCACGCGGGCTTTTCTCTGGTTGCGGTGAGTGGGGGCTACTCTTCGTTGTGGTGCACAGGCTTCTTGTTGTGGTGGCTTCTCTTGTTGGGAACACAGGCTCTACGTGCGCAGGCTTCAGTAGTTGTGGCACACGGGCTCAGTAGTTGTGGCTCGTGGGCTCTAGAATGCAGGCTCAGTAGTTGTGGCGCACGGGCTTAGTTGCTCCGCAGCATGTGGGATCTTCCTGGACCAGGGCTCGAGCCTGTGTCTCCTGCATTGGCAGGTGGATTCTTAACCACTGTGCCACCAGGGAAGCCCCTTGAAATTGTTGAGTTTTTATTTGTTTTCTATCTTTCTAGCTCCCTAATCTAATATTGGTTCATCCTTATCCTAACTGTTTATAAATTTGTTTGGTAAGTGAATAAATGTTACAATCTGATAGTATGAGCTGAAACAGTGATAGTAGTGATGGAAGAAATGTGTTTGAGAGAGATTTTAGTGAAAAGATCAGTAGGACATGACGGCCAGTTAAATAAGTTGAGTCAGTGAGAGGAATTAGTAATAATAGTAATTGTAAATAATAATAATATATATTTAGCAGCTATTATATATTGCCAGGCACTGTTCTAAGTGCTTTACATATAATAACTCATTTAATCCTCACAACAGCTCTATGAGGCAAGTACTGTTTTCATCTCTATTTTAGAGATGAGGAAGCCATGGCCAGAGAAGTAACTTGCCTGTGGTCATGCAGCTAAGAAGCGGCAGAACAGGCATTATGAACGGAAGCAGTCTGAGGCTAAAGAACATGCTCTTAACCACTATGCTCTGTTGCTTCCCCGTTGAGAATGATTGTGATTCTAGCTTGGGTGTTTATGATGACAATTTGCTGCTTACAAAGTACTTTACTTGCGTTCTCTGAGATCTGTACAGGAACACAAGTTCCATTCAAAGCTCCATCTAGAGATCACTGGAAGGTGGAAGATATTCAGGTAGCCTGAGGTGGAGAAACTGGCATGCCAGGCATGGGCATTTCAGATACACTGATTTCCCTCCCTTTTTATTGCCTCCAAAGTCAGTGTAGGGAAAGTCGCAGCTCTAATATGATGGCTCACAATTGTCAGGTAGACTCTTGGTCTCTTTATACTTCTGATTTCTAGACTAGACTGATAGTAAACTTGACTGTTCATTTTACCAAAAAGAAGAGGGAAGATTCCATTTTATCTGCTTTAGTACACTGCTTCATTATCAACCTCTACAAAATTGTATTGACACCTTCCTGTTAGCCAAAGAACTGTGCAGATTGATGGAATACAGAGAGCTCTAGGATATTATTTGTTAAGATTCTAATAACTGTGTGAGGAAGACATATCCAGAAAAAGTAAATAGCTACATAAATTGTTCTATTACCAAGATATTTGGATGTCTCAATGAAGAGGTGATCACCGTTCGATGGAGAAGACAGAGAAAACCTCCTAGAGAATATGGAATTCAAGCTGAGCCTTAGAAGTGTCTTTACTTCAGTGGAGAAAAGAGTGAGGGCAAAGCTCATGAACAAAAGATAATATGTTTCTGAATGTATGTATAAAGAAGGTGTAGAATAGTTTGTCTTTAATAGAGGGGTTCTTGGAGGTGTCAAGTAGGAGGTAAATTTGAAGAAGTAGGAAGGGACCAAATTATGAAGAACTCTGTATGCTAGGCAGGTTTAGATTTTAGGTCCTTGTTATTCAAGGTGTAGTCTGTGTGCTAGCCAAATAGGGATTGCTGAGCAGCTTTTTAGAAATGCAGTATTTCAGACCTACTGTGAGTAATAATCTCATTTTAACAAGATTCCCAAATGACTCGTATGTTTACTAAAATTTGAAAAGTACTGCTATAGTGAGGAGTCATTTGATTCAGTTATACTTAGTCACATGTTTATAACTAGGAACACATTTTTCAACAGAAACTATGTAAGAAATGGTAGTTAGGATTTCAGCCTAACCCATAAAGGCCTAAAACGATTCATAATTAGAAATGCTTTGTGAGATCTAATGCTGAAGTTCCAGGAGAGGCAGGAACTGCTGGACTGGAGAACAGAAAAAGCAGATTTGTGTCTTGTTTAGGGAAAGGGAAAAAGGGAAATAAACCTGTCAGACTGCTAAGGGCTGGGTTGTACAGGGCGTTAACACAAGGTCAGTGACTGGGGAATCCTGAGCCTGTAATTTCCCAAGTACTAGATTTTGGAGCATAGCATCTGTGTTGCTTTGCTTGTAGCAAATTCTCTCTTAACATAATGGTAGCCTTGATTCAGAGAAAGAAAAATTATTTCCTTAAATTATACAGTTTCTAAGATACATAGTCAAGTAAAAAAAGCACAGTGAAGAGTAGTATGTGTAGTATGCTAAAGTGAGAAATCTTTTAACACTGTTATTTTGCACATGTGCAAATATGTATGTAGAAAAATTCTGAGAAATGGAATTATTTGTAAAGAAGCTATGTGCATTTGTAATGTTGCTAGATTTTACCCAGTTGTTCTCCATAAATACTGTGTCAATTTACACTGCCACAGAATGCTAATTTATATATCCAACTTTATGATTTTGCCAATGTGATGGTTAAAAAATGGTATCCCAGTGTTGTTTTAATTTGTATTCCTCTAAATGGTGAGATTGAATATCTTTAAATCTATTTAAAAGCCATTTCTGTGAAATATCCATATTCTTGGCCAATTTTTATATTAGGGTATTTCTTTTCCTTTTTTTAATTATAGGAATTATTTATATATTAGGGAAATTAGCCCTTTGTGATATGGGTAGCAAACCTTTTTGTTAATATACAAAAATAACAATAAACAGGTAGCTAGTGAACATCATAGCCCTGGAAGTAGACCACTTAATTTGCTGCTGACCCATATTCCCTTAGATAGAGTGGAGTATGTCTTTTTTGAAAAGCATGTTCAATACTATAGTTTCATATTTGGAAAACACACAGAAGAAGTTTTATAATATAAAGTTTTAAGAAAGTAAATGTTGATGAAGTCCTTTAGCTGGTGGAACAGTTTAAAAACAATTTTTTAATTGAATGTTGTTAATTTTCAAAATTATGATTTTTGTGGGAAATCACAAAGCTGTTTTAAACCTGACTGTCTCTATATTATTCCCATTCCTTCCACTAGGTTACCACCAAAGAACATGATTTTGATCTAGGGGCTCCAGTTTCTGAAGCTGAAAAACACCAGAATATTCTCCAGCTAGAACAAGAAGTGAGAAATCAAGACAAATTCATTTCTTCACTGAAGTTACAGGTTACATTTAATTTCTCTGCATATTTCCCTAAATTAATTTGGGATGGGGGCCTATATTAAAATAAGATAGAGAATAAATACCAATTCAGTGCTCATTTAAATTGTATGGGTCTAAAATCATTCCATTTTTATCTTAACCATTTTGAAACACATAGATTCAGAGTTAGTGAGTGAAAACTATATCCCAGGTGTTGTATCAGATGCTTTCAAGTACATAATCTTACTTAATCATCCCAACTTTGTGAAATTGTGATGTTATTTCCATTTTACCAATGTGGAAGCCCAAGTTCCAAGAGTCTAAAGAATTATGATATTTGACTAATGAGTGACAGAGCTAGGATTTCTCTGAACTCCCACGTTCATTATTGTTTCTGTTCTCCTGGTGTCTGACCTGTGGTATAGCTATTAATAAAGGCTATTAAAAGAAACTTCCTCTTCTAGGAAAATGGAGTAGACTTACTTTTCCTTACTCTTCCCACTAAGTACAGCTAAAAACCCTGAATATTATGTATAAAACAAGCATAAGAACACTCTGAAAGGTGGGAGGAAGGAAGACTGGCTAGAGACCTCAGCACACAATGAATGTAGGACATGTTAGGGAGTTCCTGGTTTTTCTTTTTGTTCCATATATCCCAGGCAGAGTACTGGAAAAACTGGCAACCAGAAATCATGGGTGCAGATTTATAAAGGTCTCAGAAAAGCCATCCCTTTCTAGCTGAAGGACTAGGAATTGGGCAATCTAGCAAGGCAGATTACTCTTAGACAAGAACTGCCCACTTTAAGCAGACACCAAGGAAAAAAACTAGCTCCATTCCTGCCAGCAAAGGCTAAGAGCCCAGACATCCACCCTTCTCATGATATAACAAAGAACCCCATCCTTCCCTCATCCCCCTACCCCGCCCCACAAGGCCCCCATCCCACCAGCGTGGTATCAAAGAAGAAGGCTGAGTGGGGAACCAAGACTTTTGTGTCATTCAGGAAGTAAGGAAGTCCCCAACCCCGTATTGTCACCGGAGACCACATTGGGAGCCAAAAGTCCACTGCCACCTGGTAGTAAGAGGTGCCCCATTTCCTCTTTGCTGGGATGATATCAGAAGAGACCTAATGCGGAGTCAGAACCTTTACCACCCTCCAACAGTAACAAGTCCACACACCCACAGTGGCAGTGGAGGATACATGGGAGCGGTAATAAGGAGCCTCCATTCTTCCAGCTCTGGTGATATCAACAGAGGCCTGGTGGGGAGCCCGAATTCCCATCCCTGCCTAGCCGTAACGAGGAGCCCCACCCTTCCCAGGTGTCAAAGGAGGCCTAGTGGAGAAATTGGGCTTTTACTCCCATCCAACAGTAACAAGGCAGTGTCCCCCTTTTCTTGCTGGAGCGGTGTCACAGGAAGCCTACTGAAAGATAAGAGTCGGTGTCTTAGACTATGAGGTCTTAATAAAAAAAAGAAAAAAACACTCCTCATCCCAAAAATCAGGAAGATCTCAACCTCTATGAGAAAAGACAATCAAGAGATGCCAACACAGAGATAAATCAAATATGACAATTATCTGACAAGGATTTTAAATTAGCAATCATATAAATGCTTCAACAAGTAATTTTGACCATGCTTGAAACAAACAGAAAATCTTATCAAAGAAATAAAAGATATAAAGTACAGCCAAGTGGAATTTTGGTAGCAAACAGGCTGTTCGAAATAAAAGATATAAAGTAGAGGCAAGTGGAATTTTGGTAGCAAACAAGCTGTTCTTCAGTAGGTGAATAGAATAAACAAACTGTGGTATATAATAGAATATTATTCACTGATAAAAAGACATGAGCTATCAAGCCATAAAAAGACATGAAGGAACCTTGAAAGGATATTGTGAGGTGAAAAAAGCCAATCTGAAAAGGTTACATACTCTGTGATTCCAACTATACGACCTTCTGGGAAAGACAAAACATGGAGACATTAGAAGATCCCTGGTTGCCAGGGATTTGGAGGGAGGAAGGGGTGAATGGAGCACAGGAAATTTTTAGGGCAGTGAAACTATCCTGTATACAGTAATGATGGATACATGTCACTGTACATTTGTAAAAACCCACAGAATCAACAACCCTAAGAGTGAACCCTAATTAAACTCTGGATTTTAGTTAATAATAATGTATAATGTTGGCTCATCAGTTGTGACCAATGTACCACACTAAAACAAGATGTAAATAAGGGGAAACTGGGGTGAGTTGGAGTGGGGAGAAGGGGTATGTGGGAACTCTCTGTACTTACTGGTCAATTTTTCTGTAAACCTAAAACTGCTCTAAAAAAAAGTAAGGTCTATTAAAAAAAATACATGGGAGAAAATACTTCCAAATTATGTATCTGATAAGGGATTAATATCCAGAATATATAAAGAAGTTCTATAACTCAACAACAAAAAACCCCAAAACAACGCAATTCAAAAATGGGCAAAAAACTTGAATAGATGTTTCTCCAGAGAAGATATACAGATGGCCAATAAACATGAAAAGATGCTTAACATCACCAGTCATTAAGGAAATGCAAATCCAAACCACAATGAGATATAACTTCACACCAGTCAGGACCACTATTATCAAAAAGCAGAAAATAACAAGTGTTGGTGAGGATGTGGAGAATCTGGAACTCTTGTGCATTGCTAATGTAAAATGGTTTAAGCATAGTACAAAAAAGTTTGACAATTCCTCAAAAAGTTAAGTATAGAATTACCATGTGATCCAGCTATTCCACTCCTAGGAATATCCCCCAAAGATTAAAAGCAGGGACTCAAACAGATACTTGTACACCAATGTTCATAACAGCATTATTTATGATAGCCAAGAGGTGGAAACAACGCAGATTCCATCGATAGATGAATGGATAAACAAAATGGGGTACGTACAAACAATGGAACATTATTCAACCTTAATTCTGAAAGGAGACTACAAGATGGAAGAGCCCTGAAAACAGTGTGCTAATTGAAATAAGCCGGGCACAGAAGGACAAATATTGTATGATTCCACTTATATGAGGTAGGAAAATTCATAGATAATTATTTAATGGGTACAGAGTTTCAGTTTGTGATGATGAAAAAGTTCTGGAAATGGATATGGGATGGTTGCGCAATGTTGTGAGTGAACTTAATGCCATTGAATTTTACATTTAAAAATGGTTAGAGTGGTAAATTTTATGATGTTCTATTTTAGCACAATAAAAAAGTTTAAAAAAATACAGTAACTGAAATTAAAAACTCGGTGTTCTCAAACAAAAACATGAAGAGGAGGAGAAAAGAATGAATCAGTGAACATGAAGATAGAAGTAAAGAAATTACCTGATCTGAACAATAGAGAGAAAATAGATTGAAAAAATGTGAACAGAGGCTCAGGGACAGGTGGGAATATAACAAAAGATCTACATTTGGATCGTTGGAGTCCCAGAAAGAGAGGGAAGAGAAGGTGGGGCTGAAAAAATATTCAAAGAAATAATGGCTAAATAGTCCCCAAATTTGGCAGAAGACATAAACAAATGAAAGAAGGTGAGTGAAAAGCTACCAGGAGTCTCCCAAAGAAATCTACACTGAGACACTCCGTATTCAAACTGAAAACTAAAGACAAAAAAAATCCTGGAAGAAACGAGAGAAACAATTCATTATTTATAGGGGAGCACCAATTCAAATGGCAGCAGGTCTGGAAACATGGAGATCAGAAGGAAGTGGCACAACATCTTTCAAGTGTTGGAAGAAAAGAACTGTCAACCCAGTGCATATTCTGTATTTAGAAAAGTATGAAGGGAAAAGTAAGAAATGAAGGGAAAATTAAGATATTCTCAGATGAAGAAAACTGAGAATTTGTTGCCAGCAAAGCTACCCTAAAAGAATATCTAAAGGAATTTCTCTAACAAGGAAGGAAGTGATAAAAGGAGTAGTCTTGGAAGAATAGGAAGGAAGGAGGAACAACATATAGAGCAAAAATATGGGTAAACGTGATCAAATTTCCTTTTCTACTTTTCTAAATTATGTTTGTCGAATGTAGTTCTCAGTGCATGTAGAGAAAATATTTAAGAATTATTAATAAAGGAGGGTAGAGAGACGTAAAGGGAGGTAAGGTCTCTGCACTTCACTTGAACTGGTAAAATGTAGGCTGTGATAACTTATGAACATATAATGAAACACCTAGAGCAACCACTAAAAATCTGTAAAAAGAGTTATACTCAGAATTGCTATGGATACCTCAAACTGGAATTCTAAAAAATGTTCAAGTAACCCAGAGGAAAGTGGATAAAACAAAACAGAAAGAAAAATTAAAAAAAAAAACAACAGAGAAAACAACAGAAAAGTCACACTTGAATCTTAACATAAAAGTAAGTACGTTAAATATATGTAATCTAAATACACCAATTAGAAGCTAGAAATTGGCAGAGTGGATTAAAAAACCATGACCTAGCATTATGCTGTCTATAAGAAATTCACTTCAAATATAATGATATAGCTAGGTTGAAAGGCATTCAGACCCAAATGAAGAAATAAAACTATCCCTGTTTATAGATGACATGATCTTCTTCCTGGAAAATCTCATAACGTCTACAGTGTAAAAACTAGAACTAATAAATGAGTTCAAAAGGTCAGAATACAACACAAACATACTGTATTTTTTTTTAATGTATTTATTTATTTTTTGGCTGCATTGGGTCTTTGTTGCTGTGTGCAGGCTTTCTCTAGTTGCAGTGAGCGGGGGCTATTCTTCGTTGCAGTGCACGGGCTTCTCATTGCAATGGCTTCTCTTGTTGCAGAGCATGGGCTCTAGGTGCCTGGGCTTCAGGAGTTGTGGCTCGCGGGCTCTGGAGCGCAGGCTCAGTAGTTGTGGCACACGGGCTTAGTTGCTCCGCGGCATGTGGGATCTTCCCGGATCAGGGCTCAAACCCGTGTCCCCTGCACTGGCAGGCAGATTCTTAACCACTGCACCACCAGGGAAGCCCTGTATTTTTGTATATTATCAATTAACCTGTGGAAATCTAAATTAAAAATTACATACCATTTACAATCACTCAAATAGAAAATGGAATCCTTAGATGTAAATCTAACAAAATAAGTATGAATTCACATTCTGAAAACTACAAAATGCTAATAAGAGAAATCTAAGAAGATCTAAACAAATATTCAGGGATTGGTAGCCTCAACATAGTAAGATATCAATTCTCTCCAAATCTATATCCAAGTTTAATACAATTCCCATCGAAATCCCAGCAAAGAACAATTTTGAAAAAGACCAAAGTGGAAAGAGTCATTCTCTTTGATTTAAAAACTTAATATATAGCTACAGTAATCATGACTGTATGGTATTGCTAGAGGGACAGACATAGATCAGTGATACAGAATAGAGAGTCCAGAAATAGCCTTACACGAATACAGCCAAATGATTGACAGAGGTGCAAATGCAATCTGATGAAGAAAGGTAGTCTTTTCAACAAAATGTGCTGGAGCAATTTGATATCTTTTAGGAACAAGAATGAGCCTAGACCTAAACCTCACACCTTATACAAAAATTAACTCAGAATAGATCATAGATTTAAATGTAAAACATAAAACTATGAAAGTTTGAAAAGGTAACATAGGGACAAATCTTCAGGACCTTGGGCTTGCTGAAGAGTTCTTAGACATGACAGCAAAAGTGTGATTCATAAAAGAAAAAATTGATAATTTGAACTTCATCAAGATTTAAGTCTTTTGCTTTGTGAAAGACCCTGTTAATAGGATGAAAAGATAAGCTACAACCCCTGTTTCTGTCAAAGGAATCGTATCTAGAACATGTGGAGAACTCTCACAACTCAACAGTAAAAAGCAAACAATCCAGTTAGAAAATGAACAAAGGATATAAAGACATATTTCACAGGAGGATGTATTGTTGACAAATAAAAAGATGTTCATCTTTTCTAAACATCAGGGAAATACAAATTAAGACCATGATGAGATAACAATGCACACTGTTAAGAACAGTTAAAATAAAAAATAGTCATGATACCAAATGCTGGCAAGGATGAGGAGAAACTGGATCACTGATACATTCCTGGTGGGAATGGGGAATGGTACAGCTACTCTGGAAAATAGTTTAGTTCTTAAAAAACTAAACATACATTTACCATACAGCCCAGCAATTGCACTCTTGGGAATTTATTCCAGAGAAATGAAAACTATGTCCACTCAAAAACCTGTATACAGTTATACAGTTGTTCATAGCAGCTTTATTTATTATAGTCCCAAACTGGAAACATCTAAAACTTCCCTTAATTGGTGAATTATTAAACAAACCGTGGTAATCCATACCATGAAATATTATTCAGCAATAAGAAGGAATGAACTGTTGATCCACGTAACAACTTAGATGTCAGGGGCACTGTGCTGAGTGAAAAAGCCACCGTCAACAGATAGCATACTGTGATCTCTATCACATGATTCTGTTTATGTAACATTCTCAAAATGGCAAAATTATTATAGAGATCAGTGGTTGCTAAGAATTAAGGATGGGGAGGGAAGGCTGTGACTATACAGGAGTAACGGGAGGGTGATCTTTGTGGTGATGGAGTAGTTCTGTGTCTTATTGAGGTGGTAGTTACAGCAATTTACACGTGATAAAATGGTATAGAACAATAGGCACACGTTGTACCAATGTCAAATCTCTGGGTTTGATATTTTACTGTAATTATTTAAGATGTAACTGTTTGGGGAAACCAGGTTAAAGGCACATGAACCTCTGTACTACGTTTTCAACTTCCTGTGAACCTTTAGTTATTTCAAAATAAAAAGTTTGTGAGTTTTTTTTGCAAAAGTTTTTTTTTTAATAAAAGCTACTTTTTGAGTACCTATTATCTGCCAAAAATTTTACTTGAACTTTTATATCTCTCTAACTACACCCTGAAAATTGTAGATATTCTCTCCATTTAACAGATGAAACTCAAGAAGCTTCCATTTATTTTTTTCTGAAGTCAGATGCATCTCTTAGGATCAAGAAAATATGGTAAATTGTCCGAGGTTAAGTGACTGGTGAGGAACTGCAGCAGGATTTAAACCTGTCTGCCTCAGTCCAAAGCCCACATCCTTTGTAACCTCCTCTTCTAAAGTACTTGTGTCTTGGAATTAAGTAAAAGTGGGGCTTGATGTCAAGGTGAGGGAAGTGTTCATTTATTTATTTATAATGTATTTGTTTTATTCATTTAATAATTGAGCATCATGTGCTAGATATATAATAAATGATACAGAAATGAGAGGTATGTTGATACAGAAATTAGAGACATGATCCCTTTAAAGTCACTTAGAACTTAGTGGAAGGGACAGGGAAACAAATAATTATAACACATCTTATAAAATACTAAGATAAAAATATATAAGAAGCTGTATGGGAGCCCAGAGAGGAAAAGCATGTAACCTTTCCTGGTGGGAGGTCAGGAAACATTTTTAGCGTGTTCTTGTTGCTCAGAGATGTGGCACTGTTGAAGCCATGAACAAAGACAAAAAGATAGATAAATTGAAGTTTGTTTATCCCTATAGTTAAAAAAAAATGCTAGTAATGAAAAGAGGTAATAAGAGTGCGGGAAAGTAAAGAAACAGTGAAAGCATGGATAAGAAGAGCAAACAGGAAATCATTGCATGGTTTCTGTACTAGTTGCTAGAGGTGAGCTGCAGATTTCTTTAAAATTACTAGAGGCAAAACAACAAGAAAATTGTAAAGTAATTCACGGTCCAAAGAATAAAAACAAACCAGGTATACAAAAGAAGCACATGTTTTCCTGAAATTGAGACCTGAGCGAAGTTTTCCCTGAGGATTCTTTTTTTTTTTTTTTTTTGTGGTACGCGGGCCTCTCACTGTTGTGGCCTCTCCTGCTGCAGAGCACAGGCTCCGGGCGCGCAGGCTCAGTGGCCATGGCTCACGGGCCTAGCCGCTCCGCGGCATGTGGGATCCTCCCGGACCGGGGCACGAACCCGTGTCCCCTGCATCGGCAGGCGGATTCTCAACCACTGCGCCACCAGGGAAGCCCCCTGAGGATTCTTATAGAGAGGGTTCTGTGATATAGTATATAACATTTTCAATAAATTCCCTAACAGAGGTTTTAAAATGAGTTTAGCAAGTTTCTTACAGCATGTCTAGAGCTTAGGTGTATATTGGAGATGGTGGAGAGGGCTTGGACAGGGCAGTAGGCCTGGGACCACAAATGGTATTTGTTCATCTTATTCTCAGTGTAATGAAGCACCATAAGGCTACAGGAATTACTTCAAATTTGCATTTTCAAAGAATTTTTAGCTGTAGTTGGGAGAATGCCAAAAAAGAAGAGAGTAAGAGGTATTGCTGAAATTCAGCCTGGTTGTGATAAAAGGCTCAACTACAGAAATAAGTGCATTTACAGTTTGCCTTTTTGCTTTTTAAATTCTTCAAGTTTTTTTTGTCTCCTGGTTTTGACAATTTAAACTCTTTTCCTGTAAATCTCACAAGTTAGTGTGCCTTACAAAATACCAAAGTGAGAATTGGATTAAAATAATGGCCTTTATTGTGCTTCTTGAGTATAATAAATGTCATTGTGGTATAGTTATATATAATTCATGACCTTTAGGATATTTCCTTATATAGTGACAAATAATAAAGTTTATATTTTTAAAGAAAACTTTGTTGATTTTGATGGTTTGGAAAGAGCTCTCTCTAGTTATTTGAAAAGGGCAAGGTTACAGCAAAAATAATGTTAGAACTAAGAATAATGTTACATAAGAGATTTAGCAATTTTAGATGCTCTTTAAAGACCAAGACTGTTTTTTTCTTCTGTCTTTTCACATCTTGCACACACAGTGCCTTGAATATAGTAGGTGCTCAATAAATATTTGTTAAATATACAGTGAGAGACAAATCCTGTGGAAAAGGACTTTGTGCCACCCCTTTATCTCAGATATTTCTCTTACGGCACTTAACATGCTGTATATGTATTTCCACAAGTAATACATTCTCTGAGGCAGATAGCTAACCTATCTTTGTATCTGTTGAATTTAACATAGTTCTTGACATATTATCATTATTCAATGGGTATAACATATCTTTTTTCCTTTAAAGGCATTTGGATACCTTTGTGATAGAAAAGGCCCTTTTCTTCATCCATTGATGGTTTGATAGTGGGCTGGGAAAGAAAGCTGTGGTCCTCCACATAAGTCAGCAAATACTTGATTGATTTGGTATTTAGCTTAGTCAAGTAAGCTACTGATATGTTCAAAAGGACTTTTCTAAAGAGTTAACATATTTTGATGACAGTAGTTAGAAACTTAATTCTAAAGAATGCCTAATTGATGATATTAATTATTAAAATTAAATAATTTCAAGACTGGTTTCTTTTCTGCAGATATAAATATTTGGCAATTTTTCTAATAGTTTTGTTAAATATCAACACTAAGTGGTTTTTTTTGTTATTAAGCTGTAAATTGTTTTGAGAATTATAGCTGTAAACCTTTAAATTTTCACTTAGTATATTTTTTTCAGATAGGTAATACAGTCACATGGTACAAAATTCAGAAAGTAAAAAAAGATATATAGTTAAGTCTCCTTGCCAGGGAAGCAAACCTCCCTTCCTGAATCCAGTCACCTAGTTGTTCTCCTCAGAGGGAAGCTAAGGAAATAGTTTAATTTGATTATTTTCTTTCTACTTATAACAGATTGAAGATCTCAAACAGACAAATCATGGCTTGGAAGAATGTGTTAGGAAACTCTTGGATGGTAAGGAGGTGGTAAGCAGTCAAGTAGAGGATTTAACCAGCCACAATGAGCATCTTTGTCAAGAATTGATTAAAATTGACCAACTAGCAGAGCAACTAGAAAAAGAGAAAAAGTTTGTGGTGGATACTGCCAACAAGGAACTTGAAGAAGCAAAGGTATTAGATTGATCACTGATCAAGTTTTTTTTTTAACTGAGGTATAATTGACATATAACATTATATTAGTTTCAGGTATACAACATAATGATTCAATATTTGTATGTATTGTGAAATGATCACCACAAGTCTAGGTAACATCCAACTACTGATCAGGATTTTAATTCTACTTTAAACATCATATAGTTATTAATGCAGTGGAAAAAGTGGCATTCTCATTTACATCATTTGAAAGTTTTTTAGATTTGACATTGTAATTAAATGTCTATTCTAAGGATTAAATTGTTTTGTGTCTCACATTTTATTTCTTTTAAAAATTTTTACTCAAAAATTTTCCTAAGTAATATGTAGTCATAGTAAAAACTCAAAGCAATGGGAATGTTCTGTATATAGAACATTTCTCTTTCTCCCTAATCCTTTTTTCCTCTGCAGAGGTATCTACCAACAAGTATATATATATATATATATATATATATATATTTCCATTCTTCTTTTCTGTTTTCACACATACACAATTTATTTCACACTTTAAAAGTGGGTTTTTTTTAACCAAAGCTTTTAAATTTCTATGTAGTCAAATTTGTCAATCTTTACTGAATTCTGAGTTTTGATCTTTTATTTTTCTGAGGTCCCACCCCCTTTTAAAACATTTGAATGAGACTTCCCTGGTGGCGCAGTGGTTAAAAATCCACCTGCCAATGCAGGGGACACAGGTTTGATCCCTGGTCCGGGAAGATCCCATATGCTGCAGAGCAACTAAGCCTGTGCGCCACAACTACTGAGCCTGCGCTCTAGAGCCCAGGAGCCACACTACTGAGCCCGTGTGCCACAACTACTGAAGCCCTCGGGCCTAGAGCCTGTGCTCCGCAACAAGAGAAGCCACTGCACTGAGAAACCTGCACACCGCAATGAAGAGTAGCCCCTGCTCACCGCAACTAGAGAAAGCCCACACGCGCAGCAACAAAGACCCAATGCAGCAAAAATAAATAAAATAAATAAAAATTTAAAAATATATATTTGAATAGACTTTATTATTTTAGAGCAGTTTTAGGTTCATAACAACGTGAAGCAGAAGGTAACAGAGATTTCCCATATACTCCCTGCCCCCACACATGCCTAGTCTCCCCCATTATCCGCAATCCCCCACCAAAGTGGCACATTTGTTACATTTTATGATAAAGAATTGACATATTGGGGCTTCCCTGGTGGCACAGTGGTTAAGAATCCGCCTGCCAATGCAGGGGACATGGGTTCGAGCCCTGGTCTGGGAAGATCCCACATGCTGTGGAGCAACTAAGCCCATGCATCACAACTACTGAGCCTCTACTCTAGAGCCTGCAAGCCACAACTACTGAGCCCATGTGCCACAACTACTGAAGCCTGTGTGCCTAGAGGCCATGCTCCACAACAAGAGAAGCCACTGCAATGAGAAGCCCGCACACAGCAACGAAGACCCAACGCAGCCAAAAATAAATAAATAGATAAATTTATTTAAAAAAAGAATTGACATATCATGATCACCCAGAGTCCATAGTTTACATTAGGGTTCACTCTTGGTGTTGTACATGCTATGGATTTGAACAAATGTAAAATGACATGTATCTACCATTATAGTATCAAACAGTAATTTCACTGCCCTAAAAACCCTCTATCTCCACCTAAGGTTTTTTTTTTTTTTTTTTTTTGGAGGGGGGTACGCGGGCCTCTCACTGTTGTGGCCTCTCCCGTTGCGGAACACAGGCTCCAGACGTGCAGGCTCAGCGACCGTGGCTCACGGGCCCAGCCGCTCCGCAGCATGTGGGATCTTCCTGGACCAGGGCACGAACCTGTGTCCCCTGCATCGGCAGGCGGACTCTCAACCACTGCGCCACCAGGGAAGCCCTCTCCACCTAGTTTTGAACCTTGTTTAGGAAGGCCTTCTCACCTCAAGAGCTACAAGAATATTTTCTACAGTTTTCTTTAAAGAATTCTTAATATGTATATTTAAAGTTTTAATCCTTCTGGAATTTCTTTTTGTTCTAGTATGAGGTATGGTTGAATAGTCCTTTCTTCAGTCACTGATTTAAAGTGCCATTTTAACAGCTACTGAATTCTTATATGTGCATGGATATGTTTCTGGACGATTTGGTTTCATTGATTCATTTGCCATCTTCTATGCCACTACCATATTATTTTAATAACTATAGCTTTATGATATTTTGATAAACATTTTATTTCTTGATTAAATTTTAGTACCCTACCATGACCTTTAGAAACTAGGAATTTAAACACTACTATAAAATGAAGACAGTTTGATTTCTCATTGTTGTCTAATGGCTTACAGGCAAGACACATGGTATATCTGAAAGCCAGAAAACAACCTGTTGAATTTTTAAGTGATAATGTGCTTATTCATCTTGATTTTATTAATCACCAAATTAGTAAATTGTGTCTGTAAGATGGTAGTTTCCCAAAGCTAATTGTTATTACATGTTATTTCATACACATCCTTTTAATATACTCTTGGTAGCATATATAATAAAGCATATATTATTATATAATATAATAAAAAATAATTATATTATTATTTATTATAATAACATAATAAAGCATATTATATGGTACTCTTGGTAGCATATGATAAAGCACTTAAATAAATGATCAGGCTATAAACATAAGTGTTATTGAAGACATTATTTGTTACAGTAATTTGAAATCTAAGAGCCTAGTTAATGAACACTAGGATGGTATTTGTTTACATACAGTAGCCTCACTTATTTAGAGTGTGTACAGGATAAGTCTGTATTAGTGAAAAGTCTGAATAATGGAATATTTAAATACATGAAGTTTATTACTTTAATATAAGGACACAATCTTCTTGAACAATGTTGCCGGGAGGAGGTCCTTAGGAGAACTATTTGAGAGAGTAGATAAGAATGATTTGTTTTTAACTTGCAAATTATTTATCTTGTAATAGTTGCTACCAAAGTATTTGAAGGATATTTAAAAGTAACGTAACTATTTTAAACATTCTCAACAAACTTTTTTGTTTGTATTGTTTCTTTTTTAATAATAGTTATCATTCATTCACAGTTTAATGGTAAATTGAGTTCAGTCTTAATTATAAAAATTGTCAAAAAACACTGGATTGATGTTTTATTATGTCTTTCTTGTTTTCTTCTTCAAATTTAAAATTAACAGCACTCCTTCCCAGACTGTGGGAAGCCTAGTTGGCCAAATTCCCATAAAGAGAATGCCTGGTTTAGAAGTCATCAATTTTAAAGGGTTGTTAGGGTCTGTGTTCTAGAGAGACAGTGAGTACTCTTTGAGGGTGAATCCTCTGCTATCAAAAGGAAGAATTTCAGGAATGCAGAACATCTAAAATAAAAGAGTTAGGATTTACCTAAAACTGAAAATATTAAATTCATAGACGGAAATTCTGCCTAGCTCAGAAAAGAGTGTTTCTAGGAAATAGATATCCATATATATATGATGTGGAATGTTTGGTGTATTCGAGAATTGGAAAGCTATTTGTAGAAGAGGTGGACTGTAGTCTTAGGGTAGAGATAACATTGCTGATGCAGGGAAAACATTGGAAAGTTAATAAAGAGAGGACAAAATGGAAATAGGTCCTTTGTGTTGGTAAAATGCCCTGAAATGAAAACACCAACCTCAGTAAGGGGATGTTCCAGGTAGAATGGGGATTAGAAAGATGCATGAAAGGTGCTGGGAATGTGAATACCAATGTGTGTTGTTATCATCATGAAGTCATTGGGTGTACAGTTTAGGCGTCTAGTCACTGGGGAGAGATTCCTTGTCTGATTTGTGAGATGAGACTTGAAACAAGAGAATTTCTAATTTGAGAGCTGAGAATGTTTGGGTCCCTGTACTATTTGAGATTATTCTTTAGATATGTGGAGGTAGAGTCTGAGGCTAAAACTGCTGTTTGTCTAGAATTGAGATAGTATTAAATTTATTTACTCAGAAGAGTTTACTTTTAGTCATATTTTTAAAGTCCACTGAGTAACTTCTTCCATCATTCATTCCATGAACATGTTTTGAGGATTTGCTATTGTATTATCTATCACTATGTAACAAGTTACCCCTAAATCTTAATGACTTCAAACAACAAACATTTATATCTCACAGTTTTAAGTGCAGCTTAACTAAGTAGTTCTAGTTCATGGTTTCTCAGGAAATTGTAATCGAGGTGATGGCCAGGCTGCAGTCATGGCTTGATTGGTACTGGAGGATTTGCCGTTAAGATGACTTATTCAGATGGCTCTTGGCTTTTGACAGGAAGCTTAGTTCCTTGACATGTGAACCTCTCCCTAGGTTGTTTGATATACCCTTTTTTTAAAAATATAAGTTTATTTATTTATTTATTTACTTTTGTTTGCATTGGGTCTTCGTTGCTGCGCGTGGGCTTTCTCTAGTTGCGGTGAGCGGGGGCTACTCTTCATTGCAGTGCGTGGACTTCTCATTGAGGTGGTTTCTCTTGTGGAGCACGGGCTCTAGGCACGCGGGCTTCAGTAGTTGTGGCACGCGGGCTCAGTAGTTGTGGTTCTCAGGCTCTAGAGTGCAGGCTCAGTAGTTGTAGCTCGTGGGCTCTAGAGTGCAGGCTCAGTAGTTGTAGTGCACAGGCTTCAGTAGTTGTGGCACGCGGGCTCAGTAGTTGTGGCTTGCAGGCTGTAGAACGCAGGCTCAGTAGTTGTGGTGCATGGGCTTAGTTGCTCTGCGGCATGTGGGATCTTCCCAGACCAGGGCTCAAACCCGTGTCCCCTGCATTGGCAGGCGGATTCTTAACCACTGCGCCACCAGGGAAGTCTCTTGATATATTCTTTATGGCATCTGGCTTCCCATTGGAGCCAGTGATCCAAAAGAGACAACAAGGAAGAATTTCCAGTGCCTGTTATGATCCAGTCTCAAGAGTTACATACCGTCACTTCCACCATATCCTGTTCTTTAGAAGTGAGTCACTAAGTATAGACCACACTTAAGGGGCAGAGAAATTAAGCTCCATCTTTTGAAGGAAAGAGTATCAGAATTTTGGGACATATTTTAAAGCTCCCACAACCGTAAGCCTTCTTTGATCTTTTCTTCTTGAGTTGTTATCATTCATGACTTAATGCAGTGTTTCCCAGATTACTGAACACAAGTTTGTGAAATATGAAGAAACAGAGTTGCAATTTTACCATTACTATTTCTTCATACAGTTTATATTTTTAATTAACATGCGGCCATTATTGGACTGGATCTCTGGTAGCTCTTGTCATTACTATTACTTTGTATGTGATTCGGTCAAAAATGCTTCAGAACCTACTATGAGGAAGACAAGGCGTAAAGCCTGTATCAGTTTCTGACCTACACCCCCAACCACACATGCTTATTCCCTCTCTCTCTCCCTGATTCATTTTTCTCTAGCACTTTCCTACTACTTTCCTCCTCCTTCCCTCTGCTGCAGCCACACTGACCTCCTTACTATTCCTTGGAATTTAGCAGACAATCTTTTGCCTTTTGCTATAGCTGAATGTTCTGCCTGGAATATTCTCCCGAATTTTTACATGGTTGACTCCCGCAGTGAGGACTTCCCTGATCACCCCCTTTAAAATTCCAGCCTATTCCTTCATAAACACTCCCAATATTCTTAAGGATATTGCTCTTTTTTTCAAATATAGTATGTAATTTATTCGTTGGGTTTATTTTTTGTTGTCTATCCAGCTGGAATGTAAGCTGTCCAAAGGCAAGGATCTTTGTCTATTTTATTCCCTTTTTAAAAATCTTAAGTATAGAACAGATGTGAGTACTCATTATATATTTTTGAATGACACAATGACTATCTGATATATACTTTACCTATTATCTTTTATTTTTCTCTTTTCAACGAGAATGTAAGTTCCATGAGGGTAGAGGTTTCTGTCTGTTTTATTCACTGCTATAGCCAGCAAATAACACAATGTCAGACACATAGTAGACCCTCATTAAACAGTTGTCAAATAAATGAAAGCACTGGGCTGGCATCTTTTCATTTGAGCCAGTTATAAGTTTGTTTTTCAGAGTGGAATAAGCATTAATGTTTTTATCTTTATAAAAGTAATACATATTTTTTTAATAGAAGAGTATAATGAAGAAAATAATATGTACTGTTAATCACACCTTGCTATACCTAGACATAATCTATCTTGCACAATTTACTTATTGGTTATGTTCCATCTGTATCTAGGATATGTGTGTATAAATTTATTTTTTACAAGAATGTGTCATACTAGATAAAATTTTTGGCAGTGTGAGTTTTTATACTTAATATATATGGACATCTTTGCACATAATTCAGTATAGATCCATTTTTTTAGTGTCTACATAGTAGTACACAGTAAAGCATTGAAAAATTATCAAAATTATCCAAAACTATATATAACCTTATCCAAACTGTATGTAAGTTATATTCTATACCATAACACCCCTTAGTATATCATAAACTAAAATATAACTGCCAGAGAAATCTTAGAACTTTGGTCTCAAGAACAAATGGGAAGGGATAATTGCAGAAAATTCAAATTTAAAATATAACAGGAGACATTTGTGATTAGAATAACAAGGGGGAGGTTTATGGATTGAGAAATCCATTAAGCTAATATGCCAACTTTTAACAAAGAGATTTACAGCTTTACATAAAAACATAGTCACTATCCTCCAGGAACGTACAATCTAGTCATAGACTAGATATATGATTGCAGGTGGCTGGCTATACTGTAAGACTTTTAAGACAATGTTATAAAACTGATAAAATAAGTATTTTGTGGGTTGGATTGAACTAAACTATTAAAAGAATTCAGAGGAAAGAGCAATCACTTCTGACTATGGTGACTTGGGAAAACTTATTCTAGTCATTCTTTTGACTCTTCCGCATTATCATCTTCAAAATTATAATTAGTATTAACAGTTTGTTCCAGTTTATGAGGAGCAATTTGACAAAATAAAATCAATTAGTATTTTATACAAAACATTAGACAATTTAAAGGAACTGCTTCATTTCATTCTAGGTTCTTTTACCATCAAAAGTAGGTAAACATAAGAGTGGATTATCTTTTCTTTCATAAAGTATTCACTGTCTGCATGTTTTTATTTTTAAGCAGCTCCTGTTTTTGATGCTCTCTTTCCAATGAAATCAGTTTAAACATTTTACACCAAATAACAATTTTTTCTGGCTTGTTTTTCAGATTGAACTCATTTGCCAGCAAAATAATATAATAGTATTGGAAGATACAATAAAAAGACTCAGATCTGTAAGTACATTTTTCATAAATATATATTAAGGAATCATTTTTATTCTGTTAGTAGGACAGCAAAAATTGTACATATGTTTTGGCTCTCATGCATTTTGTGAACAGTAAAAAATGTTTGTTTTCTAAAATCAGCACTCTCTGGTTGATGCCCAGGGGTACTCCCATCCGTAAGAGTGATGCTATTCTTGCTCTATTTCATCATTACTCCTTTCTTTCCTAGAGCTGGAGAGAACTTTTGGTTGGTTTTATTAATGCTCTTAGCTGTTACTTGATTAAAATGACGGCTGTGAGTAATTTAATTCTCAAAATGTAAGATGTATTTGTGTACACATTTATTCCTCTTAATAATATTTTAAAGTCAAATGTTGTTACTTAGTTCTGAGTAATATGTTCTCTTTAACAATGTGAAATGAAAATTGCTCTGATTAGACATTTTAGTGTTATCATTTAAAATACTTGAAACATCCTCTCTAAAATATCTGTACTTTTTTCCCAATAAAGTATTGGTAAAATAAATGTTGTAAAACAAATGTTTCTAAATATATTAAAGTGAATGGAAATGCACTTGAAAGTATATACAAGTATAGAATATCCAGCATTCATTTAATTTATTCATTCATTGAACGATTATTGAGCAAAACTTGAATGCTATGAACAGGTGCTTTAATAGTAGCATACAAGTTTCTCTAAGCAAATTAATTCCATTTTTAGGATTTGTTACTAGATCTGATATAAGAAACAATTCTGGCCTCTCTGAAATTTCTTTACTATTTTTTCTTCAAAGTTATTGAGTAAATGTAGGGACATTTTCAGTGAAATAGAAATACACTACATTCAGAAATGCTGGAAAAGAAAGGTATCTAACTGCTTTTTAAAAAGTATTGATGAATTATTATTTTTTTAATTATTTTCAAAATACCAAATTTATTATTTTTAAGGATCCTGTTTGCTTTCAGCTTTCATTTAGAAAATGATGCTATAGTTTAGCTTGAAATAATGGCCTAATTTTTTCCTCCTTGGCAAGATAATTTTAGAGACTGAAAAAGCACAAAATAAATCTCCTTCCAGACTTGATTCCTTTGTCAAAACTTTAGAAGCAGACAGAGAATACTACAAGAGAGAAGCTCAAAATTTGAGAAAGATGATCAGAAGTAGATCTAAAAGCCCAAGACGCCCATCTCCATCTTCCCGGGTAGGTTTTGGAAACTTATAAATACTTTAGAGTTTGTTGCTCAGTGACTTTTATTCTTTGATTTATCTAATCTGGAAATAATTCCTTTTAATTTGGCATGAATTGGTATACCAACGAGGATGGGAGACAGAGCTCTCTTTGATAGCACAGTGGATTGTTGAAATTGGCCTTTATCCACAGCATTAGTCGTGGTTGGGGGTAATCATACAAATGTGGAGCAATTTGGGATGAAGTTGTTTAAAAGAGAGGCGATTTTTAAACTTTTTTCATCATTCCATTATATCGTCATGTTTGCTTAACTAGAGATCGTGTGCTGCCATCAGTAGCACCTTTCTATCAGTAACACATGTCAAAGAATAATTTCAGATTTCTTTTTTAAAAAATTTTATTGAAGTATAGTTGATTTACAATGTTCTGTTTAATTTCTGCTGTATAGCAAAGTGACTCAGTTATACATATGTATTCTTTTTCATATTCTTTTCCATTTTGGTTTATCACAGGATACTGAATATAGTTCCCTGTGCTCTACAGAAGGACCTTGTTGTTTATTCAGATTTCTTATGTAATAATTGTAGGGTACAAAGTGTGATGTAGAGCTTTTGAAGACAACAAGAGACCGTGAAGAGCTCAAATGCATGCTGGAAAAATATGAGCGTCATTTGGCAGAAATTCAGGGTAATGTCAAGGTTCTCACATCTGAGAGAGACAAGACCTTTTTTCTGTATGAGCAGGTAAACTTATTTATAAGTAAACAAAATACATAAATACTAACAATTCTACAGATAGGTAATTCTTTAAGTTCTATGAGAATGCTTAAATCTGTCAATCAAATTAATCTAACATTTGGGAATTACCTTTGTTCTTATGATATTCTTAATGAAATGTAATGTATTTGTGTATGTGTACACACACACACACACACACACACACACACACACACACACGTTATCCCCGTATCCGAAAAAGCTCATATGCATGCATTGGAATAGTCTGATTTTTGGAATAAGAAATGGGGAAAGTGTTAAATGATAGGGTGTGGTGAGTTCAAGGTAAAAAATTTGGACTTGGGGGTTAAAAAATACAAACACATCACTTTGATGTACTGTCAATCACTTTAGGAATTGCCATATAATTTAATATAGAGAGTAAAATCAGTTTGTAATTTATCTCTATTTTTAGCTTAAGATTATATAACCCTTATTAATCAAATGGCTTCTTGACTCAACAAATAAACCCCATACATCACCAATATAATTTATTTTTAAAATGTCAAATTTTATTAAGAATTACAGCTACTAAGTGCAGGGTTCTGGACTTGCTACTCTAAGAGATAGAAAAAATAAACCAGACACTGTTTTATATGTTTGCAATCTAGTTGGGGAGATAAAATATATTATCTTGTATTTACTTTTTGTTACTTTAGCATAAGTAGTCTAGAAGATACTGTAAGAAATAAAAGAGGTGAGTACTTTTAGTTATGGTTATCAAGATCTTTGCTAGACGATGTGGAGTTTGAGCCCTTAAGGATGAATGGGGTTTCTTTTATCTTGAAAGGGGTAAGAAAGAACATTCCAGACTAAAGGAATGGTATGAAGCAAAGGATAAAGGTGGGAAAGTCAGTACATAAATGGATCAGTTTATGACTAGAATAAAAGTATATGTCAGTGGAGTAAGGGCTTGAGAGGTAGACTAGACTAGAGCAGGAGTCTGAAAACATTTTCTGTAAAGGCCCAGATAAGAAATAGCTTGGGCTTTGCAGGCCATGTGACTTCTGACACAGCTATTCAACTCTATTGTTGTAGTGTGAAAGCAGCTATAGATAATATACAAATGAATGAGTTTGGCTGTATTCCAGTATAATTTATTTATGAACACTGAAATTTGAGTTTCATATTCTTTTTACCTGTTGTGAAATATTCACCTTGTTTTGATTTTTTTTTAACCATTTAAAAATATAAAAAACATTTTCAGTTTACAGAGTTACAAAAATAGGCAGGCTGGATTTGGCCTGTGAACTATATATAGTTTGCCAATTTCTAGACTACATGGTAGGAGCTGTTCAGAGGGCCCTATAGGAGGTTTATACTTTGCTTTCTTATAAGCAATGGACAGTCTGTTTTTTTTTTAAAGTGGAAGAAATATGATGAAATCTACATTTTTACAATTTTAATCTGGTAACAGTTCTTTATTATCTCTTATGTAATCTTTCTATGTTATCATCTTATATAACAATTTCTCCTTCAGGAGATTTGGAGGAGGGGGAAACCATGGACTCTTTTTTTTTTTAATTAATTAATTTATTTGTTTATAGTTTTGGCTGCATTGGGTCTTTGTTGCTGAGCGCGGGCTTTCTCTAGTTGCGGTGAGCGGGAGCTACTCTTCATTGCAGTGTGTGGGCTTCTCATTGCTGTGGCTTCTCTTGTTGCTGAGCACGGGCTCTAGGCGCGTGGGCTTCAGTACGTGTGGCATGCAGGCTCAGTAGTTGTGGTCCACGGGATTAGTTGCTCTGTGGCATGTGGGATCTTCCCAGACCAGGGCTCAAACCCGTGTCGCCTGCATTGGCAGGTGGATTCTTAACCACTGCACCACCAGGGAAGTCCCCATGGACTCTTCTTTTTTTTTTTTTAAACATCTTTATTGGGGTATAATTGCTTTACAATGGTGTGTTAGTTTCTGCTTTATAACAAAGTGAATCAGTTATACATATACATATGTTCCCATATGTCTTCCCTCTTGCGTCTTCCTCCCTATCCCACCCCTCCAGGCTGTCACAAAGCACCGAGCCAATATCCCTGTGCCATGCGGCTGCTTCCCACTAGCTATCTACCTCACGTTTGTTAGTGTATATATGTCCATGACTCTCTCTCGCCCTGTCACAGCTCACCCTTCCCCCTCCCCATATCCTCAAGTCCGTTCTCCAGTAGGTCTGCGTCTTTATTCCTGTCTCACCCCTAGGTTCTTCATGACATTTTTTTTTCTTAAATTCCATATATATGTGTTAGCATACGGTATTTGTCTTTTTCTTTCTGACTTACTTCACTCTGTATGACAGACTCTAGGATAAAGAAGATGTGGCACATATATACAATGGAATATTACTCAGCCATAAAAAAAGAAACGAAATTGAGCTATTTGTAATGAGGTGGATAGACCTAGAGTCTGTCATGGACTCTTTAGAAGGCTGTTAACAGTAGTCCATGCATGAAGCATTAAGGGACTAATCTAGGGTGCGATCAGTGGAAATAAAGATAGGGACAGATGCAAAAGACACTGAAAAGGAAGACTTAACAAGATTTGATTTCAGCACAAAGGAGGGACAAATGGAGATCACTGAAGTTCTGTTTTGAATGACTGAAGAATTGTGGTAATAGAAAAAGAAACAGGAAAGTCATCAGTGGTTTGAGAGAAAAGATGTGTTTGGTTTGAGGGAGATAGAGTAAGATGATGGTGGTACATCAGGTAGTAACTGCCATCAGGCAGTAAGAAATGTGGGACTGGAGTGGGGAGAGAGGCAAAAGCTGAGTATGTAGATTGAGAAGTCGTCTGTTTTGAGCCTTCAGAATGGATGAAGTTTCTGAATGAGAAAGCTATAAATAGAGTAACAGAGAAGTCAAGATGGAATCTTGGGAAGTTTTATTCAATTGGTAGAGGAACCTTTGAAAGAGATAAAGAAGACAGGAAACTAAGGCAGAACAGTGTTACACGCCCAAGGAAGGAAGGAATCTCAAGGAGAGTGCTGAAGGCAATGGCAAGTGTTGCCGAAATATCAAGAACAGGAACTGAGAAGAGGCCATTAGATTTGGTGAGCTCATTAGGTGAAATTCTGCAGAGTGGTGGGTGTGGGAGCCAGGTTAGCCTGGGGAGAGAGAGTGGGAGGTAAGGAACAGGCAAGATGTACAATCCATGGCACTAAAAAAAAAAAGCCTGTCAAAGGAAAAAGAGACATTTGATGGTAAATGGGGCAGCAGGATTTAGTGACAGTTTTTCAAGATATGGGAGTTGTGTGCATGGTTGAAGAAGTAGAGAAAGAGCCAGTGGAGAGGATGATATTCAAAAAAAAGTAGGATGTGAAACAAAAGTAGGATTCAAAAAGTAGGATATGAAATCATCTGTAGATATAGAATAGATTTGGAACCCGAGGATGGTTGTTGAACAAGTGTGTAAAGAGTTTGTTGGGTTGTCAGTAAGGATTGATGGGCCCTTCTGTCAGGGTAAAAGTAGCCAGGACATGGAAATGGCATATACATTTTGGAGAGAAAGACTGGAACGCTATGATATTTTTTAAACCAGTATTCTACCTGAGTTGTGCTGAATTCAAATTTATCACAAAATGGATGGAGTAAACCCACAGCCAACATCATTCTCAATGGTGAAAAACTGAAAGCATTTCCTCTAAGATCAGGAACGAGACAAGGTTGCCCACCCTCGCCACTGTCTTTCAACATGGTTTTGGAAGTTTCAGCCACGGCAATCAGAGAAGAAAAAGAAATAAAAGGAATCCAAATCAGAAAAGCAGAGATAAAACTGTCACTGTTTGCAGATGACGTGATACTGTACGTAGAGAATCCTAAAGATGCTACCAGAAAACTACTAGAGCTAATCAATGAATTTGGTAAAGTAGCACGATACAAAGTTAATGCACAGAAATCTCTTGCATTCCTATACACTAATGATGAAAAATCTGAAAGAGAAGTTAAGGAAACACTCCCATTTACCATTGCAACAAAAAGATAAAACACCTAGGAATAAACCTACCTACGGAGACAAAAGACCTGTATGCAGAAAACTGTAAGACACTGGTGAAAGAAATTAAAGATGATACAAATAGATGGAGAGATATACTATGTTCTTGGATTGGAAGAATCAGCACTGTGAAAATGACTATACTACCCAAAGCAATCTACAGATTCAATGCAACCCCTATTAAACTACCAGTGGCATTTTTCACAGAACTAGAACAAAAAATTTCACAATTTGTATGGAAACACAAAAGACAACAGCTAAAGCAATCTTGAGAAAGAAAAATGGAGCTGGAGGAATCAGGCTTCTGGACTTCAGACTATACTACAAAGCTAAAGTAATCAAGACAGTATGGTACTGGCACAAAAACAGAAATATAGATCAATGGAACAGGATAGAAAGCCCAGAGATAAACCCATGCACATATGGTCACCTTATCTTTGATAAAGGAGACAAGACTATACAGCGGAGAAAAGACAGCCTCTTCAGTAAGTGGTGCTGGGAAAACTGGACAGCTACATGTACAAGAATGAAATTAGAACAGTTCCTAAAACCATGCACAAAAATAAACTCAAAATGGATTAAAGGCCTAAATGTAAGGCCAGACATTATAAAACTCTTAGAGGAAAACATAAGCAGAACACTCTATGACGTAAATCACAGCAAGATCCTTTTTGACCCACATCCTAGAGAAATGGAAATAACATAAAAGTAAACAAATGGCACCTAATGAAGGTTTTGCACAGCAAAGGAAACCATAAGCAAGACGAAAAGACAACTCTCAGGATGGGAGAGAATATTTGCCAACGAAGCAACTGACAGAGGATTAATCTCCAAAATATACAAGCAGCTCATGCAGATCAATATCAAAAAAAAAACCAAAACAACCCAATCCAAAAATTGGCAAAAGACCTAAGTAGACATTTCTCCAAAGAAGATATCCAGATGGCCAACAAACACATGAAAGGATGCTCAACATCACTAATCATTAGAGAAATGCAAATCAAAACTACAATGAGGTATCACCTCACACCAGTCAGAATGGCCATCATCAAAAAATCTACAAACAATAAATGCTGGAGAGGGTGTGGAGGAAAGGGAACCCTCTTGCACTGTTGGTGGGAATGTAAATTGATACAGCCACTATGGAGAACAGTGTGGAGGTTCCTTAAAAATCTAAAAGTAGAACTGCCATATGACCCAGCAATCCCACTACTGAGAAAACCATAATTCAAAAAGAGACATGGTTCATTGCAACACTATTTATGATAGCCAGGACATGGAAGCAACCTAAGTGTCCACTGACAGGTGAATGGATAAAGAAGATGTGTCACATATACACAATGGAATGTTACTCAGCCATAGAAAGAAATGAAATTGCGTTATTTGTAGTGAGGTGGATGGACCTAGAGTTTGTCATACAGAGTGAAGTAAGTCAGAAAGAGAAAAAGAAATACCGTATGCTAACACATATATATGGAATCTTAAAAAAAAATTGTTCTGAAGAACCTTGGGACAGGACAGGAATAAAGATGCAGATGTAGAGAATGGACTTGAGGACATGGGGAGGCAGAAGGGTAAGCTGGGACAAAGTGAGAGTGGCATGGACATATATACACTAAAATGTAAAATAGATAGCTAGTGGGAAGCAGCTGCATAGCACAGGGAGATCAGTTCAGTGCTTTGTGACCACCTAGAAGGGTGGGATAGGGAGGGTGGGACGGAGACGCAAGAGGGAGGGGATATGGGGATATATGTATACATATAGCTGTTTCACTTTGTTATACAGCAGAAACTGACACAACGTTGTAAAGCAATTATCCTCCAAATAAAGATGTTAAAAAAAAAAGTCTAAAAAAAAAAATAGATGGAGTACCATATATATTTCTTAGTAAAACACTGTCTCTTTCATTGACTGCTTCCAAATTAATTTGTTTTTTAATTTTTGGCAAAGACATTGTAAACCAAGCTTCTATTTGTAGACATTCATTTACATATGGGGGAATCATTTGCATTTATATGTGTAAACTCATTAAAGAATTATACCATTATCCTGCCGCATGCATATTAATATAGGTTTGCATTTTAACTGGCTGGATATAAGATAGCTGTATTTATTTCTGTTCTAAAGCTTGTTAAATAAAAGTCTATCTGTGTATTTAAATAATAGGCACAGGAAGAAATTGCCCGACTTCGACGAGAAATGATGAAAAGCTGTAAATCTCCTAAATCAACAACAGCACATGCCATCCTCCGGCGAGTGGAGACTGAGAGAGATGTGGCCTTCACTGATTTACGAAGAATGACCACAGAACGAGATAGTCTAAGGGAAAGGCTGAAGGTTTGAAAGAATTTTATCTATACAAGCATTTGTGAGACACCATGCAGTGACATTGAAAGCGCTCTGTTTTGTTTTTTAAACAGATTGCCCAAGAGACAGCATTTAATGAGAAGGCTCACTTGGAACAAAGGATAGAGGAGCTGGAGTGTACAGTTCATAATGTAAAGAAAAATCACTTTTGCACTTTCGGCTATAAACTCTCAGCGGTTCCCCCCTTTCCCCCTTTTCTGTGTTCAGAGAAGTTGGTTTTTTGTTTTTTGTTTTTGTTTTTTTGTGGTACACGGGCCTCTCACTGTTGTGGCCTTTTCTGTTGCGGAGCAAGGCTCCGGACACGCAGGCTCAGCGGCCATGGCTCACAGGCCCAGCTGCTCCGTGGCATGTGGGATCTTCCCAGACCGGGGCACGAACCCATGTCCCCTGCATTGGCAGGCGGACTCTCAACCACTGCGCCACCAGGGAAGCCCCGAGAAGTTGGTTTTTTATGATAGTGTTTGTAATCCTAATATATTTATGGTAGTATGTATGGTGTAAATGGTCACTTTTTCATTATTTATTTCTTTCTAAAAAATGTGAGTGAAGTCTTTTTTTGTGTTAGGTTGCAAAGTGTGTTCTTTTAAATAAACCATTAGGGATGCATTCTAAGGGATTTTAGCAACTTTTTCATCTCCCTGTTTCATTAACAATAACATTGCCAGGGATAGAAAAACTGGCTTATTCTACCTAAAGAGTAGCTAGGGTAGAGAAAATTATAATGAAATGGCAATTAATGAAATGTATTTAAACTGAATTTAATTGTGAAGCATCACCTTTTTACTAATCAAGGATTTGAGATGCTATGAATATATATTTGAAATGTTTTTACTATATAAACAGAATTAAGGGAATTCAACTTTCTGTTAACCAAATTTAACTGATTATATTTCTGAATTCATCTGTTTTATGTTGTTATAATGAGTTTTAGAAAAAGCAGTAGACAGGAGAAAAACATTATTTTTCATAATCCCACTTTATATATGTAATTTGTTAATGCTGAGCAACAAATAAGAAATCCTTTTGCAAATAAGCTGTGTGTGCTATAGTCCAGCTGAACCAGACTGAAAATATAGATGCGTATACTGTGATAGGCTTTATGGAAAAGCTGTGCAGTGGCTTGTCTGAGTTCCTGCTCCACGGTCGCCTTGTCCGTACAGCCTCCTGCAACGTTTAAGTCTAATCTGATCATCTCATTGTGTGAATCTTATATACCGGTTTGTACAAAGAGAGGATGTCTCTTTAGGAAGATTACTGAAACATTTTTAGTGATGGCAGTAACTTTGTCATTCTGCTTGTATAGCTCGATGATGAACGTATGGAACAAATGTCAAATATGACTTTGATGAAGGAAACCATAACCACTGTGGAAAAAGAAATGAAATCACTAGCAAGAAAGGCAATGGATACCGAAAGTGAACTTGGCAGACAAAAAGTAGAGAATAATTCTTTGAGGTAAACTCAATTACCATTAAACAACTAATAGTTTAACTATAAATAATAGCTCTGCTTTTTGTAGTGTATTTTATAGTGATAATTAAGTTATTTGTTGACTTTATTTTCTGAGAGGATTATTATGAAGCAGTCATAGACACCTTAGCAGACATTAAATGATTTCCTGAAGGTCAGTCACAGACTGGAATGCCACACTTAACTAGTAATCTTAATCTTATATTTGCAGAAAGCCTCAATGTTTAGCTGAAATAGCTTTTACACAGCCCTTCTGTGTAAAGAGCATATTTGACTTTGGTATTTCACTGCTTAATTTATTTTTTATTTTATTTATTTATTTTTGGCTGCATTGGGTCTTTGTTGCTGAACGCAGGCTTTCTCTAGTTGCAGCGAGCGGTAGCTACTCTTCGTTGCGGTGCGTGGGCTTCTCATTGTGGTGGCTTCTCTTGTTGTGGAGCATGGGCTCTAGGGCATGCGGGCTTCAGTAGTTGTGGCGCGCGGACTCAGTAGTTGTGGGGCACAGGCTTAGTTGCTCTGCGGCATGTGGGATCTTCCCAGACCAGGCCTCGAACCCATGTTCCCTGTATTGGCAGGTGGATTCCTAACCACTGCACCACGAGGGAAGCCCTCACTGTTTAATTTACCTTGTAACTTTAGTTATGTTCTGGGGTCTGAACGATGTAAGAAAGCACAAAGCACCGGTTTGATAGTAGCTTAGGAAAGGGGTAGTTTAGCATGTAATAAAAGCCATAGCAGAGAAATAGGAATATGTAATAAAACTTCTATTAATTGAATGCCACGTACTGTGCTTAGCACGTCTACATATTGCAGAAAGGTAGCAGAAGATATTCCAATTGAAGCAACCTACAGGCAATGACGTAGGGGAATAAGTGTTTGAAGACCTCCATGTTAGTGCTTTACTTGTAGTATCTATTGATGTGAGAAATAGACATTCTACAGATTCAGTAAGGTTGAATTTCAGTGCATCTATGAACATATGAAATATAATAGTTCATATGAGTATGAAGTATATTATTAAATATTATTAAATCTACAGATAATACTTGGTTCATATGTGAATTCCCAGAATCCCCTCTTTGGTCTTTCACGGGTCTGTGGTGCATATATTGGAATCACTTGTCAGGACAGAGAGTCACTTAAATTTTTTCCCTTCATTTATTTTTTACTTTCCTGCTTAAAAGGATATTGCAAGCTCAGGTAAAATAAAATAGTAATAAAATAAGAAGGACAACAAAGAAAACTTTGGAAAATAGAGAAAAGCATACAGGAAATTTAAATCACCCATGATTCCATAACCCAGGGAAAACTATTATTAATATAGATCATTTTTCTTACCAGAAATAGATCTATCTGTGTGTATAAAAGCTTTCTATGTAATTGATATCATCCTATATTAAGTTATATATTTGGCCAATTTCACTTAATTGTATACCATAAACATTTACACATGTCATTAGAAATTCTTTGAAAGCATTATCGTGGTTTATTAAAATATTCTAACAGATAAATGTACAATAAGTTAGAGGTTGTTTTGTATACGGTTATTTTAACAGTATTATTCAAGTTTAATTGATATATGTACAGTAAACTACACATATTTGAAGTATTCAGTGTGGTAAGTTTTGACATGTGTGTGTACCTGTAAAACCATCACCACCCTCAAGATAGTGGCCCTATCTATCACTCCACAATGTCTTCTCGTACTCCTCTAACCTCTCCCCTACCCTGCCCTCCCCAGGCAACCACTGATTTGGCTTCTGTCATAGAGATTTGTTTGGATTTTCTAAAATGTTGTATAAGTGAAATCATATAGTATATATTCTTTTGTTGGGCTACTTTCACTCAGCATCATTATTCTGAGATTTATCCATGTTGTCACGTATAATCAATAGTTTATTCCTTTTTATTACTGAGTAGTATTCCATTGTATGAATATACCACATAAATATTTCAGTTGCTTCCAGTTTAGGGCTATAACAAATAAAACTGTTATGAGTATTCTTATATGGGTCTTTGTATGGACATATGCTTTTATTTCTCTTGGGTAAATACCTAAGACTGAGTCATATGATGGATATATGTTTAACTTTTGAAGAAACCATTAAACTGTTTTCCAGAGTGGTTGTATTATTTTATTTTACATTTGCACCAGCAGTGTGTGAGTGCTAGTTGTTACATATCCTCACCAGCACTTGGTATGCAGTATCTTTATAGTTTTAGCCATCCTAATAGGTACGTATTATGGTTTTGATTTGCCTTCTCTAATAACTAGTAATTTTGAGCATCCGTTCATGTCCTTATGTGCCATACATATATCTTCTTCAGTGTCTGTTCAGAACTTTTGCACACTTTTATTGAGTTTTTTATAGTATTAAGTCATAAACATCCTCTCTATATTCTAGATAAAAGTCCTTTGTTAGGTACATATATGTTTGGCAAATATTTTTTTCCCAGTCTATGGCCTGCCTTTTTATTTTCTTAAGTGTCTTTTAAAGAGGAAATGTTTTTGATTTTTGATTAAGCAAAACTTATTGATTTTTAAAAATTTATATCCAGCTTTTGTGTTCTTTTAAAGAAATGGTTGTCAAGCCTAAGATGAGATTTTTCTCCTGTGTTTTCTTCTAGCAGTTTTATAGTTTCAGTTCTTAAATTTAAATCTATGCAAGTTAATTTTTGTATATAGTACAAGGTGTAGCTCAAAGTTCAGTTTTTTTGCATATGGATATCCAATTGTTCCAGCACCATTTGTTGAAAAACTTTCCTTACTTGTCTACACTGAATTGTTTTGTACCTTTGTAGTAAGTCAATTGTCCATATATGTTTAGGTCTGTTTCTTGATTATCTATTTTGTTTGGTGGATCTATATATATCTTGATGCCAATACAACATTCCTGATTCCTTTTTTTTTTTTAAATCCTCAAATTAGGTAATGTTAGTCCTCCAACTTTGTTCTTTCTCAAAGTTGTTTTGGCTATTCTGGTTCCTTTGCATTTTATTTTAATTTTAGAATTAGCTTCATAGTGTAAACACAAAAGCCTCCTTGGGGATTTGATTGGAATTTGGGAAAAACTCCCACTCATGAACACTTTCCATTTCTTTATTTAGGTCTTTAATTTCCCTCTGCAATGTTTTATACATATAGATCTCTCATTTCTTTTGTAAGATTTATCCCTAAGTATTTTCCATTTTTTGATGCTGTTGTAAGTGGAATTTTAGAATTTCACTGTCTGATTGTTTATTGCTTGTATATGAAAATATCAATACGATTGTTTTTAAAAAATAAACTTTGTATTATATCACAGTTTTAGATTTACAGAAAAATTGTGAAGATAGTGAAAAGTTCCTACGTACCTCACACCCAATTTCCTCTGTTAATAACATCTTACATTAGTATGGTACATTTGTTAAAATTAATGACTCAACATTGATACACTATAATTAACTAAAGTCTGTAATTTATTCAGATTTCCTTAGTTTTTCCCTAATGTCCTTTTTCTGTTCCAGGATCCCATCCAGGATACCACATTATATTTAGTTGTCATGTCTCCTTAGGCTTCTCTTGGCAGTCTCAGACTTTCCTTGTTTTTGATGACCTTGACAGTTTTGAGGAGTACTGATCAGGTATTTTGTAGAATATCTCTCAGTTGGGGTTTGTCTGATGGTTTTCTCATGATTAGGTTGGGTAATGTTTTTGAGAGAAAGGTCACAGAATTAAAGATCACAGAATTTTAGTATACACAGATACCCAGGGTGTCATGAGTACATCTTATTGATATGATTCATTACTGTTGATTTTGACTTTGGTCGCCTGGCTGAGGTAATGTTTGCCTTATCCAGAATGTCATATAATTGAAATCATACAGCACATAGCCTTTTCAGACTGGCTTCTTTCACTTAGTAATGTGCATTTAAGGTTCATCCATGTCTTTTCATACCTTGATACCTCATTTCTTCCCATCGAATAATATTCAATCATATGTATGTACCACATTGTGTTTATCCATGCACCTATTGAAGGTCGTCTTGGTTGCTTCCAGTTTTTGGCAGTTGTGAATAAAGCTGCTATAAACTTTCATGTGCAGGTTTTTGTGTGGACAGAAGTTTTCAGATCAGTTCAGGAAATACCTAGGAACACAATTGCTGAATCATATATAGAAAAACTTATTTAGCTTTGTAAGAAACTGCCAAATTCTCTTCCAAAGTGACTGTAAAATTTTGCATTCCCATCAGCAGTGAAGGAGACTTTCTGTTGCTCCACATCCTTGTCGGCATTTGGTATTGTCAGACTTTTGTTTTTTAGCCATTATAAGTGTGTAGTGATATCTCATTGTTTTAATTTGCAATTCTCTAATGACAAGTAATGTGGAACATCTTTTCATATTGCTATTTGCCATCTGTATATCTTTGATGAAGTGTTTATTGTTTAAATGCTCTTAACCAATTATAATTCTAGTGACTTCTGCTTTAGATAAGCAGATCTCAGTTGTAAGTCTCCTAATTTGCCATACTTTTCAGTTTTTGGGCTGGTGATTTGTCTTGCAACTCACTACTCTGATATGTCCATGAAAAGTCTTTGATTCTCAGCTTTTTCATCTTTATTTCCCCCATAACAATGGGAATGATGGCTCCTAAGCTCTTTACATGTCAGGGCTAAAACCAAAAGTCCTACAATTTATTTTTATTTATCCAGTATTCTACAACCGTGCTAAATATACCTTTTAGTTCTAGTAGTCTTTTTATAGATTCCATTCAATTTTCTACATAGATAATTAGATCATCTGCAAATAAAGACCTTTTTACTTGTTCAAGCTGCATGCTTTTTTTCCCTTTATTTTTCTTGCCTTATTGCACTGGCTAGAACATCCAGTGATTTGTTGAATGGAATCAGTGGAGTGGACATCCTTGTCTTGTTCCACATCTTAGGGGAAGCATTCAGACTCTCAATAGTTGGTATGATGTTAGCTTCATGTTTTTCCCAGATGTTTTCTATCATAATGAAGAGGTTTCCTTCTATTTGTGGATTACTGAGAGTGTTTTTTCAGGAATGGATGTGCTTTGTCAAATTGGTCAGGGTATATTATACTTTTTATAAATTTCTGGTCTCATTTAACTAATGCTTTGTTTAAAATATTTTTCAACTCTGTTTTTATAAATGAGATTGGCTAATAATTTGCCAGTCTTGGGGGTTTTTTAAATCAGATTTTGGTATCAAGGTAATATAAACTTTATAATAACCTTTCCAATTCATTTTGTCTTCTTTCATTATCTGGAATAATTTATTACTTCCCAGTGAAGCCAATTAGGTCTCAATTTTTCTTTGAGGGAAGCTTTTATTTTATTTGTTTAATGGAAAAAGGGACAATCAGAAATTTCTTCTTATGCCTTTCAAAATATATATTTTTGTGGCATTTGCCCATTTTCCCTAAATTTTAAAACATTTTTAGAATAATGTTGTATACAATATTCTATCAACATTTTACTGTCCACAGAATCAGTAGTGATTTGCTCTTTTTCTAGTCTGTTATTAGTCTTTTCAAAGGACCAGTTTCCCTATTGTTTGTCTTATTAGTTCATTAACTTCTGTTCTTTATTATTTCCTTTCTTCTATTTTCTTTAAATTTATTTTCTATTTTTTAATTTAAGGTGGATGCTTACATTTATTACTTTTAAGTCTTTTTTCTCATATAAACATTTAAGGCCATATATTCTCAAAATACTTCTTTTAATGTAAGCTATAAGTTTTGGTATGTACTTCTTTCTTTATAAAATATTTTCTAATTTCCATTATGACTTTTTATTTGATCCACTGGTTATTTATAAGTGTGATTTTAAATATCCAAAAAACATAATGAATTTTCCCTTTGTGATTGATTTCTTGCTTAATTACATTGTTTTGTTAACATACTGTTAGATTTAAAATTTCTGAAATTTGTTGTTCTCTATTTTATGGTCAGTTTTTGGTAGTGATCTGTGTATACTTGAGAAATTATAAATTCTGAAAGAGTTGGTGCATTGTTTTTGTATTTGTCACTTTGTAATCAGATTTGTAATCATGTTATTCAGATGTCCTATATTTGTACTAAATCTTGTGTCTCATTTACAGGAATTTCACTGAAAGAGTTGCCTGAACTTCTGGCTCCAATGTCTCACTTCTTGTTTTCTCTTGAACCTACTATAATCTGCCTTTTTCCCTCACCATCCTATCAAAACTTCTTTTCAAGGTAATATTTACTTTCATGTTGCTCAATCCAGTGGTCAGTTATCAGTCTTCATTCTATTTGACCTATCGGCAACATTTGACAAAGTTGATCACTTACGTTCTCTTTCTCTGCTCCTTTAAACACTTGTTCATTTGGCTTCTGAGATACCATGCTCATTTGATTTTCTTTTTATCTCTTGGGTTGTCCTATTCAGTCTTTCCTGATAGTTCTTCCTCATCTCCTTACCTCCAAATGTTGGAAGTGTCCCTGAGTTCAGTCCTTAGACTGCTTCTTTTTTATATCTATACTCATCCCTAGGTGATCTCATTCACTCTCATGTATTTACTCTTGACTCTCAAATGTATATCTGTAGCCTGGACTTCTCTGTTGAACTGTAAACTTGAGTGTCCAACCACCTTCTTGTCATCTTCACTAGGATGTCTAATAGGCCTCTCAAAATTAACATTTCCAAACCTGAGTTTCTCCACCCTTCCCCCTCTGACACACACAAACCCAAACCCGCTCTTTCAGTCTTCTCATCTCAGTCAATGGAAACTCCATTCATACGGAAACCTTGAAGTGATCCATGATTTCTCTTTCATATACCCATATACAATCCAGTTGATTTTGTCTTCAAAATGTAAAAAAAAAAAACAAAACAAAAAACAAAATGTATCCAAAAGCTGAGTGTTTCTCACTACCTCTATTGCAACCTTACTGTACTGAAGGATATTTTTGCTAGGTAGAGAATTCTACAGTTTGGGAATTATTTTTATTTTAACACTTTGATGATATCCTACTGTCTTCTGACTTAAATTATTTCTGCTGAGAAGTCAGCTGTCCATTTATTTTAATAGGTCAGTGTCTTTATAACGCACTCACATTTATCATAGATTTCATATATATGTGTACAAAAGGCAAAGAATTATAATGAACCTATGCATAGTTAAAATACCACTGTCTCTGTTTTCCATTTTGTCAGTTCATGAGAAAAATTTTAAGTTTATCCCACATGTGAACTCCACTCGTTAGAAGTTAAGTCCTGAGCACAGTTCAGCACATGCTTAGGTTTCTATAACTCTAAACTGAGGTTCCATAGTGTTCAGGTTGAACCAGTCAGAAAGAAATGTATCTGTTGCTGTTTATGTTTCACTGCTAGTGAAAAAAAAAAAATCTCCAGGTTTCAAAACCAATACTTATTTTCTGTGTTTCTATACTGCTTACACGAACTTTTCTTTCTAAACAGGTATATTTTAGTAGTAGAAGTTCTTCTGTTTGGATTTCGATGTCAGATAAATCAACACTTCTAAAAAGCTGGAGTGTTGTCAGAATATTTCCTAGAAGCATATCATTTTGAAAAAAAGGTCTCTATGTCTGCATTTGTACATCAAACATCTCTAGGCCCAAGAAGTTAGAATATCCCATGGAGTTGAATGATCGATAAGAGTTATCTGTTACTAAAAAGTTAGTTTGGGTCTCCGTGTCCAGTGATTCCAAAACTGGTTTGGTTTGAATTTGGATATTTGAAGCTAAAAATATTTCAATATTAAATTCTAATCTAGATGACATGATATCCTAGAAAATCCAAAAGAATCAACAAAAAAATCTGGAACTAATAAACATTTATAACAAGGTTGCAGGATACAAGGTTAATATACAAAGTCAGTTGCTTCCCTATTTATTAGCAGTGAAGAAGTGGAATTTGAAATTAAAAGCACATTTATATGAGCACCCCCTCCAAAAGAAATACTTAAGTTAAATCTAGTAAACTTTGTGTAAAATTTATATGAGGAAAACTACAAAACTGGTGAATGAAATCAAAGAAGAACTAAATAACTGAAGAGATATTCCATATTCATGGAAAGTAAAACTCAATATTGTCAAGATGTCAGCTCTTCCCAGCTTGGTCTATAGATTCAGTGCAATTCTGATCAAAATTGCAGCAAATTATTTTGTGTATATTAACAAATGGATTCTACAGTTTATATGGAGAGGTAAAGAATTAAAAGATACTGAAGAAACACAATTGGAGTACTGACACTACCTGACTTAGGACTTACTATAAGCCTACAGTAATCAAGACAGTGTGATATTGGCAAAAGAACAGACAAACCAATGCAACAGAATAGAGATCCCAGAAATAGATCCAGATAAATATAGTCAAGTGATCTTTGATAAAGGCGAAGGCAATACAATAAAGCAAAGACAGTCTTTTCAACAAATGGTACTGGAAAAACTGGACATCCATGTGCAAAAAAACCAAAACACAACAACAACAACAACAAAAAACCCCGAAACAAACAAAACCCCACCCATACACAAAGAAACAAATAATCTAGACAGAGTCATTACACCTTTCATATTAACGCAAAATGAATCATAGTCCTAAATGTAAAATGCAGAACTATGAAACCTCTAGAATATAACATAGAAGAAAACGTAGATGACCTTGGGTATGGTGATTACTTTTTAGATACAGCCCTTAAGCACAATCCAAGAAATAAATAATTGATAAACTGTACTTCATTAAAATTAAAGACTTCTACTCCACACAACACAATGTCAAGTAGGTGAGAAGACAAGCCAGAGACTGGAAGAAAGTATTTGCAAAAGACACATCTGGGGCTTCCCTGGTGGCACAGTGGTTGAGAGTCCGCCTGCCGATGCAGGGGACACGGGTTCGTGCCCTGGTCTGGGAAGATCCCATGTGCTGTGGAGCGGCTGGGCCCGTGAGCCATGGCCACTGAGCCTGTGCATCTGGAGCCTGTGCTCTGCAACGGGAGAGGCCACGACAGTGAGAGGCCTGTGTACCGCAAAAGAAAAAAAAAAACAAAAGACACCTCTGATAAAAACTGCTATCCACAACTCAATTTTAAAAAGACAACTCAATTTAAAAATGGTCAGAAGAATTGAATAGACATTTTTCCAAAGAAGACATACAGATGGCTAACAGGCACATGAAAAGATGCTCAACATCACTAATCATCAGAGAAATGCAAATTAAAACCACAATGAGAGATCAGCTCACACCTGTCAGAATGGTCATCATCCAAAAGACCACAAATAACAAATGTTGGGGAGGATGTGGAGAAAAGGGAACCCTCGTGCACTGGAAATGGAAATTGATGCAGCCACTATGGAAAACAGTATAGAGGTTTCTCAAAAAACTATTGATAAAAATGGAACTACCATATGACCCAGCAATTCCACTCCTGGGTATTTATCTGAAGAAAATGAAAATAGTAATTTGAAAAGATGCAGGGGCTTCCCTGGTGGTGCAGTGGTTAAGAATCCGCCTGCCAATGCAGGGAACACGGGTTTGAGCCCTGGTCTGGGAAGATCCCACATGCCGTGGAGCAACAAAGCCCGTGTGCCACATCTACTGAGCCTGTGCTCTAGAGCCCGCGTAACCCAAATACTGAAGCCCACGCACCTAGAGCCCGTGCTTCGCAACAAGAGAAGCCACCACAATGAGAAGCCCTCACACTGCAACAAAGAGTAGCCCCCGCTCATCGCAACTAAAGAAAGACCACATGCAGCAATGAGGGCCCAACACAGCCATAAATAAATAAATAAATAAATAAAATTAAAAAAATAAAAAGAATGACTATAAATCAAAAAAAAAAAAGATACATGCAGCCCAGTGTTCCTAGAATCATTATTTACAGTTGCCAAGATACGGAGAAAACCTGTGTCCATCAACAGGTGAATAGATAAAGAAGATGTGGTATATATATGTCTGTGTGTATATATATGTATGGGAATATATACATATATATATTCATGAATATGAATATACAATATATGAAATTTTGCCATTTTGCCCTTTGTAACGACATGGATGGACGTGGAGGGTATTATGCTAAGTGAAATAAATCAGACTATAAATGGCATAAACCTTTAAAAATTGTGAATCACTATGTTACACACATGAAACTTATATAATATTGTACATCAACTGTACCTTAATAATAGATGATAGATAGATAGATAGGTTTTCCAAAATATACAAAGAACTTTTAAAAAACTCAACAATAAGAAATAACCCACTTAAAAAATGGGCCAAAGACTTTTACAGACATCTCACCAAAGAAGTTATACAGATGGAAAATAAGCATATAAAAAGATGTGCCACATCATATGTCATCTGGAAATGCAAATTAAAAACAACGATGAGATACCAATACATATCTATTAGAATGGCCAAAATCGGAAACACAACAAATGCTGGTGAGGATGTGGGTCAACAGTTCTTATTCATTGCTGGTGGGAATTCAAAATGGTGCAGTCACTCTGTAAGGCTGTTTGGCAGTTTCATACAAAACTAAACATACTCTTATCATATAATCCAGCAATCATGCTTGTTGGTATTTATCCAAAGGAGTTGAAAATGTATGCCCACACAAAAACCTACATGCGGTGTTTATAGCAGCTTTAGCCATAATTGCCCCAATTTGGAAACAACCAAAATCTATTCTAGGACTCTGAGCTGGAGATGACAACTGTATGTCAGATCCCATATTAATGTCATACTGAGAACCCTCACTACCTGATTTCTGGCCAGACAAATCACCTGATAACACGTTTTCCAAAATTGCTTTAAAAATCTATGATTTGGTCCTGATTCTGTCATTTTGTGAAGGAAGCATTCTGTGCAGTGAGGTTTATCATAAGTGCAGATTTCTCATCTTGAATTTTAAGTCTTAGAATCATTCTGAGGTAACAAAGCATGAATTTCAGCCTCTGCTAATCAAACTGTTGCTTGTAATATTATTTGTTAAAATGCTGAGTGGAAACTATAAAAAAACTATCACCATACATTACAGCTTGGTTTATCAGGGCTGTCATCTGTAGAGTTTTCTATTTCACTGGTTTGAGTTTCTCTGGAGAGTCTACTTGATTATAACCAACTATATGTAAAAGCATTATTTTGAGTGTCTCTGAATGAGTGTCTCCCTTAGAAATGGACAAAAGTGTATACATCTGAGTTCTAATGGAGAGTGCAACTTGAGAACCAAATGGTAATTTGTTTTGAGAATAAGACCATACAGAGAAATCAGGGGAATCGCACTCCATGGCAGAACCCTGATTTTTAACACCTCCTACTAAGGCTGCACAGAGGGTTGGTTTTAAGCCCCAAAATAGGCATTTGATAAAAACCATGTTAGATAGCTTAACCAAAGCCCCTTTGGGCTTTGGTAAAAGCAACTCCTAAACATATCTTGAACAAGTTTTCTGAGTGCCTGTTTTCTCATATTGGAGTTAGAAGAGTCTGCAAAAGAAGCTACCAGCTTTATTTCTAAAGCTTCTATTTCTTGAATGTCTGTTATCGGTGTGGGTTTATTGGTCAGTGATTTAAAGGTCTGATCTGAGAACTTCGGATTATGAATGTAGTTTTCCATTTTTCCTTTTTCTTATTAGGTATATTCTTGTGTTGTGCAGGGGTCTTATGTCTATTTGGGAAGATATGTGGCTGCAGTGCAGTTTAACAGGATAAGGATGGCCACAGTGTACACCGGAAGGTTTTGCCACATCCTCCGCTTGTCTTTTCTGGACTCCTTCATTATCATATGCATTGATAAACTTATTATTGCAATATATTTATGGCTCTTATATTAGCATCCATTTTTTAAAGAATTTTTTAATGGAGTTGATTTACAGTATTGTGTTAGTTTCAGGTGTACAGCACAGTGAATCAGTTATATACATATACATATATATATTCCTTTTCAGATTCTTTTCCCTTATAGGTTATTACAAAATATTGAGTATAATACCCTGTGCTATACAGTATGTCCTTGTTGGTTATCTATTTTATACATAGTAGTGTGTATATGTTAATCCCAACCTCCTAATTTATCCTTTCTCCCACCCCTCTTTCCCCTTTGGTAACCATAAGTTTGTTTTCTATGTCTGTGAATCTCTTTCTGTTTTGTAAATAAGTTCATTTGATCATTTTTTTTAGATTCCACATACAAGCGACATCATATATTTGTCTTTGTCTGGCTTACTTCACTTAATATGCTGATCTCTAGGTCCATCTATGTTGCTGCAAATCGCATTATTTCATTCTTTTTTATGGCTGAGTAATATTCCATTGTATATATGTACCACATCTTCTTTATCCATTCATCTGTCAATGGACAATTAGGTTGCTTCCATGTCTTGGCTATTGTAAAGAGTGTGCCAGTGATCATTGGGGTACATGTATCTTTTCACAGTACAGTTTTCTCCAGATATATGTCCAGGAGTAGGATTTCAGTATCATACTGTAGCTCTATTTTTAGTTTTTTAAGGAACCGCCATTCTATTCTCCATAGGGGCTATACCAATTTACATTCCCACCAACAGTGTAGGAGTGTTCCTCTTTCTCCACACCCTCTCCAGCATTAATTATTTGTAGACATTTTGATGATGGCCATTCTGACTGGTGTGAGGTGATACCTCATTGTAGTTTTGATTTGCATTTCTTTAATAATTAGCGACGTTGAGCATCTTTTAATGTTCCTGTTGGCCATCTGTATGTCTTTGGAGAAGTGTCTATTTAGATCTTCTTCCCATTTTTTGATTGTGTTGTTTATTTTTTTGATATTGAGCAGTATGATTAGCATGCATTTTAAAAGTGTTTTACAAGAAGAAAGCTAAGAAAATAATCCGTCAGGGCATTTGAAGTGATTCTTCTTGGACTACAGTAGAATTTAACTATATTTTAAAATATTTTATTACTGTTGATTTACTATGCATTGGTGCTTTTTTCCCCAGATGCATACTGAATGAGGGTTATCAGGTAAGATCTTGTAACAGTCGAGTATAGTGCACAGAATGTTGGTCTCCGTTGTCAAGGGCAGCTCTCCACCAAAAGCCAGATAAGTACCACTGTAAATCCTTGCTGCCCTGCTCCTATAACCCAAGGACACAGTGGTGGTTCCCCTGATAGCTTCCAGGGCAGCCAAACTGTCTTCCAAAATTGTTTTACCATTTTATATTCCCACCAGCCGTGCATGAGAGTGCCAGTTGCGTTATATCCTGATCAACATTTGATATCATCTGTCTTTGTACTTTAGTTATACTAGTGGGTGTGTAGTATCTGAGTGTAGTTTTAATTTGCTTTTCCCTAATGATCAGTGATATTGATTATCTGTTCATTTACTTATTTGCCATTCATATATCTTCTTTAGTGAAATATCTGTTCAAGTGTTTCCCCATTTTTTATTGGTTTGTTTATCTCTTTATCATTAACTTATAAAAGTCCTTTATAGGGTCTAGATACAAATTTTTTGTCAGATACATGTTTTGCAAATATCTTGCCCCAGTATAGAGCTTGCCTTTTTATTTTGTTATCAGTGTCTTTTGATGAGCAAAGACTTTAAATTTTGATGAAGCACAATTGAAATTATTTTTCATTTGTATCATGCTTTTTGTGTTCTATTTAAGAAATCTTTGCCAAACCTAAGGTCACTAAAAATTTTTGCTGTGTTTGCTTCTAGCAGTTTTATAGTTCTACCTCTTACATAAATGTAAGGTCTGTAATCCTTTTTGAATTAATTTTTGTGTAAAATATGAGATAAAAAGTAGAGGTAGTTTTTTTCTTTGTTTTTTGTATATGGGTATCCATTAGTTATTTGTTAAGATTATCCATTCATCCACTGAATTGCCTTGGCATCTTAGTGAAAAAATTGGTTGACCACATATGTGAGTCTGTTTCGGGACTCTATTCCATCGATCTATTTTTCCATCTTTATGCTAGTATCACTCTGTCTTGATAATTGAAGCTGCATAATTAGTCTTGAAATCAAGTACTGTTAAGTCCTTCAACTTAGTTCGTTTTCAAAGTTGTTTTGGCTGTCCTAGATCCTTCACATTTTCATATAAATTTTAGGATCATCTTGTCAACATACACAAATTATTATTGGGATTTTGCTTAGAATTATGTGGAATCTACAGATCAGTTTTGGAAAATTAACTATGAACAATATTGAGCCTTTTGATCCATAAACAGAAACTCTCTCTCCATTTATTTAGATCTTTTAAAATTTCTCTCAACAGTGTTTTATATTTTTTCATTGTACAAATCTTGTACACCCTTTGTCATATTTATACCTAAGTATTTCACATTCTTTATGCTATTATAAATGCTTTTTAAATTTCAGTTTCCTATTGTTTTTTTGCTAGTACAAGCAGACCTTGGAAATATTGCATGTTTTGTTTCAGACCACTGCAATAAAGCAAATATCACAATAAAGCAAATCACATAAATTGTTTGGCTTCTTAGTACATATAAAAGTTACGTTTACACTATACTGTAGTCTCTTAAGTGTGCAGTACCATATGTCTAAAAAAAAATGTACACACCTCAATTTAAAAAGACTTTATTGGACTTCCCTGGTGGCACAGTGGTTAAGAATCCGCCTACCAATGCAGGGGACATGGGTTCAAGCCCTGGTCCGGGAAGATCCCACATGCTGTGGAGCACTTAAGCCCATGCACCACAACTACTGAGCCTGCATTCTAGAGCCCGTGAGCCACAACTACTGAGCCCGCATGCTGCAACTACTGAAGCCTGTGTGCCTAGAGCCCGTGCTCCGCAACAAGAGAAGCCACTGCAATGAGAAGCCCGTGCATTGCAACAAAGAGTAGCCCCCACTCACCGCAACTAGAGAAAGCCCGCACACAGCAATGAAGACCCAACGCAGCCATAAATAAATAAATAAAATAAAAATACTTTATTGCTAAAAAATGCTAACTATCATTTGAGCCTTTAGCAAGTCAATCTTTTTGCTGGTGGAGGGTTTGAAATATTTTGAAAATTACCAAGATGTGACACAGAGACATGAAGTGAGCAAACGCTGTTAGAAAAATGGTGTTAATAGATTTGTATGATGCAGGGTTGCCACAAACCTTCAATTTGTAAAAAAAAAAAAAAAGCAATATCTGCAAAGTGCAGTAAAGCAAAATGCAATGAAATGAGGTATACCTGTGTAAGAAACAAAATTGATTTTTGTGTACTTTTCTTGTATTTTGCAATCTTGCTAAAACTCACTTGTTAAGATAGTTTTTTTTGGTAGATTCAGTAGGATTTTCTACATAGATTATCATGTTGTCTGTGAATAGAGAGCTTTGCTTCTTCTTTTCCAATCTGAATGCCTGTTTCTTTTTCTTGCCTTATTTCTCTGGCTAGAACCTCTAGTATAATGTTGAATAGAAGGATGAGAACAGTCATCCTTGTTTTATTCTTAACCTTAGTGGGAAAGCATTCAACCGTTCACCATTGTGATGTTTGCTGTAGGCTCTTTGTAGGTGCCTATTATCAGATTGAAAAAGTTCTATTCCTAATTTGCTGAGAGTTCATATGAAGAGTGGATATTGAATTTTGTCAGATGTCTATTTTGCATCGATTAATATGGTCATATGGCTTTTTTCTCTTTTTTTTAGGGTGTTAATATGGTGAATAACATTAAATAACTTTAGATTGTAAACCAACCTTGCATTCCTGAGTTAACTCCACTTGGACATGATGTATTATAGTTTTTCTATATCCTTGGATTTGATTTACTAAAATTGGTTAAAACTTCTTATGTGTATGTTTGTGATTTCTCTCAAAAGCATTATATTGATAGCTTTAGCTTTTATATTATGTCTTTTGTATGTGGTGTGATGTAGGGGTCAAGATTCAGTTGATGGCAATTCAGTTGTTCCAATACCAATTGTTTCTTTTCCCCATTATATTGATTTTTGTTGAAAATTAATTGACTGAATAAATGTGAGCCTATTTCTGGGCTCTCTATTATGGTTTCTATAGTAAGTCTTAAAGTCAGGTTTGGTAAGTCTTCTAACTTTTCATCTCATGTTTTCAATTTTTTTTTTTTTTTTTTGTGGTACACGGACCTCTCACTGTTGTGGCCTCTCCCATTGCGGAGCATAGGCTCCGGACGTGCAGGCTCAGCGGCCATGGCTCACGGGTCCAGCCGCTCAGCGGCATGTGGGATCTTCCCGGACCGGGGCACGAACCTGTGTCCCCTGCATCGGCAGGTGGACTCTCAACCACTGCGCCACCAGGGGAGCCCTCATGTTTTCAATTTATTTGTCCTTTTATACTTCATTCTGAGAAATATCCTCAATTTGGTCTTTCAGTTTGCTAACTCATTGATCAGCTATATTCATTCTGCTATTTACACCATCTGTTTTTTTTTTCTTTTAATTTCATCTACTACATTTCTCATACTTGTCACATCTGTTTTTCCCCTTGGTTGTTTTTTCATATTGCTGATATCTTTCTTTTAATATGTTTATTAGTCTAATTAAAAATTTTTGATCTGTTTCTTCTAATATATCTGATATTGCTGGATTCTGTAATCAGTATATTTTGTTTCTTTTGAAATGACTTGTTTTTTCAAATGTCTTGTCATTTTGGTCTGTGAGTACATTTTTCCATCGAGATATAAGTTATTATGTCATACAGTCCTTTGGGGGGAACAGCCTCATTGGGTTCACACTATGGGGGATGGAAGAGTCCTAAGATGGGAGAGACACCATAAAATTGCAATAACATTTTGTCTTACATAACATCTGCTTTGTCAGTTTTTCACCTTTTGCTCCCCTGGGTGAAGCAGCAGTAGGAGGCACTCCTTAACAACCTTGGCTGCATATTGAAATCAAATAAGGAACTTTAAAAAAAATAGTGATTCCTAATTCCCACCCTGAGATTTTGTTTGTTTGTTTGTTTGTTTGTTTTGCGGTGTGTGGGCTTCTCACTGTTGTGGCCTCTCCCGTTGCAGAGCACAGGCTCTGGACGTGCAGGCTCAGCAGCCATGGCTCACAGGCCCAGCCACTCTGCAGCATGTGGGATCTTCCCGGATCGGGGCATGAACCCGTGTCCCCTGCATCGGCAGGTGGACTCTCAACCACTGCGCCACCAGGGAAGTCCCCCCACCCTGAGATTTTTATTTATTTATTTTAGTTGTGCAGGTTGGATTTGAGAATTTGTTTTACTTCTTAAATTTAAAATAATTTAGGGTGAAAGGAAGTTGCAGAAATACAGAGAGATTCCTTCACCCAGTTTCTCCCAGCTGTTACATTTTATATAACTATAGTACAATATCAGAAGCAGAAATTGTCACTAGTTCAATGTGTATGTATAGTTTTATGTATTTTTATCATTGTATTCCATGGTATGGATGTACCACAGTTTAACCATTCATCTATTGAGGGACGTTTTGATTGTTTCTAGTGTTTAGCTAACACAAATAAGGTAGACCTTATGTATTTAATGTAATTATTATATGTTAGGGCTCAAGTCTCCTGTTTTATTTGTTTTTTTGTTTGTTTCTTCCCTTTGTTTTTCTTATCTCTGTTTTCTTTTTCCCACCTTTCTGTGGGTTACTTGAACATTTTTAAGTATTTCATTTGGATCTATCTTTAATACTTTTGAGTATCTCTATGTAGATGTTTTCATTTGTTGCTCTAGGTATTACATTATACACACAGCCTACTGGTGTCACATTTTATCAGTTTAAATGTAGAAATCTTGTGTCCTTTTAAATGCTTTTACCCTCCTCCATTTATAATTGTCTTAATAGATACAGCTTTTTTTTTGGCTCTACCCATGATTTACATTCCCTCAAAGTTGCTGTTTATGTTTTTCATTGATGTTTCTTTAGTTTAAGATTTCATGTATTATATGAGCCATTGTTTCTTTGAATATTATGTTTATTCTCTTGTGGAATTTTATTAGGTGAATATTGGACCTTCTCATTCTATTCTTTATGTCTCTTAAACTTTCTTTTGTATTTTTTCTATCTTTTTTTCTGTGCTCTATTATAGGTAATTTCCTCTGATCTGGCTTTTTTTTTTCTTTCTATCTTACTAATTGTCTCTTTAGCTGTGTCTATTTTGTTCTTAAACTTGTCATTTGATGTTGTCCTTTTAAAAGTTTTATTTCAGTGACTTCAGTTTAATTTCCTGAAGTTCTCTTTGGTTCTTTTAAAAATCTGCTGGTTCTTTTTTCTTTTCATTGTGTATTCTATTACTTATGTATGTCTTAGTATTTAAAACTATTTTTAAATTGCTATTTAATAATGCTATAATCTGAAGTTCGTTGGGATTTAATTTAGTTTGTGTGTATTTTGACTCCCACTACGTTTGGGTTGTTTCTTAATGTGTTTTTAAGATTGAATTGTGAGCTCATTTTCAACAGACCTTTGTCTGAGGTTTAGTTTGTGCCTGAGTTAAGGGCATGTCCCTCCAGAGAACTTTTATTTCCACTGAGTGTTCTAGATTATATGACCATCCTGGAACCAGATTTTATTTTGATTTCTTATCTTGAGGTTCAGAATTCCCAATGAAGACTTTTAGTTATTTTTATTACCCTGGCCCTAGCAATGTTTGGCAAGCTGATTTCTTCTAGTCCTCTCCAGTAATAGTGTAGCCCTTAGTGGCCTTATGGTAGAGGATCTTAATTCTTTTTTTTTTTCTTTTTTGGCCATGCCACATGGCTTGTGCGATCTTAATTCCCCAACCAGGGATCAAACCTGGGCCCTCAGCAGTGAGAACACAGAGTCCTAACCACTGGACCACCAGGGAATTCCTGGACCTTAGTTCTAATACTTGTGTTGCAGCCATCTCTGTGGCCTCATCTTCTGTTTCTGAGTTAAAAGGCAAGACTCTAGGCCACAGAGACAGGCAAACCCCAACTGTATCTAACATAACATCAGTTCATTGTCTTATTGCTCTGATTTGGCTCCAGGGGACTTCCCTTACAAATCCTTCTAAGTTTTGCTGTACGTTTAAAAGGATGCTTCTTACATCATATTTAGTATGTGTAAGTGTTTTGTGGTGAGAGGACTTTCAGATTATCTAGCTTCCATATTTCCAGAAATTATAGTCTGTTTACTTATTAATATTTGTTTGTTGACTGTGAACTCCATGAGACCAGGGCCACTGCCCACCTAGTTCACCATAGCTTCCTCAACACCTAGTGCCTGGTACATACTAGACACATAATAAATGTTTGTGGACTCAATGAAATGCTATTCATTACAGATTTATTTATAATAGTGAAAACCTGAAATGAACCTAAATGTCTAATATTAGGGGAGTACTTAAGTAAATGGTTACTGTTCATATAAGGTTTTTCAGCCAGAAAATGATAATTTGGAGGGCTGAATAATAAGATTAAAAAATATTAAAGATTAAGTGTAGGTGGAAAAAATCAGGATTCAGTTTTGAATTTAGAATATGGTAACTTTAAAATATGTGTAGCCAAAAAAATACAAACTAATGAACACCAAATTGCTAATAGTTGCTTATGTTGGAGTGGTAGATTGAGGATCCCTTTTTATCCTTTATATTTCAAACCTCCTATAATGTGTTTTAATAATGAAAATACTAAGAAGAAAAAAATGTACATTAATATTCTTAAAAGTTTTTAGATTTAAATACATTAAAAAGTTGATAAAACAAAATTTCAGAATTAGTTTTATTATTAAAATGTTTACAGACTTTTATATGAAAACACAGAAAAAGATCTTTCTGATACTCAACGACACCTTGCTAAGAAAAAATATGAGCTACAGCTTACTCAGGAGAAAATTATGTGCTTGGATGAAAAAATTGGTGAGTTGTTTTTTTTTTCCCTGATGTTACTTTTTTTAAAAGTCTGGTTTAAAAAAAGTTTTCTTCTCTTCAGTTATAACATAGATAAACTTAGAAATATGCCCTTAAATTAAAGTTTTTTAGTCAGAAATCATGGGAAAATATATTTTTCTTTGATAATAATAATTTTTATTTAAATTTAGGACCATAAATACTTAGACATGGCTTCATATTTTTCAATGAAGAAATAGCTAAACAAAGCAGCAATACTTTGTAAATTTATGATGATCAATTTTGAATTTATAAGTTTTTGTATTATATGTCATGCCCATAGCTGTTGTAATGAAATACATTACATATATTACTATTTTTGATGGAAAGTGTACATATATTTGGCTATATCTATGCTATCACTTGAGTTTATAAAGATTATTTTTATAAAGTCTCCTATTATTGTTTCTTACCAGTGATCTTTATGAAAATATGGTTATAACTTTAAAGTAAAATTTTGGTCAAGACTATAAAAGAGCCCATTTTAAAACAATAAATATTTTTAAGATTTACTATTATGCAGTTCAAAAATATCTGACATAAGCAATTAGGTGGGTGGAGGTGCTGTTTATTGAGACAGGAAGTATTGAAAGAAAATATAAAAGGGGAAGATTGAAGAACTCATTTCTGGATATTTTAAGTTCAAGTAAAAAGGTAGGGTAAGCAGGTAAATAGATAAGTTTGTATCTCAGATGAGAAATCTAAGCTATAGATATACATTTGGGACACATCAGCATATAAATGATATTTTAAAACCATGAAATCACCTAGGGGAAATATAGAGAATGAGGAGAAGAGGATCCAGGACTGAGTAAGAAGAAGCCAAAGACATAGGAAGAAAACCCAGAAGTGAGTGTCATTTTGGGAAGCAAGAGAGCAACATGTTTTAAAAAGGAGGATATGATCAAGTGTCAGATACTTTCAAGAAGCAAAATAAGATGAGAATGAAAAAACATTGATTGGATTGGCACATTGGAGGTTTTGGTAGCACTGACCCCCCCAAAAAGTTTGAGTTACAGTGTTAGATGTGGAAGATGGAGTAGGTTGACGAATGATTGGGAAGTGAGGAGGTAGAGACAGGAGAGAATAGAAGTCTTAAGAAGTTTGGCTATTAAGAGTAGTAGAAAAATGGGGTGGTAGCTTAAGTGGGATGTGGGGTTGAGGATTTTTTTAAGCTAGGATATACTAGTTGTTTTAGAGTTTATTTTATGCCAATGGGAATGAACTCAGATAACAGAACACCCAAAACATGTGGTTTGCCTGGAAAAGGGATGTGACATATTATATAAATCATCCTCTTGGCATATGAGATTACATCTCTTAGTGCTGCACTGGGTGGCCCTTGGCGGGCATTTACTTAGAGGTCTAGTCACACAGAGCTTCCTTGGTAGAGCTCTAGACCAGTGGTTCTCAAACTTCAGTCTTTACCTGGAGAGCTAAACCTCACTGAGCTGGGCTCCTCGAAGTAGGATACGGCCAGGGCTTTTGTATCCTTACCAATTTCCTCAAGTGGTTCTCAAACTTTATTGTGCATTAGAATCACTTGGGAGGGGTGCTTGTTAAAACACAAATTGGTCTGCCCACTCAGAATTTCTAATCAGTAGGTCTAGGATGGGACCTAAGAATTTGTATTTCTCACAAGTTCCCAGGTGCTGCCAATGGTGCTGGTTGAGAAACCACAATTTAGAAACCACTATTCTACACCATCTTTCAGTCCTTCAACAGTGACATTGGCTTGCCAGCGTTCTTACAAATCAAATCAGACTTCCTGGGATGATTTTTTTTCTAGGAATTTTTATAGCACTACTTTAGAAAAACCAAAATACTAGAAGATATTTGACTCTGAAGATGACTTAACTGGATATTTTATTAAGATCTGTTAGTTACCAGCTTACATCCAACAGTGATGCTAAGCTAGAGGGAGGTGAAATTAGAGGGGGGAGAATTGATAGTCCACGTGCTTCATCCACACACCCTCCCCTACCCCACCACACATTCTACTTTGAGGACTTGTTATAAAGAACTTTCCTTTGCTATTCTTTTTTTAAAAAATATACTTCATTGAAGTATAGTTGATTTCCAATGTTGTGTTAATTTCTGCTGTACAGCAAAGTGATTCAGTTATACATATATATATACATTCTTTATCATATTCTTTTCCGTTATGTTCTTTTTTGAATTTATTTTATTTTTTTTTTATACAGCAGATTCTTATTAGTTATCTATTTTATACATATTAGTGTATATATGTCAATCCCAATCTCCCAATTCATCCCACCACCTCCCCCCACACCTCTTTCCCTCGTTGGTGTCCATATGTTTGTTCTTTACATCTGTGTCTCTATTTCTTCCTTGCAAACCGGTTCATCTGTACCATCTTTCGAGATTGCACATATATCCTTTGCTGTTCTAATTCAAATGTATTAATTGTGCTTTTACATTTATATCATTTAGAATTTCATGATTAACCTTCATTTTTAATCACTAACAACAAAAGCCATTATTTATTTGGGATACAGTACTTTATATTTAGTCATTGAATATAATATAGGAGAATTTTCTTTGAAAAGTATTTCACTCTGCTTGAACTAGAAAAAAATTTATCTTGATTAAAACAATGCCTTTATGATTACACATTTAGATAATTTTACAAGACAAAGTATTGCCCAGCGAGAAGAAATCAGCATTCTCGGTGCAACCCTCAATGATCTGGCTAAAGAAAAGGAATGCCTGCAAGCATGTTTGGATAAAAAATCTGAGAATATTGCATCCCTTGGAGAGAGTTTGGCAATGAAAGTATGTTCTGACAACCGTGGTTTAAAAGAAATGTTTGAACTTGAATCTGAATAAAATAATAGGATTTTCTCAATTTTTTCCTAGAGAGCTAAAACTTTAAAATCTGATTTTGAAATATTTCAAGATAGTCTTAGGAAATATGTGTTCAAATTCACTAGCTAATATTTTGAAATAGATTTTTCTTTCATCACTTTATGATCAACATTCACTAACAATAACTAATTCAAATATCAAAATGTAAAGCATAATTTTAAAAAAAAGCAGTGAGACTGATTTCTTTTTAAAAGCACACCAGAACTTATGTTTTCAGGTAGCCACCTTGGGAGGCAATATGTGTATTTCATTAAAACCACCTTTGTAATTGTATTCAGAACAGGGGCACGTTGTTACATCATCCTTAGCCTTGAGAGTGGATCACATGGAACTGGTGAATAAAGTTAGATGATAAGCTTCATCCCACACTTCTGTTGTTCAAACAACAACAACAACAACAAAAAGGTGTTCTCAAAAAGGCAGGGATATATTGACCCCCTTTTCTAGCTCATAAACTGATTCTGAAGGCAATTCCTAAACTGTTTTCGACAAATGTCTTAAGCAAAGGCAGCATCTCTGGCATAAGGTCTTTCCCCTCTCTAAGGGAACTAATTCATTCATTTATCCAGCCATCCATCCATTCAACAAACATTTATTGACGTGTACCAGGAATTATGTTAGAAACTGAGGTTGAGTGGGCATACCTTCCAAAGGCCTATGGTATAATTCAGAGAAAGATAAAGAAAGAGGCTGTTATGATAGAATGTGCTAGGTACCATAATGACGTATGCACAATGTATGAGTGAAGTTTGTCAGAAACATACCTGATTCAGCCTGGGGGTTGGATTAGGGGAGGGAGAAGATCTAGGAAGCCTTCCACGCAGTGATGGTGCCTACACTGCCCTGAAAGATGACTAGGAATTAGCCAAGAAAAGATTTAGAGAAAGGGGACAGTGAGAGAAAGAGTGATCCAGACAGGTAGAGCAGTTTTTAGAGAAAGGGTGATCCAAACAAGTAGAGCAGATTATATGAAAGCCCAGTGGCTCTCATGAGATTTCTTGATAGTTTAATATGTCCAGAGAATAGAGTGCGAAGAGGTGAGTACGGGGGGATGAGGGGGGCGGTGGTGAAAGATGAGGTGGGATAGATAAGCAACAAGTCAGAACTACACATGATGTTGAGTTTAGTTCCCATCATCATGGATATAGGGGAGCACTGAAATAATGAAAATGAAATGTTACAATTAGATCATTAAAACATTACCCTAGCCCTTGTTAATCTACATAAAAGTGGATTGTAGGGAAATGAGAGTACTGACAAGGACACTAGTTAGGAGTAAAATGATAAGAACTGTATTAGGAGAGTGGCAGTATCCATGAGAGAAATAGACAACTGTAGGAAGTAAGACTGACAATATGTGCTTTCTGACTTCGGAACCAAATGAATAGTTCCTATGTGTGAAGTAGGAAACACAGGACACAGAACAAGCTTAGAGAGGAAGATTATTGACATGCCTTTGGGACATGTAGTGAAATATTCATAGGCTCTTGGATTTTAAGGTTTGGAGAGAAAATTGAAGTTAATAGATTTGGGAATCATGAGCACAATTGAAGTTATCAAAATACATGAGGTAGTAAATTTTGGCTTTTAACTTGTTGAAAAGTCTGACTCATTATAGTTAATACCTTTTAATATTTTTGAAATTTTATGGTATTTTGGGGGGTGGGATTTTGTTTCTCATTATATTCAAACCACTTTTTGAATAGTTAAACATGATTTTCTTTAGAAACATTAATATTTAGAAACAAATTACTCAATTCTTTCTGAATATCTGTTCCCTCTGTTATATCTTGTATTTCACATTTCTTCCATTCTACTAACTGTACCAATATTATCTTTTCCTTCACAAAGAATATTGAGTTGCAAGTCTATTTCAAAATTAAGAGTTTTGTATAGGATTATGAATGTAAACGCATCCATCCTATGAAAGGAAAATAACTTTTTAAAGCAGTGTTAGACATTCAAAAGAGGAAATTTCTCTAGAGTGATATTTCAGAGCTGAATTTATAATGCCTTTCAGTGAAAAGCAGTAGTTTTATAGTTTAATCTGGAGATTACAGAAATAAATTACTATGGAAAAGTCTATATTATAGTGAATAAGGTGAATTTTTACTGGTAATCATAGTTTTAAAAGATGTTCTACTACTTGCTACCAATTAAAGTTAGAAAATTCAATAGCCAGTTCACAGATTTTTGAATCATAAAAGCCAGAATTATTTGTGTAAAATTTTAGTTTGTTTCTTTTTTTCTGAGTAGATTTATGACCATCCTGTCCAGGTTGAATTTTTAACAATTAACTTGAATCTATGTCACTGGTTGGACAGACGTATTGAGATTGTACAAGGAATATCAAATTGATAATGATGGCATAAATTTCAACAATTTAAGAAATAGTACTATTTGGGTCATATTAAGAGAAAAATAGGCTAAGAGGATATATTATTGGATTCTATACAGTAATTTTGTTGCCCTGGATACTTTACAGTGTTCTTAGAGAGTCTTTCAAGATGAATTTCTATTGATAAAGGAAAGTCCTTTTTAGGCTTATAAGCCATGTTTAAATTTTAACCAAGGAACTTCTGTCAGAAACACTAGAAGTTCAATGAGCTTTTCAGAATTTATTTAGAAGTGTATTAAGTTATATTTCGAAAGCATGTGTAAATATTCCATTTTAAGTGGTATTGTCTCTTTGAGTTTTTCTTCCATTGGCTTGTGCTTCTTAAAGGGGTTTAACAGTTTTGCTAATGGATATTTTAACCATACTTCAATGCCCATTACTGCCAGATGTGGAATCTGTACCATTCTACCAGAAAGCAGAATGGGAAACCAGAGATAAAAATACCCTAGAGAGGAGCACGTGAATAAAGGAAGATCACGCACACACACACACACACGCACACACACACACACACACACACACCCCTGTCTCTCTGATGAAAAAAACAGCACTAGTTGGGAAATACAGATTTAGTTTTTCATCTTGCTACTTGGTTACTAAGGATTTGAAAATTTAAAGGGCAAAGTGAAATCTAGGTATTTAGTGAAAGAATAATTTTCCTTTTTTAGGACTAATGTTAGTGCTAAGAACCTATGTAAAGTATCTGTAACTAGTTCAGGATCAGCGAGTTTTTAAAGGAGGAGGTGTGGGAATGGTATTGATGCCCTTAAGATATTCCCCCTCATTTCAGTCTTGATTGACTCCATTAATTCTACTTCCTCACTATACCCTTGAAAAGGAAGAATAGCAATTTATTTTTTTATACCTTTGCTCTAGGCCTAATGCTTACCTCCTTGTTAACTCACACCTAAAATTAATCATATACTTTTATAAGTAATTCCATTGGAACAGCTTTTTGAAGATGATGTTGATGACATATATATATTATACTTGGTTGAAGTTATTATTCTTAATAACTAAATTCAGTTTTACATGATTCACTTTCCTGGGTTTTATAGCATGAAGAAGTGAGGAAGTAAATCAGTCCTATTCCCAGTATAGAACACTACAATGCCAAACCATTGGTTTCCTTCCAAAAACAGGGTGCTTAAGGGGTTCTTGTGTTGCTGGATAACTGCTCAAAACATCTTTTAACAGTATTTGATATAATGATATCATATCAATATACCTAAGTATAGTCTTTGCTTAAATGAGCATAATCTATTGTTTTTGTCCAGTACATGTACTCACACTGATATATTAGGCTTTAGTTTTAAAGGGTAGCAAAGAAAAATAGAATATAAATGTTTAAAACCAAATGGAAATCCAAAAGGGAGGGGAAATTCTTTTAGTTTATTCAGTTTTAACAGAAATAACAGTTTAAGATAATTTTTTATTTAATACTTATATTACTTTTCAAGGAAAAGACCATTTCAGGCATGAAGAATATCATTGCTGAGATGGAACAGGCATCAAGGTAAGTCACTTATTCAACAAAAATGTGAGCACTTATTGGGGGCAAAGTACTATGTTAGGTATTGTACAAAGATAGTAAGAAACAAGGAGCTTAATGTTATATGTAAGGTGATAACTCTCTAATGTTGAAAGGAGGCCTAAGTCTGTTTAGGGAAGTAAAGGGAGGATATGCTGTTTGCCAAGGAAAGGAAAGAGAAGGCATTCAAGGTAGAAAGAATAACAAAGCCACAAAGAACCACAGATCATGTTCAAGAGCCTCTTGAATGACAAGTAGGTGAGTGTGTTGGAACCCAAAGTGTAAGGGGAGAAATGAAGGAGAAGAGGCTAGGTAGGCAGGCAGAGGCCTGTGTTACAGACAAATGAGTCTGTGGGCAATAAGAAATCATTAAAGAATTTTGAGATTTTTATGCCAGAAAGATGAGCTAGGCTGCAGAGGTGATGATAAATTGGGGTTGGGAGTTTGGAGGACAGGAGTGTGGTGTTTGTAAAGGAGAAAATCTAGGAAAATGCCAGGTTCCTGTCTGGGGATGAATACTGGACATGATGAACCTACATGAGAAAAGATTTTTCTTTGAAGAGCTTTTGAGATGTCCTTATAAGTATGTCTAGTTAGCAGTTAAATATAAGGGTCTAGAGTGTGAGGGAGAGACTGAGGCTGAGGTGATCATTTCAGAGTCATCTGGGTGTACACAGGGTTGGGAGCCACGGATATGAATAGGAATTGTCTGAGAGAAGGGGTAGCGGGAGAAGAATCAGGAGGCTAAGGGTTAAGCGCTGAGAACCATTGATTTTTAAGAGGGCAGGAGAAGAGGAGCCTGCAGAGGAGACTAAGCCATAGCAGCTAGAGGTAGGATGAAGGCTTTCTTATACTTGAATGTCAGAAGTTTTGAAATGCTTAACAAATCATTGACTACTGTGTATATTTGGCATCCTTGTTTATAGTGAAATGTTGGCAACACAGAGGAACTTCAGTGCACTATCTCTGCAGTGTTTCTTCCTACACATTTAAATGTATTTAAAACTTCTTCAAATGTTTTCATGCTGTCTATCTTCTGTCTTGTGAAAATTTGTTATTCTGTTCTGGTAAAATGTCTCTTCTTATGTACTATTTGATTTGTGGAATAGACAGTCTACTGAAGCCCTAATTATGTGTGAACAAGACATTTCCAGAATGCGTCGGCAATTGGATGAAACAAATGATGAGCTGTCTCAAATTGCCAGGGAAAGGGATATCTTGGCTCATGAGAATGACAATCTCCAAGAACAGTTTTCTAAAGCTAAACAAGAAAACCAGGTATACTTGTTCCTACTATCTTTTTCTCCAAGAAAAATAGGTATTTCTTCTGAGACATAGCCCTCATTTCATTTTGTAGAAAAGCTCAGGCTTTGGAACTAGCCATTTTTTACCTTTATTACACAGAATATGCCACATAATTTCTAAGTGAAATTTTCAGACATATAGTTTAAATATCAGAGAAAAGAGGGAACGGGGGTATAATAGATTTGCATTAAACCTTAGGAAATACTTCCTTAGTGAAGGATAAATATTTGAATAAACCAACAAATGAAGATAACCTTCCGAAATTTTTAAGAAAAGCATAGATTTATTTGATGGACTGTTACTCCGTTTGAATATGAGTATACAGACCATGGTACATTATTTGGTCCTCTTTAGCACTGTGATTCTTTTTAGGAAAATTTCTCTTTTAATTACTTCCTCTCTAAGCCAGTACAGTTCAGCTTTATCCAGAGCTCTCATTACCAATATCACTTTTAATTTTAACATTAAAAAATTCTACTTGGGGCTTCCCTGGTGGTGCAGTGGTTGAGAGTCCGCCTGCCGATGCAGGGGATACAGGTTCGTGCCCTGGTCCGGGAAGATCCCACGTGCCGCGGAGCGGCTGGGCCCGTGAGCCGTGGCCGCTGAGCCTGCGCGTCCAGAGCCTGTGCTCCACAACGGGAGAGGCCACAACGGTGAGAGGCCCGCGTACCACAAAAAAAAAAAGAAAAAGAAAAAAAAATTCTACTTGGAAACTTTCTTCCCCCTTTAAAATTTTTGGTCCAAATAATTTCCCTTGCTTTGCTATCACTCTCAATGTGTTCAGTTTGCATCATAAAAGTCTGTATTTTTTAAACTGTTAAATATTTTAATTTACATAATCAGATATAAAGATGCAAAACTTGATTAATTATTAAAAAGTTGCCTGAGGTGTTAAAGTACTTTGTTAAAAAATTAATGAATAATGGGATCCTGGAACAGAAAAAGGACATTATGTAAAAATGGAAGAAATCTGAATAAAATATGGACTTTAGTCAATAATGTATCAATATTGGTTCATGAATTGTGACAAATTTACCACACTAATATAAGATGTTAATAATAGAGGAAGCTAAGTGTAGGGTATATGGGCACTGTCTATACTATTTTAATAACTCTTCTATAAGTCTAAAACTATTTTAAAAGAAAGTTTATTTTTTAAAAGTTAATAGCAATAAAAACAAGAGATGTGAATTTATAGGATCTACTTTGTGTGCTCTATTTATAGCTAAAGCAAATAGGCTAAAGGTAAATATAACTTATATTTATGAAAATTAGATTAAAAACTCTCATATTTACCACCCAGAGTTACCCACTGTTAATGTATTTTTTACTGATTTTCAATGTACTTAAAAAATTTTTATACTATCTTTTACATGAACTTTTTAATGTAGCTGGGATAAAACGACATAGCACTTTATATCATGCTTTGTTCTACATGAGAAGACAATAGAGTGGAGTGTTTAAGACCCACATGAGTTCAAGTCCCCTGCCTGGCTGTGTGATCCTATCATTTAACTTCTCTCAGTTTATCAACTGTAAAAATGGAGAGTAGATGAGAATATGCCTGGCAAGAATGTAGAGTGTCTCACATAATCACTAGATAAATATTTTTTAACAGTTATTAGCTTACTGTAACATCATAGTTGTTTGTTACACCTTCATAAACATCTTTTATAATCAGAAGAAGAAAATTAGTATCATAACAATATACAAATGTTCAAGAATAGTTTTTTCCTTTGTTTGGGTCAGAGGGCCCAAGAGTAGAAGATGGATCCCTCTGTGGACTGCAGGTTGTTTAAAAACTCATATCATATTGCCAACAAACACATGAAAGGATGCTCAACATCACTAATCATTAGAGAAATGCAAATCAGAACTACAATGAGGTATCACCTCACACTGGTCAGAATGGCCATCATCAAAAAATCTACAAACAATAAATGCTGGAGAGAGTGTGGAGAAAAGGGAACCCTCTTGCACTGTTGGTGGGAATGCAAATTGATACAGCCACTATGGAGAACAACATGGACGTTCCTTAAAAAACTAAAAATAGAACTCCCATATGACCCAGCAATCCCACTACTGGGCATATACCCTGAGAAAACCAGAATTCAAAAAGAGTCATGTACCACAATGTTCACTGCAGCTCTATTTACAATAGCCAGGATATGGAAGCAACCTAAGTGTCCATTGACAGATGAATGGATAAAGAAGATGTGGCACATATATACAATGGAATATTACTCAGCCATAAAAAGAAACGAAAATGAGTTATTTGTAGTGAGGTGGATGGACCTAGAGTCTGTCATACAGAATGAAGTAAGTCAGAAAGAGAAAAACAAATACTGTATGCTAACACATATATATGGAATCTAAAAAAAAAATGGTTCTGATGAACCTAGGGGCAGGACAGGCATAAAGACACAGACGTAGAGAGTGGACTTGAGGACACAGGGAGGGGGAAGGGTAAGCTGGGGCGAAGTGAGAGAGTAGCATTGACATATATACACTACCAAATGTAAAATAGATAGCTAGTGGGAAGCAGCCGCATAGCACAGGGAGATCAGCTCGCAGCTTTGTGACCACCGAGAAGGGTGGGATAGGGAGGGTGGGAGGGAGACGCAAAAGGGAGGGGATTTGGGGATATATGTATATGTATAGCTGATTCACTTCGTTATACAGCAGAAACTAACACAACATTGTAAAGCAATTGTACTCCAATAAAGATGTTAAAAAAAAGAAAAAAACCCATATCATAAAAGATTTGGAAAGCAGAAACCTTAAAAAAATTTCTTCCTCAATACCACGATTTTAAACAAATTGAGTTGTTTTTAGTGTTTTATCCTGATTTTTTTCAAATATACATTAACATTTTTCTCTGTTATTAAAAATTATTCCAAACATTTCTCATGAATTCATAGTATTCTGTGTGGTTTTACCACTATGTAGATACTATTATGTACTGCATAATTCACCTAATGTGAATAAATATTGTCACATAGCAAATAATGCCTTAATAAACATTCTTTTTCATTAAATTTTATAGATTTAGTTTCAAATTGAATCAAACGCTTATGAGGTTTCTTTTTTAAATTAAAAAACCTTCTAAGTGGACATGGGTATCGTGAATACCCAAGTATCCATCTCCCACCTTTAACAAAAAGTAACATTTTTGTCTTACTTGTTTTTATGAGCTTTTAAAAATGTCTCATGTCATCACCAGGTAGCAGATCACAGATTTGCTTTTCTCAAATTTACGTTTACTCTAATAATACATGGAAACGCCCATTCCTTACCATATCTTTGATTACTAGTAAATTTTAACTTTTTTCAAGTATTATCCACTTATGCTTCCTTTTTGTGAATTGTGTTTGGGTTCTTTGCCCATTTACTGTTTGGACTCTTGTGTTTTCTCACTGTCTTTATATGAGCTTTATATATTAGGTGTATTAATTTTTATTTATCATATTTACTGTAAATATTTAAAAATTTATGGTAGTTTTGACATAGAGCAATTTTTAATTTTTTGTAGTCAGATCTAACTGTCTTTTTCTTATAGGCACTGTCTAAAAAACTGAATGATACTCATAATGAGCTTAGTGACATTAAACAGAAGGTTCAAGACACTAATTTGGAGGTTAATAAACTGAAGAATATATTAAAGTCCGAAGTACGTATATATATATTTCCACCTTGGCTCGAGACACTTGAGTTTTCACTAAAGCTGTTGGTTGATTGCACTCATAGGGACAGCTGAATCAAGTGCATTTCTTTAAGGCATAACCTATTTTGATGTTGACAATTACGTGTTAACTATATATTTAGAATGTCACCAATGTCCAGAAGGGTAACTCAAGGATACACCCCTTTTATTTGCCACTTAGCCATTTTAGATAAGCAGAATCCTCCTAACTGGATGAAGAACAAGGGGCCAGAATCAAGTTGGGCTCACTTATACTTGGAAATGGTAGTTTACAGTTACAAACCTTTGACAAAAGAGGCTCCACCTGATTGTGTAGCAGGTCAGAATTGATCTCTCTGTTGTGGAGCCACCTGTTTCCCAGGACCAGATGGCTCTCTTCTCCATTTCTCTGTTAGTAACCAGTCAACTAGATACACGTCAACTGGTATGTCTGATATCAGATGATTCCCAATAAATTTGGGCACATGTGTGACAACCCTGGAATAAAGAGACAGCTAGACCAAGGATGTTAGGTATGTCCATTTGATAAACTATTATATAAAATAGTGTTGGATTGACTCCTGTAATAGGTGTGGTGTTACCTACTTACATAACAATCAAACCATTAATAGGAATTCCTCCCCCAAACAGTTTTCCTCATTGTATTTAACATTTCATTTAATTTCAGTCCATAAACATATCTTGAGCATTTATTTATGGTGTACATAAGACCACAGGACTTTGCGAGGTGAGAGATTCTAAGGACTCCTGAATTGCAACCCTTGTTTTCAGGCAGTAAGGCAGCAGCCTCATGTTGCCAAATCAGGTGATTTCCTACCCTTCTTGAGTTGAAGGTGCTAGCGATGTAATGTCATAAATGGACAGAAGCTTTGGAGTCAGGTAGGTCTGACTCTTCCTCTCACTAATGCCATGGACTTCTGTAGGCCACTCAACCTCCCTCAGTCTCAGTGTGCCATCAGTAATTGGGAAGAGCACCCAAGTGAGTAAGATACGTCTAGCACAGTGAGCCATCTAAGTCTATTCTGGAATAGGGCAGAATATAAATAAAAGACTATCTGAACAACGTTTAGCGTAGTAAGTTTTCAGTCAGTGTTAGACACTTTTTCTCCCTAGCCCATCGCATTACCTGAAATTACACCATTAGGGATTGGGGCTTTTAGATTCTGGAATTGTATTTTCAGACATCACACATCAAACTCCTCTCTGCTTTTAGCATCCTCATGTGAGTTCTATTTTGAGACTCCGTTTCACAACATAGCTGGATGGATCCAGGCACTCCCCTGAGAGAAAGGATCACGGGTCCATTTTGGTAGGGAGGTCCATTAAGGATTGTCGAGTACTTTATTCATCACCCATCCATTCAGTGTGCAGTATGCTGGGGGCTGAGGTGACAGAGTTGAAAAACTGCGAGGAAACAGAATGGCACCCCCGGCAGTGGGGACAACAAGTAGAGGGGGGAAAAGTAGCTCCTGTAGCTAGAGTGGAATGTGAAAGTGGGTGGTAATAAAGAGGTAAGAAGGATATGTCTGAACTGTATTTTTAGGAAGATTTCATTACAACATACACAGAAGTTATTTGAAGAATTGCCTTTTAGAAAGATTGTTCAGGAAATGTTGGAAAAAGAATAAATCAGAAGGGTAACAAAAGAGGGGGAAGAGCAGTTAGGAGAGGCTGTATCCATAATTCAGACAGGAAGTGCAAAGGATTCCAGCTGAGGCAGCAGCTTTGCCTTTGCCCTGGTGGAGGGATGTAAAGAGCCCAGTGGTCAACCAGAGGGAACTGGTGGGGAAGCACCAGAAAGAGGGAAAGAGATCTGCAAAGGGAGAACTGGAGAATACCAAAGATCAGTTGCACTTTCTTTATAATGTTGCCCATCTTGCACCCCACGCTGCTCTGGCTGCTTTGGGCAGGTACAAAAAAGGGTAAACTGTGGTTGCCGGCTGCTGGGAGGGAGGGCACTAAGTGGTTAGAGGGCAGAGAGATGTTTTAATGCAGTCTTTTTCGCTGCTTAAACTTGGAACCATATATTAACTAGTCACAAAGCCAAATTTAATATAAAAATGATTCCTACCTTAGAAAACTGAATTCAACATAAAAATTGTTCCTATCTTTGAGGAATCTGAGGGGTTACTGGGGAGATGGTACGTCCACAGCTAACTACATAAAGCTATAAGGCACTTTTAAGAGAATGACACACACAATAAGTGCTACAGAAAGTTAAAGAGGGTAAAAATTAGTGTGGGTAAAATTCAGTTTATGTATATTATATCATGTAACTCCCAAGTACATACTCTGTACACAACTGTTGTTTTTAGTACAATAATAGAAAACACACATCAGATTCCTACTGGCACATTTGGAATATCTGAATCTTAAAAGCCAATACAGTAGTTTAGTATGTTAACTTGTTAATCAACAGACTTGGCAAAGATCCTTCATATTGGTCAAGGTACAACCAGACCACAAGGTGGCAATATTAACTGAATTTCAACCAGTCTCATGATTAATCATATTTATGAGAAAAATCTGATTTGAAAGCTTTATACAATGCGATGTTGTTTATTGTAATTTGGCTTATACAATTAGATGTTGCTTATTCCAGTGTTTCTGAACTGTTTATTAACAGGTAGGAGGCGAAGAGATCTAGTGCCTTTTTAATGAATTACGAAAATTATAAATGACTTTTTAGAATGAGTTGGCCATACCATACTACTAAAATAATATTTTTAAAAGTAGCTTCATAATTATTACTCCGTATAATATATTATTTGAGGAGCTGATTGTTTTCCTTTAGAAATGGGATCCTACTTTAGTCAGTCCATCATGATAGAACTTTATCATGATAGGTTCTAACAGTGGTTCTATACTGTATGCCCAGTATATACATGAATGTATATTTATGAGTAGTGTTTATTGGCATAGGTTCCATATTTTACTTCTGAGCAACTTCAGGCAAGTTATTAGAACAGTGAGCAAAAGTGAATTATAGAACAGTCCATGATCGAGGAAATTAAGGCTGGGGTTATGAATGAAAGGCAGGAACCAGATAGGAAACATGCCAAACCAAGAGAATTATCAGAAGCTGACGCTTAAGATGTGCAAGCAGGCAGAAGCTCTATAGCCGTAGTACAACCCAGAAGAGCAGTCAGGAACAAGGGAATTACACAGATACAAAAGGTCAGGTCGAGGCAGAAGCTCGGAAACCAGACCAGCAAGTAGTCAGTAAGCAGCTATGTGGAGGCAATGAGGATTTTGTTTGAACAAAAGCAAATAGAAGAACATGTTCATTGAGGTCTTGAAGATAAGAGTGAAAACTCTACTAGATGAGTGAGTGTGACTCAGGAGCCAGGGCAGATCCTGCTCCCATTCCCTTCTGTTAATTACAGGATGACCAATTTTCTAAACTGAGAGTAGAGATAGATAGGAGTCCTTGAGATTGTGGTACAGTCGGTCATCGTGGCAAGTAGATTCCCAGTGGCCTGGCAAATAATGTTTAATTTGCATCACATGTTTAACATTTTACTCTCCTAAAGTAATACCTAAGATTTGCTTTGTAGGAATCTGAGAACCGGCAAATGATGGACCAACTCCGAAAAGCCAGTGAAGATGCTGAAAACTGGGAAAATAAGTCCCGTCAAGCAGAGGCAGATAACAGTACCCTCAAATTAGAACTTATCACTGCTGAGGCAGAGGGTAACAGATTAAAAGAAAAGGTAGATGCCCTCAACAGAGAGGTCGAGCAGGTAAGTTTGGTAAAATATGCTTGTAGTACATCCTGTATCATATTTAAAAGAGTTTTGTTTGGCTTTCCGTAAATTAAGTGTATAAACAAACACTTAAGTTATTTAAATATACTGTGAATTGTAGTCTGTTAACTGTCCTCCGCTCTGGTTCTCTAATCTCTTACCTACTCTACAACTCGAATAATCTTTAGCATTTTTAAAAATTAGAAACTATTTCAAGCATACAAAAACAGTGCCCTCCCCAAAAGTAATATAAAAGACCCACATATGCCCATCTCCAAAGTTGAAGGGTGCTAACATTTTGCCATATTTATAAAGAATATATTTATTATTTAAATAAAGTCTCTCTTTATTTAAAAAAACAAAACATTGCAGATACAACTCCTCATCCTTTCTTCTCCTCCCTCCCTAATGGTTGGTATGTAGAACTTTCATGTCAGTTGTATAACTCTTTGTCATATGTTTGTACTTTTTCTACATATCTGTCACCCACAAATGATGTATAATGTTTTGTGTGCTTTAAGTTTTTTTAAGTGATAATATACTGTAGGTATCTATTTGCAATTTGCCTTTTTTGCTCAATATTATAATTTTGAAATGTATCTATTTTAATACATAGAGTATACATTTAAACAGTTGCTTCTATAGTCATTGAATAAAATATTTTATTTTTAAAATTCATTCCCATACTAAAGGACATTTAACTGTCTTCACTTTTTCTATAATAAAATGCTGCAACAAGTAGCATTTGGTAAAAGTTACTGAGGTAAATAGGCCTTTACTGTGAAGTTTTGTGTTTATCTGTCTATGAGTTAGGCTATGATTACTGTTTACTGTAGCCGTGCATGTCAGAGAGGCTAAAATTCCTTCTGGTGTCCTTCTTTGTCTCCTCTATTGTCTTTGGGTTCACTTAAGAGACTCCTTAAATAGAGTCTGAACCTTGTAGTTCTTTCAACCGTGACCTCCTATTATTATACAGGAGCCCTGTTGATGTGGTAGTGAAGTGTAGGTGGAGGAGACGTGTTCTATTATCCTACGATTAGGTCTTAGTCTTTTAGTGGGCATGTGCCCCTGGGATGCGACCTTCACAAGTGTTTCTGTTTTTTTTCTCCCTTAGATGAGGTAGAAAGGCTTGAGAGACTCTGCGTTAGGTACTACCATCCCTCCACATTGGTTAGGCTCTGGTACAACCATGTTGGTTATGCTGTCACAAAATCATCTCCTTTGAGGGCAGACCTTTGTCAAGAAGGACAGAATTCTGTGGGATTATTCAAAATGGTTACTTTTCCCCTCCCCCTGCTAGAAGCATGAGGGGATTTTTCTCAGATATTAATCCTGAAAACCCAGTGGGCTGCAGGAGGTAAAACTAATAAAAATGTGGGGTTCTCCTCAGGCTGGGATCCTGGGAGGATGTATCTCTCAAGCTAGTTCATGCTCAGTCTCTAGCAGGTGGTCAATTACCCTTTAAGTGTCGCTACCGGTTGCTAGCTCCAATGGCAGTTTCTCCTCCTGGTAAGCTGCAATTCTCTGTATTTACCTTTCTCTATATTTTGGGTGCAGTGATTCATTTTATGTCTTCAATTCTCTGACAGATCAAAGAGGAGTTGTTTATTGTCATATTTTCTGCTTTTTTTGTATTGTGAGCATGGGAGTGATGATCTCTAAGCTGTTTACATGTTGGAACAGAAACTGGAAGGCTGCTTGTTTACATGATTAGAGACTGGCTGGATTATTTAGTGAAATCTCTTTCTCCCCTTTCCCCTTGAAGGGTGAAGCCTCTGATGTTTCTCCTCAGAGGTGCGGCCTTGAATGCGTCCACAGTTACCCTGCAATGACAGTGGCTTTGGGAGGGCCTTTTTTGACTCTCTTCCTTTACTACACTCAGCTGTTAAGCCCAACTAATCTCTGGCTGTTTGCTTTATTGTTTTCAACAGTGCCCTCAAGCACAAATTGCTTCATAGACTGATTCAATTAAATTTGGGTTGTTTTACAGGGATAGCTTTTGAGGTCAATGTTTGAGTTTTTTCTGAACCCGAGAACATTCTTCTTAGCAGTCTCTTCCCCTAATTTTCACTGGTAAACTAGCTGACCTATGGTGGAGCTTGTATCTCTTAAGGAGTTTACCATTCTTTTTTAAATTTCTTTTCAACATAGCCTCGAAGTATTTTCGCTGTACCTTCCATTGTTCTTGAGAGTGCCTTAGACTTGAATTTTCCTATAGTCAGTTGTAAATGAAGTAAAGTTCCTTTGGAAGAATTTAGGAGCTTCCTGCTTTAAGGCCTCTCTCTCTCCCTGGGCAAAATCTCTGAGCCCTGGCTCTAAAGCTGGTATGGGGACAGTGGGGCAGTTCTCTTGCAGTGACGTGCCCACTTTAGGATCTGGGCACTTGGAGGGGATGGTGGGTATATGGCTGTAGCCTCTGGCCTTCTCAGCATGCCTCTCCAGGTATAGAACCTCTTCCTTATGAATAACCTGTGTCAAGGAGAATCAGAGCCACAGTGTTCTCAGTATGCCACAAACAAGATAGAACCTGCATCCCATGTGGAGAGGCTGGTCAGAAGAAGGGAGCCCCCATCTCCCAGACATTGTTGCCAGAAACTTGGCCTCTGAAATAAGTAGCTGTTGGAGTGGCATGAGAAATGCTGATAGCCTGCCTCTCCTGGGAATACACTATAGTTCTTGACTGGGTATTGAGGGGAGAGGGAGCATTGTTTTTAGCTGCACCCACCTGGAGTGGAATTTCCATCGTGCTGAGCTGGGTGTGGGGAGAGAGGGTCATACTTCAGATGCCACAGACTTTTCCTGTTTTCTCCCAGTTTTAGTTGGTTTTCTTAAAAGTGTTTCTTCATTTACTGTATGTTCTTAAGACCATTTCCAGAGACTATTTAAAGACCATTTAAGGTTGCTTTTTTATAGTTTTCACTACTTTCATTGGTTCTATGGAGCTGCTCACACTGCCGTGCCAGAAATGGAACCTTATTCTACACAGTTGATATGTTTTCATTTTATTTTATGTCAAAATAATTTTCTGATTACCCTTATATTATTTTGTGGTATTGTTTAATTTTCAGTATTTGGAGATTTAAAAAAAATACCTTTCTAGTTATTGATTTTTCAGTCTTTTACATTTATTGAGACTGTATGGCTAGCATATGGTCATCTTTCTGCGTTTTCCATGTACACATGAATATAACGTGTATTATTTTGTTGTTGGGTAAAATGTTCTATAAATGTCTATTGGGTCAAGTTCATCAATAGTGTTTTTCAATTCCTATCATTACTGAGTTTCTGTTTACTTGTTCTACCAATTATTGAGAGAAGAGTGTTGAAATCTCCAAACATATTTGTGTATTTTTTCTTTCAGTTCTGTCATGTTACTTCATGTATTTGAATCTGTGTTATATTACTTCTTAATGAATTCATCTCTTTATCCATTTTAATGCTTCTCATTCTGTAGTATACTTTGTAAGGTATTAATATAGCTACTTCAGACTTCTTTTTATTATTGTTTGTATGGTATATCTTTTTCCATGCTTTTGTTTTTAATCTTTCTATGTCTTTATGTTTAAAATAGTATTCCTTTAGACAGCATATTGTTGGATCTTGCTTTTTTATCCTGTCTTACATCTGTCTTTTAGTTGTCTTTGGGCCATTTATGTTTAATGGAATTATTAATATAGTTGTGTGTAAATCTACCATGTTATTGTTTTCTATTTGTCCCACTTATTTTTTGTTTCCTTTTCACTCTTTTTCTGCCTTCTTTTGAGTATTTTTTTTTAGTATTCCATTCTATCTCTATTATGGCCTTATGAGCTGTACATCATTATTTTTTTCTGCTGATTATTCTGGAGTATAGACCATGTATCTTTTAATTGTCACGGTCTACCTTCAAATAATAGATTACTTCTTAGTACCCCTTTACTTCCCCCTCCCATTCTTTATCCTGCTGTTCCTCCATTTTTCTTCTACATATATTGTAAACCCCATAGTACATTATTATTTTAACTTTAAATAGTTATCTTTAAAGAAATTAAAATATGAAAGACTTTTTTATTCACCCACATATTTACTATTTCTCATGCTCTTCATTCCTTTGGGGAGATCCAAGTTTTCATCTACTATAATTTTCTTTTTGCTAGAAGAAGTTCCTTTAAACATTTCTTCTAAATAAAGTAACAAATAGAAAAAAAGTTAACAAAAAGTAAGTAAAATAAAATAAAGTGGTAAGAGCTAAGTTCTTTTCAACTGAGGGGGAAAAAACCGTTTCTTGTAGTACATTGGCATTGAATTTTCTCACGTATTGTTTGTTTTAAAGAGTACTTATTTCACCCTCATTTCTGAAGAACCTCCTTTTTTTATATGTCTTTTATGTGTTTCTTTTCTTTACACACTTCCTACCCCACTGCTGATTGGTTTGGAAGTTATATGTTCTCAATCTCTTCTTTTGGTAGTTAAAATTTTAATATGCATACTTAACAAAGTCTGTTGTTAGTATCTCCAGCCTTCCTCCTAAACAATAATATATGGTCCTGAGAAAATTTGAATACTGAGCATAAAACTACTGCTTACTAGATCTTGTGCCCTCTCTCTTATTTTCTGTTTCACACACACACACATACACCAATCTTTTATGATACTGTTGTGTACTATTTTAGTTCCACCTTGTTTTTATATTCTTAAAAATAAATCATTACTATTGTTCTTATTCTTTGTCAATCCTTATTTGTATCTACGCATATGTTTACAGAATTCTTCATTCATCGTTGCTTCTTTTTTTTGTCAGGAATATATTAAAATCATCTGCTTTAATCACTGTAAATAACTCTTTGCTCAAAGAACCTTATAACTAATTGGTATGCTTGTTTCAATATCAGTGTTGTTTGTTTTTGTCATTGTTATATGACAATACTGCTATCCTTGATCCTAAAACCTTGTGATCACATCCAGGAGCGTTGACTTTAGGTGATATGAAGGGCAATAGTGATCAGGGCCAAGAGTTTGGTATAAAACATGCTCAACCCAATTCTAAAAATCCAGTTCTCTGCAGAACTTTGGTAAAATATACTTAGCAGAATATATGTTACTGAAATTTGAGATTTCCTAAGGATACGTTTTTCACTTTTTCTAAAAGGAAAACATTTTTGAAGACATTTAATATGTGTTCACATGTCTGAGTAAATTCATTTATATATTAAAACTTGTTCAAGTGTAAGGAAAAGAGATCTACTCCAGCTAGTTCAAGAAAACAGGAGTTATTGTAAAAACACAAGTGGAACATGTGGGAGAAAGGATTTCATGGGAACTCTTAAGTCCTAAATCTGCCAGGAATGGAGACTAGAGGATCGTTTTGTGATAGAGAGTAGCTCTCAAGACCTCCACAACCCAGACAGAGAACGTTCATCTTTCCTGTTGTGCTTCACTATGAATTTCAGGGAGGTGCATCTGCTTCTACAAAAGGACTCTGAGTTATCATAGGCATGGAACAAACATTATGTTAAAGTTTAGAATTGGGTATGGCAGGGTAAAGTCAGACTCCAAAATTGGGTGAAGCCAGACCAAAGTTTTCAGCTTCTTACAGAAGACATTTTTTTTCCTTATCCAGAGACTAGGTCAAGATAAACTTTTGGTTGTCTCTCTGTGAGGTTGAGTGGATTTTCTTTTCCTGGAGTCTCCTTTCAAGGGTCCCAGATTATATGGAGATCTCAATTCCAACTCTCCATTAGTCCTAAATTCTTGTCTCCTAGTCTTACCTGAGTGTGTTAAGCCATTTGCCATTACTGGGTCTTCCAACCCCCAGCTCTTAGCTTCAGACCTGCTCATTTGCTCCTTGCTCTGGTTTTGTTTTCTCTGTTTTGGCATGTGAGAATTTCTCTTTCTTACCTGCAAGTTCAACTATGAACTGCAAAAATAATTTTTTATTCTATTTTATCCAGATTTTCCTCTTAGCTTAATCAGCTATTTTACTAGAACCTGAAACGTCCAAAGCATTCTTCTCAAAACACAAAACCGATCACATAACCTACTCTGTAAGATCTGTCAATTGTAATAAAGGTAATAAAGACCTAAATTTTACATGGCTTACTAGGCTCTATTTTGTAAATTATATACCTTTTCAACTGCACCTCCTATCACTCTTCCCTGTAGTCTCTGAGCTCTAGCCATACTAGCCTTCTCTCTGCTCTTGCTTTGCACTTAGCATCCTCTGATTTGAAAAGCCACCCTCCCCCTCTGATTTGAAAAGCCACCCTCCCCCAACACACTGTATATCTACTCACTCTTCAGATCTCAGTTCAAGTGTCATTTACTTAGAGAAGACTTTCCTGATTTCCCCGATCCCATCAGTCTAGGTCACTTTCCTGTGTTCTACACTTTTTTCTCTAGAAATATTTGCTTAATATATATTTACATATTCATGTGTATGATTATTTTATTAATGCATGATTCCCCCATAGTCTGGAAACTTCATGAGAGCAGAGACCATTTTGCTTATCATTGGATATGCATCAAGGCACATTGACTGGAACATAGAATATACTCAATAAGTATGGAATGGATGGGCGGGTGGGTGGATGGATGGATAGAAGGTTGTTTGAAGAATGAGTGAGAAATTGAGTGAGTGAGGAAGGAAGGGAGGCAGAAAGGTAGGAGTGAATTGTGGCCAAATAACTTATTCCAGGAGCAATATTTTGTGCATTGTACTTGTAAAAATGCTTGTAAAAGCAGAAACATTTCTTTGTCTCTCAGTTCTGTTAGTCTCACATGATAGCAAGTACTCTGTAGGTGGCAGTGCACTTACATAAGACATTTTTCTGAAAAAAAAGGGGCGGTGTGTGGAATTATCTTGAACATTTGAAAGCATTTATATAACTTGACTCTCATATTACAGTTTTAAAGACATGCTCTTATTTTCCATAATGTGGACGTGTTCTTGATTTATACTTGCCCGGAGTCTTTTTCCCTCAGAGGTATTAGTAAGTGCTAGAGAGTTATCAGCTCTCATTTTATGATATTATGATCCATATCAGCATGCCATTCAAGAATTAGAAAATGGGTATTGTGAATGAAACAGTAGATAATGTTTTGTCTTTAACAATAGTAATATTTATACTGTAGAATAATTGGAACTATGGCAAATATAGACAGAACTACAGGCCAAACGTGTATATCTCAACTAACTTTGGGGATGAGACTTTTAAATTGTTTTCTAAATACATTGAAAAGAATGACCAGGGATGTCTCTGGTGGCATAGTGGTTAAGAATCTGCCTGCCGGGCTTCCCTGGTGGTGCAGTGGTTGAGAGTCCGCCTGCCGATGTGGGGGACACGGGTTCGTGCCCCGGTCCGGGAAGATCCCACATGCCGCGGGGCGGCTGTGCCCGTGAGCCATGGCCGCTGAGCCTGCGCGTCCGGAGCCTGTGCTCCGCAAGGGGAGAGGCCACAACAGTGAGAGGCCCGCGTACTGCAAAAAAAAAAGAAGAATCTGCCTGCCAATACAGGGGACACGGGTTCAATCCCTGGTCCTGGAAGATCCCACATGCCGCGGAGCAACTAAGCCCGTGCGCCACAACTACTGAGCCGGTGTGCTGCAACTACTGAAGCCCGTGTGCCTAGAGCCCGTGCTCCGCAACAAGAGAAGCCCGCGCCCTGCAATGAAGAGTAGCCCCCTCTCGCCACAACTAGAGAAAGCCCGTGTGCAGCAACAAAGACCCAACGCAGCCAAAAATAAATAAATAAATAAATTTATTTTTAAAAAAAAAAGAACGACCAGTTGACCACTTTACTCCTGGATTTTATATATAGAAATTTGAAGCCCAAATTTATCCTTCCCAGAATGTTTTGTGCATACTATTGCCACCTATATCATCTAAAGTTCCTTATAATCTAAAAGTATTATCATTAAAATATTTGCCCCACTTTGTTTTCCATGCTGTAGGTTTTTTTCAAGTTAAAAAAATACATATATATAATAATTTTGTCCTTGCAGCACTTAAATGCAGAACGGTCTTACAAGTCCCAGATTGCTACTTTACATAAGTCTGTTGTAAAGATGGAAGAGGAGCTTCAGAAGGTTCAGTTTGAAAAAGTGTCTGCCCTTGCAGACTTGTCTTCCACAAGGGAACTTTGCATTAAACTTGACTCAGGCAAAGAACTTCTTAATCGACAGCTGGTTGCTAAAGATCAAGAAATAGAAATGGTATGTATTATGTTTTTAAATGGTTCTTTTAATATTACTATAAAATTACCACCATTTTCAAAAAATGAACTATTTTTTAATAAAATATTACATCAAGCCATGCCTTTCAACTTTAGATTTTATTTTTAAAGTCCAAGAAATTAATTTATGCTGTGTTCCAAACAACTCAAGACCATAACAGAAGCTCTTCCTTTGAGTGTGTAATTTGCATTTACTTTTAGCCAAAAGAAGTATAAAACACATTGACATATCAATCAGCAAAGAACCATGAGGCTGAGGTTTATCTAGCAAAATAATAACTTCAATGATATCCTTTTAAGCAAAATTTACTATTTGGCTGAGTTCTTTTAAACTGTTATTCACTTGACTGTGTCTACCATGTGCCTGACATTGTGCTTGCCACTGTGAATATAATGTTCAAAAGATACAGCCCCCTGCCCTCAAGGGCCTCCTGGTATTGACATACAAATTATTTGGGGTGAATATTTTACTAGTAAGGAATACTCAAGTTTTCAGAGAGGAAATTCCTTTTTGGCCTATGGGTGTCAGAGAGGAGTTCACAAGGGCACACTACTGAACTCAGAAGTGATGAGGCATCCCATTCAGAGGGAACAACCACTTAGGCAATGGTCTGAAGTTATAAGTAAATTCTTGAGTGAGTAGTAAGTCATTTGCAATGGCCAGGTGGCTGAGATGCATCTGGAAAAATAGATGGAGGCTGAATCCTGAAGGGATATGTATTCAAGTTGCATAGTATAATTGAAATATCAACACATTTTGGTTATATGTTGATACACATACACAAATACACCATAACCAAAAGGATTAGTAATCTTTAAGCTTTAAAATTATTACCCTTAGCAGAACTAAATATAAAATCGATAATGATTTATATTTATTTTTTAATCTTTTAAGGATGTTTACTACAGGTTTTGTTGCTTACTTACTAGTCTTTAAATATTTTTTCTCTTATTGTGTTAAAATACATATAACCTTTACCATCTTAACCATTTTAAAGTTCAGTGGTTTTCACATTGTTTTGCAGCCATCACCACCGTCCATGACCATAACTTCTTTCATCTTATAAATCTGAAACTCTATACCTATTAAACAATAACTCCCCATTCTCTCCTCCCTGCAGCCCCTGGCAACCACCATTATATTTTCTGTCTTGATGATTTTGACTACTCTGAGTAACTCACATAAGTGGAATCATACGTATTTGTCTTTGGGAGGCTGACTTATTTCACTTAGCATAATGTCCTTAAGGTTCATCTATGTTGTAGCATATTGCAGAATTTCTTTCCTTTTTTTTTAATAGATCTTTATTGCAGTGTAATTGCTTCACAATACTGTGTAAGTTTCTGTTGCACAGCAAAGCGAATCAGCCATATGCATACACATGTCCCCATATACCCTCCCTCTTGAGCCTCCTTCCCATCCTCCCTATCCCAACCCTCTAGGTCATCGCAAATCACCGAGCCAATCTCCCTGTGCTATGCTGCTGCTTCCCGCCAGCCAACTATTGTACATTCCGTAGTGTATATACGTCGATGCTACTCTCACTTCGCCCCAGCTTCGCCCTCCCACCCCATGTCGTCAAGTCCATTCTCTATGTCTGCCTCTTTTTTCCTTCCCTGAAACTAGGTTCATCAGTACCATTTTATTTTATTTTTTTAGATTCCATATATATGCGTTAGCGTATGGTATTTGTTTTTCTTTCTGACTTACTTCACTCTGTATGACAGACTCTAGGTCCATCCATCTCACTACAAATAACTCATTTTCATTTCTTTTTATGGCTGAGTAATATTCCATTGTATATATGTGTCACATCTTCTTTATCCATTCATCTGTTGATGGACCCTTAGGCTGGTTCCATGTCCTGGCTATTGTAAATAGAGCTGCAGTGAACATTGTGGTACATGACTCTTTTTGAATTCTGGTTTTCTCAGGGTATATGCCCAGTAGTGGGATTGCTGGGTCATATGGTAGTTCTACTTTTAGTTTTTTAAGGAACCTCCATATTGTTCTCCATAGTGGTTGTATCAGTTTACATTCCCACCAACAGTGCAGGAGGGTTCCCTTTTCACCACACCCTTTCCAGCATTTATTGTTTCTAGATTTCTTGATAATGGCCATTCTGACCCATGTGAGGAGATACCTCATAGTGGTTTTGATTTGCATTTCTCTAATAATTAGTGATGTTGAGCATCTTTTCATGTGCCTCTTGGCCATCTGTATGTTTTCCTTGGTGAAATGTCTATTTAGTTGTTCTGCCCATTTTTTAACTGGACTGTTTGTTTTTTTGATATTGAGCTGCATGAGCTATTTGTATATTTTGGAGATTAATCCTTTGTCTGTTGTTTCATTTGCAAATATTTTCTCCCATTCTGAGGGTTGTCTTTTTGTCTTGTTTATGGTTTCCTTTGCTTTCTAAATCTTTTAAGTTTAATTAAGTCCCATTTGTTTATTTTTGTTTTTATTTCTGTTACTCTAGGAGGTGGGATAAAAAAGATCTTGCTGTGGTTTATGTCAAAGAGTGTTTTTCCTATGTTTTCCTCTAAGAGTTTTATAGTGTCTGGTCTTACATTTAGGTCTTTAATCCATTCGGAGTTTATTTTTGTGTATGGTGTTAGGGAGTGTTCTAATTTCATCCTTTTACATGTAGCTGTCCAGTTTTCCCAGCACCACTTATTGAAGAGGCTGTCTTTTCTCCATTGTATGTTCTTGCCTCCTTTGTCGTAAATTAGGTGACCATATGTGCATGGGTTTATCTCTGGGCATTCTATCCTGTACCATTGATCTATATTTCTGTTTTTGTGCCAGTACCATAGTGTCTTGATTACTGTAGTTTTGTGGTATAGTTTGAAGTTGGGGAGCCTGATTCCTCCAACTCCGTTTTTCTTTCTCAAGATTGCTTTGGCTATTCAAGGTCTTTTGTTTTTCCATATGAATTGTAAAATTTTTTGTTCTAATTCTGTGAAGAATGCCATTGGTAGTTTGATAGGGATTGCATTGAATCTGTAGATTGCTTTGGGTAGTTTAGTCATTTTCACAATATTGATTCTTCCAATCCAAGAACATGGTATATTTCTCCATCTGTTTATGTTATCTTTGATTTCTTTCATTGGTGTTTTACAGTTTTCTGAGTACAAGTCTTTCACCTCCTTAGGGAGGTTTATTCCTAGGTATTTTATTCTTTTTGTTGCAATGGTAAATGGGAGTGTTTCCTTAATTTCTCTTTCTGATTTTTCGTTGTTGGTGTATAGGAGTGCCAGAGATTTCTGTGTGTTAATTTTGTATCCTGCAACCTTACCAAATACATTGATTACTTCTAGTAGTTTTCTGGTGGCATCTCTAGGATTTTCTATGTATAGTATCATATCATCAGCAAACAGTGACAGTTTTAATTCTTCTTTTTCCAATTTGTATTCCTTTTATTTCTTTTTCTTCTCTGATTGCTGTAGCTAGGACTTCCAAAACTATGTTGAATAAGAGTAGTGAGAGTGGACATCCTTGTCTTTTTCCTGATCTTAGTGGAAATGCTTTCAGTTTTTCACCATTGAGTATGATGCTTGCTGTGTGTTTGTCACATATGGCCTTTATTATGTTGAGGTAGTTTCCCTCTATGCCCATTTTCTGGAGAGTTTTTATCATAAATGGGTGTTGAGTTTTGTCAAAAGCTTTTTCTGCATCTATTGAGATGATCATATGGTTTTATTCCTTAATTTGTTATTGTGGTATATCACATTGATTGATTTGCGTATATTGAAGAATCCTTGCATCCCTGGGATAAATCCCACTTGATCATGGTATATGATCCTTTTAATGTGCTGTTGGATTCTGTTTGCTAGTATTTTGTTCAAGATTTTTGCATCTATGTTCATCAGTGATATTGGTCTATAATTTTCTTTTTTTATGATATCTTTTTCTGGTTTTGGTATCAGGGTGATGGTGGCTTCATAGAATGAATTTGGGAGTGTTTCTCCTTCTGCAATTTTTTGGAAGAGTTTGAGAAGGATGGGTGTTAGCTCTTCTCTAAATGTTTGATAGAATTTGCCTGTGAAGCCCCCTGGTCCTGGACTTTTGTTTGTTGGAAGATTTTTAATCACAGTTTCAATTTCATTACTTGTGATAGGTCTGCTTTTGTTTTCTAATTCTTCCTGGTTCAGTCTTGGAAAATTGTACCTTTCCAAGAATTTGTCCATTTCTTCATGGCTGTCCATTTTATTGGCATATAGTTGTTTGTAATAATCTCTTATAATCCTTTGTACTTCTGCAGTGTCAGTTGTGATTTCTCCTCTTTCATTTCTAATTTTATCTGTTTGTGTCCTCACCCTTTTTTTCTTGATGTGTCTGGCTAAGGGTTTATCAATTTTGTTTTTCTTCTCAAAGAACCAGCTTTTAGTTTTATTGATCTTTGCTATTGTTTTCTTTGTTTCTATTTCATTTATTTCTGCTCTGATCTTTATGATTTCTTTCCTGCCACTGATTTGGGTTTTCTTTGTTTTTTTTTCTCTAGTTGTTTCAAGTGTAGGGTTAGATTGTTTATTTGAGATTTTTCTTGTTTCTTGAGGTGAGATTGAATTGCTATAAACTTCCCTTTTAGAATTGCTTTTGCTGCATCCCATAGGTTTTGGGTCGTCATGTTTTCATTGTCATTTGTTTCTATGTATTTTTTATTTCTTCTTCGATTTCTTCAGTGATCTCTTGGTTATTTAGTAGCGCACTGTTTAGCCTCATGTATTTGTGTTTTTTTACAGATTTTTTTCTGTAATTGATTTCCAATCTCATAGCATTGTGGTCAGAAAAAGATGCTTGATACAATTTCAGTTTTCTTTAATTTTCTGAGGCTTGATTTGTGACCCAAGATGTGATCTATCCTGGAGAATGTTCCATGTGCACTTGAGAAGAAAGTGTATTCTGCTACTTTGGGGTGGAATGTTCTATAAATATCAGTGAGATCTATCTGGGCTATTGTGTTATTTAAAGCTTGTGTTTCCTTATTTATTTTCATTTTGGATGATCTGTCCATTGGTGTAAGTGGGGTGTTAATGTCCCCTACTATTACTGTGTTACTGTCGATTTCTCCTTTCATGGTTGTTTGCATTTGCCTTATGTATTGAGGTGCTCCTATGTTGGGTGCATAAACATTTATAATTGTTATATCTTCTTCTTGGATTGATCCTTTGATCATTATGTAGTGCCCCTCCTTATCTCCTGTAACAGTCTTTATTTTAAAATCTACTTTATCTGATATGAGTATTGCTACTCCAGCTTTCTTTTGATTTCCATTTGCATGGAATATCTTTTTCCATGTGTTCACTTTCAGTCTGTATGTGTCCCTAGGTTTGAAGTGGGTCTCTTGTAGACAGCATATATATGGGTCTTGTTTTTGTATCCATTCAGCCAGTCTGTGTCTTTTAGTTGGGGCATTTATTCCATTTACATTCAAGGTTATCATCGATATGTATGTTCCTATTAACATTTTCTTAATTGTTTTTTTGTGGGTTTTTTTCTTCTCTTGTGTTTTCCGCCTGGAGAAGTTTCTTTAGCATTCGTTTTAAAGCTGGTTTTGTGGTGCTGAATTCTCTTAGCTTTTGCTTGTCTGAAAAGCTTTTGACTTCTCCATCGAATCTGAATGAGATCCTTGCTGGGTAGAGTAATCTTGGTTGTAGGTTTTTCTCTTTCATCACTTTAAATATATCCTGCCACTCCCTTCTGGCCTGCAGAATTTCTGCTGAAAAATCAGCTGATAACCTTATGGGGATTCCTTTGTATGTTATTTTTTGTTTTTCCCTTGCTGCTTTTAATATTTTTTCTTTGAATTTAATTTTTGTTAGTTTGATTAACATGTGTCTTGGTGTGTTTTTCCTAGGGTTTATCCTGTAGGGGACTCTCTGTGCTTCCTGGACTTTGGTGACTATTTCCTTTCCCATGTTAGGGAAGTTTTCGACTATAATCTCTTCAAATATTTTCTCAGACCCTTTCTTTTTGTCTTCTTCTGGGACCCCTATAATTCAAATGTTGGTGTGTTTAGTGTTGTCCCAGAGGTCTCTGAGACTGTCCTCAATTCTTTTCATTCTTTTTTCTTTATTCAGCTCCTCTGCAGTTATTTCTACCATTTTGTCATCCAGCTCACTTATTCATTCTTCTGCCTCTGTTATTCTGTTATTGATTCCTTCTAGTGTATTTTTCATTTCAGTTATTGTATTGTTCATCTCTGTTTGTTTGTTCTTTAGTTCTTCTAGATCTTTGTTAAACATTTCTTGTATTTTCTCGATCCATGCCTCCATTCTACTTCTGAGATTCTGGATCATCTTTACTATCATTACTCTGAATTCTTTTTCAGGTAGATTGCCTATTTCCTCTTCATTTATTTGGTCTTGTAGGTTTTTACCTTGCTGCTTCATCTGTGACATATTTTTTGCTGTCTGATTTTTTTTTTTTTAATGAGTGGGATTGTATTCCTGTCTTACTGGTTATTTGGCCTGAGGCTCCCAACGCTGGGGTTTGTAGGCTGGGTCTTGGTGCTGAGATGAGGAACTCTGTGAGACCTCACTCTGATGAATATTCCCTGGGGTCTGAGGTTCTCTGTTAGTCCAGTGGTTCAGACTCGGAGCTCCCACCACAGGAGCTTCAGCCTTACCCTGGGCTCGTGAACAAGATCCCTCAAGCCACATGGGGCAGCAAAAAAAAAAAAAAAAAAAAAAGATAGAGAACAATAACAAAGTAAAAAATTAAATTAGACTAGGAAACTAACAGATAGGTTAGAAAGAATATAAAAATAAAAATATAGATGAATCAACAACCAGAAGGTACATCAGTACCCCAATAGTAAAAAAAAAAGGAGGGAAAAGCAAAAAAAAGGGGTGGGGGGAAGACCTTGGCTGTGGAGGGCAGGGCCTAAGCAAGGGCGAGGTTTGGGCAGTGGGCGGGGCCTATGCTTAGGACCCACAGGGCTGGAAAAGACCCTGGGGGCTGTAGGGGGTTGGGGCTTAGGCTCTAGGAACAGAAGAGGCCCAGGCATGTCCCCCACCCCTGGTCTTAGAAGGCAGGAAACCTTACCTGACAGCCCAGCAGGCTTCCTGGGCTTGAGGGGGTAGGGCAGATGCCCTCCTCTCCTCTCCTGCTCCTCCCGTCTGGGAGGGCCCCTTCCACCTGCCTCTCCTGGTCTCCCCGGCCTCCCTCCTATGTCCCCAGGACCAATGAGGGGTGGGTGGCCTTGGAGGGCAGGGGACCGGCCTGGGAGCTCAGCAGGCTCCCTGGGCCCGAGTGGGCAGGGCAATCATCCTCCACTCCTCTCCTGCTCCTCCTGGATGGCCTCTCCCACCTGCATCTCCTGATCTCTCCGGCCTCCCTGCTATGCCCCCAAGGACGCATGTGGCCTGGATCGGGCTTTGGATAGGGGAAACCGGCTTGGGAGCTCAGCAGGCTCCCCGGCCCTAGTGGGCCAGGCGATGGCCCTCCGCTCCTCTCCCTCTCTTCTGGGAGAGTCCCCCCCACCTGCCTCTCCTGATCTCCCTGGCCTTAGGGGGCACAGATCCTGTCTGGCCTCCACTTCTCCTCCCCCCTCAGTCACCCTACATCCTACTGGTTCACTTTGGGGTTCCTCCCATCTCCTTGGGTGTCAAGAGTCCCCCACCAGCGGCCAGCAGGCACCCTAGTTGTGGGGAGAAGCTAACTCCACGCCTTCCCACACTGCCATCTTGACTCCTCCCTCTCTTTCCTTTTTAAGGCTGAACAATATTCCATTGTGTGAATATACCACAGTTTGCTTATTTATTTGTCAGTTTGTGGACACTTGGGTTGCTTCCATGTTTTAGCTATTGTGAATAATGCTGCTATAAACATGGGTGTATAAATCTCTCTTCAAGATGCTGCTTTCATTTTGTTTGGGTCTCTACCCAGAAGTTGGATTTCTGGATCATATGGTAATTCTATTTTTAATTTTTTGAGGAATCTCCATACTGTTTTCCAAAGCAGCTGTACCATTTTACATTCCCACTGACAGTGCACAAGTGTTCCAATTTTTCTACATCCTTGCCAACACTTGTTTTTCAGCCATTCTTTCTCTCTTTCTCTTTCTTTCTTTCTTTCTCTCTCTCTCTACCCCCCTCCCTCCCTCCCTTCTTCCCCCAACCTCTCTCTCTCTTTTGCTAATAACTATCCAGATGGGTGTGAAGTCATCAGGCTAATTCTCATAGTATTTTTAAATACTCCTGACATAAATTTTTTTGCCTTAGAATTTAGTTATTTATATATTTATGTTTATCCCCATAATAAGCTGTATTTCAAGTGCAAGAACTATCTTATTTATCTTTGTATTTCTTCAGCTGTACTATGCATATAAGGGACAGTCAAATAATTTTTCTAAGTTAAACTTTTGATTTTGAGATAATTGTAGATTCACATGGAATTATAAGAAACTATACAAAGAAATGTTGTGTCTCCTTTACCTGGCCTCCCCCAATGGTAACATCTTGCAAAACCGTAGTATAGTATCTCAATCAGGCTTTTGACATTGTTTCAGGCAAGATATGGAACATTTCTATCACAGGACCCATCATGTTGCCGTTTTTTAGCGCTATCTACTCCCCTCCTATCCACAACCTCTCCTTAACCCCTGGAAACAAACAGCTAATCTGTTCTCCACTTGTAAATTTTGTCACTTCAAGAATGTTATATAGATAGAATCATACGATATGTAAACTTTGGGGATTGGATTTTCTCACTCAGCATAATTCTCTGAAGATTCATCCAGGTTGTTGCATATGTTAGTGGTTCATTCCTGTAACATAGTTTGTTTAATCATTCATCCTTTGAAGGACATCTGTTACTTCCAGTTTGGAGAAAGAGAGAGAGAAAGACAGAGAGAGAGAGAGAAATTAAAGACCCAAATAAAAGGAAAGACATCCCACATCCATGGATCAGAAGACTTAACACTGTTAAAATGGCAGTACTACCCCAGATTGGTCTACAAATTCAATACAATGCCTATTAGAATGCCAGCTGGCTTCCTCATTGAAACTGACAAGATGACATAAAATTAATATGGAAGTGCAAGTGACCCAGAATAGCCAAAACAATCTTGAAAAAGAAGAACAAAGTCAGAGCACTTCCCAATGTCAAAACTGTCTGTAGTAATCAAGACAGTGTAGTACTAGCATAAGGAAAGATATATAGGTCAGTGGAACAGAATTGAGAGTCCAGAAATAAACTCTTACATTTGTGGTGAAATGATTTCCAAAAAATTGGTAGCAATAAAATTTAATGGGGGAAGAATAGTCTTTTCAACAAATGCTACTGGGACAACTAAACATCTACATGGAGAAGAATGAAGTTGGATTCCTATCACATACCATATACAAAAATTAACTTCAAATGTTTTATAGGCCTATATGTAAGAGTTAAAATTATAAAACTCTTAAGAAGAGAACATACAAATAAATCTGTGTGACCTTGGGTTAGGTAATGCTTTTTTAGAGTCACATCAAAAGTACAACAGAAGAAAAAATAGATTAGAAGGACTTCATCGAAATAAAAAACTTTTGTGCTGCAAATGATATCAACAAAGTAAAAAGACAATGCACAGAATGGGGAGAACATTTGCAAATCATATATCTAATAAGAGATTTGTATCCAGAGTATATAAAGGACTCTTGCAACTTAGTAATAACCCAACTCAAAAAATGGGGAAAGGATCTCAATAGACATTTCTCTATAGACATTACATAAATGGGCAAAAAGCACATGAAAAGATGCTCAACATCATTAATAATCAGAGAAATGCAAAACAAAACTATACCATTTCATAACCACTAGGATGGCTATAATTTACAAAAGACAATAGCAAATGTTGGCAAAGATGTAGAAAACTTGGAACCCTCATACATTGCTGGTGGGAATGTAAAATAGGCCTCTTTGGAAAACATCTTGACAGCTCCTCAAAATGTGAAAAAATAGGATTACCGTAAAGTCCAGAAATCCCACTCCTATTTATCAAAGAAGAATGAAAACATAGGTCCATGTAAAAACGTATACACAAATGTTCTTATCAGCATTATTTGTAATAGCCAAAAAGTGTACATAACTCAAATATTCCTACATCTATGCAAGGGAATATTATTTGGCAATAGAAGTAATGAAGTTCTGATACCTGCTAAAACATGGATGACTCTTGAAAACATTACACTAAGTGAAGGAAGGCAGTCCCATAAGACCACACACACATTGTATGATTCCATTTATATGAAATGTTTAAAATAGATCATAGAGATAGAAAATAGATTAGGGATTGTCTGGGGCTAGTGCTGGGGTAGGAGTGGGGGAATGACTGCTAATGTGTGCTGGGTTTCATTTTGGGATGATGAAAAAGTTCTCACAATAGGTTGTGAGATTGTGGTATGATCATACAACTCTGTTAATGTACTAGAAACCATTGACTTGTACAATTTAAATGGGCAAGTTGTATGGTATGTGAGTTATATTCCAATAAAGCTGTTACCAAAAATGTGATGCTCCATTTTATATTCCTGCCAGCAAGGTATATGAGATTGCCATTGCCCATTTTAATGTGAATCAACACAAAAACTAAGAAATTTGCCAGTTTGATAAACTACGACATTGGTTCACCTGAAAGAGATTTTGCTCCCCAGGAAACACTTAGCAATGTCTGTAGACATTTTTGACTGTTACAACCAGGGTTGGGGGATGCTATGGATCTCTGGTAAGTAGAGGCCAGGGATGCCACTAAACATCCTGTAATGCATAGGGCACTCCCTACACCAAATAAATGTCCAACCCAAAAGATCAGTAGTGTCAAAGTTAAGAAATCCTGGACTAGAAATACCGTCTTGATTTAATTTCTATTTCTTTGATTGTTAGTAAGGGTAAGTTATTCTATATGTTTACTAATTAGCTGTATTTTGTACATTTTCTGTTAACATCATTAGTTCATATTTCTCCGCAGTTTGTTCATCTTCCTTATATTAATAAGATATTAACTATTTACTGAGTTTATTTTCATCTGGTTTTTTTCCTCATAAATTTTGTTTCTTTATAATGAGTATAAATATGTTTGTTTTTTCTACAGTCAGACATAATTTTTTAATTGTATCTAGTCTAAAAAGTTCTTCCCCTACCTGCCCGCCCCTTTCCTAATAATTTCATTTTTATTTAACTTTTTTTTCTTAGGGTTTTATCTTTTTACATTTAACTTTTTTTTTTTTTTTTTTTTTTGCGTAACGCGGGCCTCTCACTGTTGTGGCCTCTCCCGTTGCAGAGCACAGGCTCCGGATGCACAGGCCCAGCTGCCATGGCTCACGGGCCTAGCCGCTCCGTGGCATGTGGGATCTTCCCGGACCGGGGCATGAACCCACGTCCCCTGCATCGGCAGGCGGACTCTCAACCACTGCGCCACCAGGGAAGCCCAACATTTAACATTTTTAATGCATATGTAAATTATTATAATATGTATTATGAGATAAGGAATAATTTTTTTCTAAATAATGTCTGGTTTTTCTCCTTTTGAAGAAACGTTTGGCTTATAGAACGTATTTTAGGCTCAAGATAACCTTCAAAAAGTGAAGTTTTCCACAGGATCATGCAAGAGAGGGAATGTGCAATTACTCCTTATCTTTCTTAACTATGGAGTGTGATGACGTTCTGTCAGGAAATTAGGTGTTTATAATTCACCCAACTCAGGACAAAGCAGTAGTTATAGATACTACCATGTCAGTCTTGCAGAAATAAGAAATATCAAAGCTGGAAATGGAAATTGTTTGAAGTTTGAGATTAATAACTCTTTACTTAAATTAATGAACTTTCTGATATTATCAGAGAGTTGGGGAAAGTGATACTCAGTGTGTGTGCGTGTGTGTATCTGGTAAGAAGGAGGACACAATTCCTAATCAAGAAATTAAAAGTGGTTGTCAGTTTATAACATAATACAGACATTTTATGAGTCTCTGATAATACATCAGTTAAGTGAACGAATAGGAATAAGTATAGGTATCTTCCTATTATTGTACAGATGGAGAATGAGTTGGATTCTGCTCGTTCTGAAATAGAACTCCTCAGGAGTCAGATGACAAATGAGAGAATCTCCATGCAGAATCTAGAAGCTTTGCTGGTGGCCAATCGAGACAAAGAATATCAGTCTCAGATAGCACTTCAAGAAAAAGAATCTGAAATTCAGCTTCTTAAAGAACACCTTTGTTTGGCAGAAAGTAAAATGTGAGTTGGTTAGCAATATGATAACAAAAAGTCATATTTCTAAAGTTTTGGTACTTTATAGATTAATAGAATTTTAAAGCTGGCGTTTAGACAATTCAGTGTCATAATTTGCTATTAATTAAACTGAGGACCCCAAATATTGTGATTTGTCTAAGATTTAGTACTTATTTCTATTATATGTTTATCTAAATTTATCTAAATTTAAGTTTAACCATCTTTGTTGATTGTTTGGGTATAAATGAACACCTATTGATCTAACATATTGCCTTTAGGAAATAACCAGATTAGAAGAAATTAAGCACTTCTGAAACCAGAAGAATTTTTCTATTTATGGACCCACCTGGTAGTGCTACCATCTTTCCATTTGCCACATAATATTTCCCTATGTACCTGTAAGTGTGTACTGGTTACCTGGAAGAACTACTGCATTTACAGAATGCTGAAGACTTCCCCCAGAGCATTGATTTTGACTTTTTTTTTTTTTTTTGCGGTACGCGGGCCTCTCACTGTCGTGGCCTCTCCCGTTGCGGAGCACAGCCTCCGGACGCACAGTCTCAGCGGTCATGGCTCACGGGCCCAGCCGCTCCGTGGCATGTGGGATCTTCCCAGACTGGGGCACGAACCCATGTCCCCTGCATCGGCAGGAGGACTCTCAACCACTGCGCCACCAGGGAAACCCTGATTTTGACTTTTTATTTTAAGAATCCCTAATACCGTTAGCACCTTATTTACAAGACTGGAGGATTAGGTGGAAATGCCTGCCTGCATAGTGAATATTTTATTATTAAAATATTAAACTAATATTTTATTATTGAACTTATTATTTTATTATTAAACTCACCTCTCACAAAACTTCATGGGGACTCTTAGCCTCTGTTCTTATCTGTCCCATCTATAACACTTTTTCATCCAGCCTCAACTCTGCCCTCCCATCCGAGCAGGGGGCGTGGGGAAGGACAGGAATCATGGTCTCAGGAATCAGCTACTTGTAGGAGCCCCGACTAAGCAAAGGCTGCAAAGCCAGGGCCTGTTTCCTTCAGAAACTGATTTTAGGTTTTGGCAGCTGTGATTGAGTCATTCTTTTCAATCACTGCATCTGGGCTTTTGGGGTACCTTCAACCAGTTCTGCAGGATCATTTCCTCAAGCCGTAGGTGGAAATTGCCTCAGTGAAATGTGCCGACACTCCCACCTTAAGGGGTACATTCTGTTTTAGACTGGCTGGTGAGTAGTATCAAGTAAGCTTGATAAAGTTGTGTGTTCTTAGTCTCTAAAGTTTAGACTCCAGCAGTCTGTAATGCAGTCCTGAAAGCCAGCAGATAGGATAGAATGTTCTGTGCAAGCAGCATTCACCTCTGTCATCTGCCTCGTGGTAGTGTGCCTTATCACAGGGTTTTTGAGGCAGTGTTTAGCCCTAAGGAAGATCCTGTTAAATTGAAGAGATTTTGTTTTTAACAGTAGATATATGAAATTTCATTGCAAGTATATATAAGACATTTGGTCAATTAAATGTACATATATACACACACATTCATCATGGTGCTAGTGAATTCCAGTATTATATGCACTGGAATATGCACCTAATACCTTAAAGTACGCTTGTAAAAATGATCTGCAGTAAATAAGTAATATAGGTAGATAATAGATAATAGTACCCCTCTAAACATAGAGAAACTGAGACAGAAAAGGTTTAACTAATTGAATGGGGCTGGGAGAGTGTAGGCTTTTAGTAGGCTACTTTGCACATTTACTACATCTAAAGCTGGCATATTTTAGATGCACTAATACATCTATGAAAATGACAATTTTGCTTGGATCCAGCTGAGAAACCATTGCCAACATGGTTTCATGTACTCTAGGAGTCCTAGCCATATTTTACCTGTAATTAACTGTCACTCACATTCTTTTGCACAGGGCCATCCAGAGTAGAGACTTGGCCCAGTTCAGGAACGTCATAATGCAGTTGGAAGCTGATTTAGACATTACCAAGAGACAACTAGGGACAGAGCGCTTTGAAAGGTAAGTGTGTCTCTATGCCACGTTCAGCCTGGAAAGCATTGTTCCTTGGATAACCACAGATTTTGGTTATTTCATGATGCTTAGATTTTAAAGCATGATTTGAACTATAGTTCTACGACAGTGTTAATAATGTCGCTGGATATAAAGTTTAGTAAAAGTCTCACTGTTTTGCTTTAGGGAAAGAGCTGTGCAAGAACTTCGCCGCCAGAATTACTCAAGTAGTGCTTATCATTTGAGTTCCACAATAAAGCCAAATACAAAATGTCACTCACCAGAACGTTCTCACCATCGATCTCCTGACCGAGGCCTGGATCGATCATTAGAAGAGTAAGTGGTTTAAGGATCCATTCTTCGGGAACCATATAGCAATAAAAACTGAATATCTGAGAGGGTAAGAAAACTCCGTAACAGTCTACCATTAATAGTGCTATTTAAACATCATTACATAATTAGATATGTAGACATAAAAATAAAGTATTTTGATAATTAGTTTTATATAAATATGTTAAAGAAAGTCTATTTTATCTAATGTCTACATAAATTATATTTTTAAAATCTGATTTTCTTTCTACATCATACAGTTTTTTCATATACTTTCATTGACAAAATATTGGCAAATTATTACAGCACCATAAAATACATATACTTCAGGAAAATAATAGGCTAATTTTTCAGAGGAAAATATTTTAGATATATTCCTGTATGTCACAAATTTCGTAAAAACATTTTTATTTAGAAATAATTTCAAAGTTACAAGAAGTTAACAAAAATAAAATAATACAAAGAACATCTGTGCAACCCTTTACCCATACTCACTATTATTAAAATTTTACCGCATTTGCTTTTTCTGTGTTTATGAGACAACACATGCTGTCTCATGCACTCACATTCTTGCACTTGTTCCTCCCTCTCTCTCTTCTATCACATTATCTTGCTAAATTCTTTTACTTTTTCATTAAGTTTTGTAATTGAATCTTTAGGGGTTTCCAGATATACTGTCATGTCATCTGCAAAAAGAGATAATTTTATTTCTTCTTTTCCTATATGTATCTCTTGAATTGTATTCTCTAGTTGACTGCATTTGCCAGTATCATCAGAATAATGATAAATAGCTGTAGCAAAAGTGGACATTCTTGGGGCTTCCCTGGTGGCACAGTGGTTGAGAGTCCGCCTGCCGATGCAGGGGACACGGGTTCGTGCCCCGGTCCGGGAAGATCCCACATGCCACAGAGCGGCTGGGCCCGTGAGCCATGGCTGCTGAGCCTGTGCGTCCGGAGCCTGTGCTCCGCAACGGGAGAGGCCACAACAGTGAGAGGCCCGCGTACTGAAGTGGACATTCTTGTTTTAATTCTGACCTGTGGTGGGAATGCCAGTGGGGTTTGCCCATTAAGTAAGATACTGGCTTTAGGATTGCGGTTTATATGTTTTATGATATTAAGGAAATACTACTCATTACTATTTTTTCAAGACTTTTTATTAGGAAAGGATGTTTTTGTCAAGGGCCTTTTTATCATCTATGAAGATATGGTTTTTCTCTTTAGAACTATTAATATGTGAATTATATTAATAGATTTTCAAGTACTGAACCATCTTTGAATTTCTGGCATAGCCCCTACTTGGTCATAGTATATTATTTTCTTGGTGTTCACTACTATTTCATTTATTTGAGATCTGTGTATCAATATTCGTAAGTGATATTGGTCTGTAATTTTCTCTCTGTGCTATTTTTATCAACTTTAGATATAAATGTTATATTTGTTTCAAAAAAAGAATTTGAAAATTTTTTGTTTACCATGCTTTGAAACAAGTTATATAGTTGGGGATTATTTGATCTCTAAAGATTTGGGTGAGTTTACCTGTCAAACCATGTAGCCTTGGTTCTTTTTTTTTGTGGCGTGTACTTCCTTAATAACTTTTTCTATGCTTTTTTTTTTTTAAAGCCTTGACACGACTTTTTTTTTTAATTTATTAATTAATTTATTTTTGGCTGCGTTGGGTCTTCATTGCTGCACGCAGGCTTTCTCTAGCTGCGGTGAGAAGGGTCTACTTTGTTGCGGTGTGCGGATTTCTCATTGCTGTGGCTTCTCTTGTTGCAGAGCATGTGCACTACGTGTGTGGGCTTCACTAGTTGTGGCACACAGGCTCAGTAGTTGTGGCTTGTGGGCTCTAGAGCACAGGTTCAGTAGTTGTGGCGCACGGGCTTAGTTGCTCCACGGCATGTGGGATCTTCCCGGACCAGGGCTCGAACCCGTGTCCCCTGCATTGACAGGCGGATTCTTAACCACTGCACCACCAGGGAAGTCCTCTATTGCTTCTTTGGAAATTGGTCTTTTTAAGCTTTCTATCTCTATTTGCCTAAAAGTTATCTAGGCTTTCAGTTATCTAGGTTTTCAAATTTATTTGCACAGAAGTAACCAATGCAATATCTTATAAATTTTAAAATTTCTTCTGTATCAATAGTTACATCCTTTGTCATTTCTTATTTGTATATGTATGTTTCTTCCTTTTTTTGTTGATTACCTTAGCCTATGGTTTGTTTACTTTGTTCATTGCTTCAAAGAACCAGCATTTTGATTTATTGATTTAATCCGTTTTTCTTTCTTATTAATTTCTGTTTTTATTTATATTATTTCCTTCCTTGTGCTTTTTCATTTACTTTGTTGGGTTTTTTTCCCTAGAGTTTTGAGTTAGAAATTTAATTCATTTATTACCATCCTTTCACTTTTATTGATGTAGATATTCAGAGCTATGAATTTTTCTGTGATCACTGCTTTAAATATATCCCATAGATTCTGATATATAGTGTTTTTGTGATCATTATTTTTCATAAATTCTGTAATTTCTGTTTGTATTTTCACTTTTACCCAAGAGCTATTTGATAGAAAATCTTTTAATTTTCAATGAGAAGAGCTTTTTTGTTTGTTTGTTTTGGTTTCATTTTTAATTCCGAGTGTTATTGCATTGTGATCAGAGACTATTGTCTATAATATTTCTATTTTATGGACACTACTGATGTTTTTTTGTACTTTACTGCATGATCAATTTTTGTGAACAGTTCATGTGCACTTGAGAAGATACATTCTTTCTTATCAGAGTATAGTGTAATATATCTAAAAGATTTGCCTTTTTAATTTTATTTAGTTCTTTTATAATGTCGTTTAATTTTTGTTCACTTGTTTTACTAAGAATGGTGTTTTAAAACCTATTATTAGTATGTTTTTATTTCTTATGTCTCCTATAAATTTGTTTTGTATAGGTGGTTTGCTGTTTTATTTGTGGCATAGATATTCTGAACTGTCATATCTTTATTGTGAATATGGCTTTTATGAAGTGTTATTTTCTGATGCGTTTAATTTTTTTGGAAGGAAGAAGGACTTGATGCCTACTTTGTCTGGTGTTAGAGTTACAACTCCTGTTTCCTTATTGTCTCCATTTGCCTGGTAGATCTTGGTCCATCACTTTATTTTTAACTTTTTTGAATCACTGCATTTTAAGTGTCTCACTTTTATATAGTATGGATTTGAGTTTTGCTTTATGAATCATTTTGAAATTTTTTTAAAGCAGGTGAGTTAAGCTCCTTCATATTATTGATATAACTTAAATTTGGCCTCAACTCTGTCATATCATCTTATGATAACCACATTTACTATGTGATATTTACTCTGTTTGATTATTCTTCTTTGCTTGTGAACATTTCTTTTGATATTCAAGAAGTTTTGTGTTTCATTATAATGGTTACCTTTCTATTAATACTTTTAATAGTACCCTTAAAGTACCCTTTTCTTTAAATTTTAACTTTTTGCTGTTAGTTTTAAATGGTATCCTTTGACTGCCACCTATTATCCAGACAACAGTCAATGTACTTAATTTACTTTCCCCGAACCACTGATCTGTTTCTTGTTCCTATAGTGTTGCCTTTTCAAGTTGTCATATAAATGGAATCATGTGTTATGTAGTCTGTAGTGGCTGACTTTCACTCAGCACTACATATTTGAGATTTATCCGGCTTGTTGTATGTATCAGATATTATTGGATATTCCTTTTAACTGCTGAGTAATATTCCATTGTGTGACTGTAACACAGTTTTGTTTTGCTTTGTTTTACTTTTTATTATTTTGAAATCATTACAGCAGTCTCACAGGTAGTTGCAAAAATAGTACAGATAGTCCCACGTATCCTTCCCCCAGCTTCCCCAATGGCAAGCCAGGAAACTGACATTGGCATAATTAACCAGTCTATAGGCCTTATTCAGTTTTCACTAGTTTTTACACGTGCTTGTGTGTGTGTGCAGTTTTTTTACACAGAGAACATATGACATCACCACAGTCAATGTTCTGAATTGTTCCATCAGCCCCGAGGAACTCATTCCTTCATGATACCCTTTTATGGTCACAGTCCTCTCGTTCTCCTCCCTATTCCTGAGCAAACACTAATTTCTTCTCCAGCTCTATTATTCTGTCCTTTTGAGAATGTTGTATACATGAAATCACACATGGGATGTAAGTTTTTGAGACTGGTTTTTCTCTCTTAGCACAGTGCCCAGGAGATCCATCCAAGTTGTGTGTGTCAATAGTTCATTCTTTTTTATTGTTGAATCCATAGTATTCCATGATATGGATGTATCACAGCTTGTGAAAACTGAGTGAAAAAATACATTGTATCTGTTTTCTTACACAGAAGCTGAGGGAAAAATCCTAAGTCTTACCAAAGTAATATTAGAACACATTTTTTTATTCATCATGAAATCATTGAGTTGAAAATATTAATCTACATAATTTTTTTCTCTCTTATAGGAATCTTTGCTATAGAGATTTCTGACACGTGAAAAGATTCTTCATATCCTTGGGAGAGGTCAAAGTTTCAAACTGATTTTTTTTTTGCTATATGATTGCATTTATCTTTTGAATGCTTGACAATGTTAAATGAATTTATTAACGTTGTGCCTCTGAATCTCTGTTTTCATGTGCCATATCGCAGTGATCTGAGATGACTCATATAAAACAAAAATGCATATGTCTCTTTCTATCCATACAGTAATAGTGAGTGTAAAATCTGCTTACTTCACTATTGAACACTGTTATGTTAACTATCCGGAGTAAATAAAGAAGATTATAAAAAGGGGGAAAAGTGTTTTTACAAAACTGATTTTTTCTTTGTGATTTATGCTTTCATGGCTGGACAAGTTGTGCCGCAATAGGTGCAGTTTACCAATACTGGCCTGGGACCCCATATTCCATTTTGGAACCAACGTGACATTAACTCTAGGCCATAATCTAACTCCAAAGCAGTAGATAGTACGAGTGTGTCAGGATTTTTAAATACATAGTGTTGTACCACTAATTAACATACATTTTCTACAGTTGTTTACCCTTACTATTTTTAGAAAGGTAGGTGATGCTATATCTGTCAAGAATGTAAAAATTTTTTAAAAGTCTGTATTTTTAATATGTTTTTCTTTAAAATATTAAAATACTGCAGTCAACTTAATTGCCATTTTATTTATTTATTTTTTTGCCTGTGGCAGCTGTCTATAATGTAGAGTACCAAGTTCAGTGGTGTTTCCTTATTTATACCCTAAAATCTCCTAAATCTCTTACCGTTTCTGTCCATAGACTTTGATTTAATGTTGATATTACAGTCTGAACACTACTGGTAAAAGCTATTTGTACTCTTGCCATTTTAATAATTTTTAAAAAGCCCTGTCATTAATAGTATTCATATGATGCAGACAGTTTCTCATTTTATAGAGTCACTATTCATTATGACTACAGTAATGTAGGATAGTGCCCTGATTTAGGTCTTGTTTATGCATTAGCTCTCTAATGTTTTTCACCATAAATTTATGCTCTATATTCACTTTACTTTGATTTTTAAAACGCTTGAGGTTTACACAGCTAGTTCAGGACAGTTATTACAGATTGGTTTTAAAAACTGAATAATTAAAAATAAGATGTCTTTTTATAAACATGTTACAGAATAATATACAAAAAGTTTTTCTTGCTGGTATTAAATAATATACCAATAGATATGCAAAATTAACCTCTGCTAGGTAGCAAAGCATCACAATATTCATTTTAGCCTCTCCACCTCCTAGAAGAGCTGATAAGGAGCTGAGTGTCACCTGTTGCGTACACTTAACATATATTGGGGTTTTTAAAATTAATTTTTATTGGAGTATAGTTGCTTTACAATGTTGTGTTAGCTGCTACTGCACAGCAAAATGAATCAGCCATACATTATACATATATCCCCTCCCTTTTGGATTTCCTTCCCATTTAGGACACCACAGTGCATTAAGTAGAGTTCCCTGTGCTATACAGTATGTTCCCCTCAATTGTCTACTTTATACATAGTATCAGTACTGCGTATGTGTCAATCCCAATCTCCCAGTTCCTCCCACCCCATCCCTTTCCCCCTTGTTATTTGTTCTCTACCTCTGTGTCTCTATTTCTGCTTTGCAAATAAGGTCATCTATACCAATTCTCTAGATTCCAAATATATGCATTAATATACAATATTTGTTTTTCTCTTTCTGACTTACTTCACCCTGTATGACTCTCTTTGATATTGTAAGTGGAGAGGGCAGTATGAGGGAGGGGGGCGTGACAGAAATAGAAATGAAGTATGTCAGAAAGTATTTCCATACTTGATTAAAAGTATACTGTACTTGACTTGTGCCATTAATTGCAGAATACTTAAAAGGAAAATTATATGGTAAGTATAAAGGGGCCAACATTATCCAAAGGTAGGGAAACGTTAAGTATATTCTATGCTAAAATTCAAAGAAAAGATGATTTCTTATGGTAATATATATTTTTAATTAATTAATTTGGCTGCATTGGGTCTTCGTTGCTGCACGTGGGCTTTCTCTAGCTGCGGCAAGTGGGGGCTACTCTTTGTTGCAGAGCACGGGCTCTAGGCATGTGGGCTTCAGTAGTTGTGGCACACAGGCTCAGTAGTTGTAGCTTGAGAGCTCTAGGGTGAAGGCTCAGTAGTTGTGGTGCACGGGCTTAGTTGCTCCATAGCATGTGGGATCTTTCCTGCACCAGGGCTCGAACCTGTGTTCCCTGCATTGGCAGGCGGATTCTTAACCACTGCGCCACCAGGGAAGTCCTTATGGTAATATTTAAGAGCATTTATGGTTTTATTTTTTTTTTGTTAGTTTCTGCTTTAGAACAAAGTGAATCAGTTATACATATACATATATCCCAATATCTCTTCCCTCTTGCGTCTCCCTCCCTCCCACCCTCCCTATCCTACCCCTCTAGGTGGTCACAAAGCACCGAGCTGATCTCCCAGTGCTATGTGGCTGCTTCCCACTAGCTATCTATTTTACATTTGGTAGTGTATTTATGTCCATGCCACTCTCTCACTTTGTCCCAGCTTACCCTTCCCCCTCCCCATATCCTCAAGTCCATTCTTTAGTAGTTCTGCATCTTTATTCCCGTCTTCCCCCTAGGTTCTTCATGACCATTTTTTTTCTTAGGTTCCATATACATGTGTTAGCATACGGTATTTGTTTTTCTCTTACTGACTTACTTCACTCTGTATGACAGACTCTAGGTCCATCCACCTCTCTACAAATAACTCAGTTTCGTTTCTTTTTATAGCTGAGTAATATTCCATTGTATATATGTGCCATATCTTCTTTATCCATTCATCTGTTGATGGACACTTAGGTTGCTTCCATGTCCCGGCTATTGTAAATAGAGATGCAATGAACATTATGGTGCATGACTCTTTTTGAATTCTGGTTTTCTCAGGGTATATGCCCAGTAGTGGGATTCCTGGGTCATATGGTAGCTCTATTTTTAGTTTTTTAAGGAACGTCCATGCTGTTCTCCATAGTGGCTGTATCAATTTATATTCCCACCAACAGTGCAAGAGGGTTCCCTTTTCTCCACACCCTCTCCAGCATTTATTGTTTCTAGATTTTTTGATGATGGCCTTTCTGACTGGTGTGAGATGATATCTCATTGTAGTTTTGATTTGCATTTCTCTAATGATTAATGATGTTGAGCATTCTTTCATGTGTTTGTTGGCAATCTGTATATCTTCTCTGGAGAAATGTCTATTTAGGTCTTCTGCCCATCTTTGGATTGGGTTGTTTTTTTTTTTGATATTGAGCTGCATGAGCTGCTTGTAAATTTTGGAGATTAATCCTCTGTCAGTTGCTTCATTTGCAAATATTTTCTCCCATTCTGAGGGTTGTCTTTTCATCTTGTTTATGGTTTCCTTTGCTGTGCAAAAGCTTTTAAGTTTCATTAGGTCGCTTTTGTTTATTTTTGTTTTTATTTCCATTTGTCTAGGAGGTGGGTCAAAGAGGATCTTGCTGTGATTTATGTCATGGAGTGTTCTGCCTATGTTTTCTTCTAAAAGTTTAATAGTGTCTGGCCTTACATTTAGGCATTTAATCCATTTTGAGTTTATTTTTGTGTATGGTGTTAGGGAGTGTTCTAATTTCATTCTTTTACATGTAGCTGTCCAGTTTTCCCAGCACCACTTATTGAAGAAGCTGTCTTTTCTCCACTGTATATTCCTACCTTCTTTATCAAAGATAAGGTGACTATATGTGCGTGGGTTTATCTCTGGGCTTTCTATCCTGTTCCACTGATCTATATTTCTGTTTTTGTACCAGTACCATACTTCTTGATTACTGTAGCTTTGTAGTATAGTCTGAAGTCAGGGAGCCTGATTCCTCCAGTTCCAGTTTTCTTTCTCAAGATTGCTTTGGCTATTCGGGGTATTTTGTGTTTCCATGCAAATTGTGAGATTTTTTTTTTGTTCTAGTTCTGTGAAAAATGCCAGTGGTAGTTTGATAGGGATTGCATTGAATCTGTAGACTGCTTTGGGTAGTATAGTCATTTTCACAATGTCGATTCTTCCAATCCAAGAACATGGTATATCTCTCCATCTATTTGTATCATGTTTAATTTCTTTCATCAGTGTCTTATAGTTTTTTGCATACAGGTCTTTTGTCTCCTTAGGTAGGTTTATTCCTAGATATTTTATTCTTGTTGCAGTCGTAAATGCAAGTGTTTTCTTAATTTCACTTGCACATTTTTCATAATTAGTGTATAGGAATGCAAGAGATTTCTGTGCATTAATTTTGTATCCTGCTACTTTACCAAATTCATTGATTAGCTCTAGTTGTTTTCTGGTAGCATCCTTAGGATTCTCTATGTGTAGTATCATGTCATCTGCAAACAGTGACAGCTTTACTTCTTCTTTTCCGATTTGGATTCCTTTTATTTCTTTTTCTTCTCTGATTGCTGTGGCTAAAACTTCCAAAATTATGTTGAATAATAGTGGTGAGAATGGGCAACCTTGTCTTGTTCCTGATAGTAGTGGAAATGATTTCAATTTTTCACCATTGAGGACAGCGTTGGCTGTGGGTTTGTCATATATGGCCTTTATTATGTTGAGTTAAGTTCCCTCTATGCCTACTTTCTGGAGGGTTTTTATCATAAATGGGTGTTGAATTTTTTCAAAAGATTTCTCTGCATCTATTGAGGTGATCATATGGTTTTTCTCCTTCAATTTGTTAATATAGTGTATGACATTGATTGATTTGCATATATTGAAGAATCCTTGCATTCCTGGGATAAACCCCACTTGCTCGTGGTGTATGATATTTTCTTTACTTTTTTTTGTGTTACGTGGGCCTCTCAGTGTTGTGGTCTCTCCCGTTGCGAAGCACAGGCTCCAGATGCGCAGGTTCAGCGGCCATGGCTCACGGGCCCAGCTGCTCTACAGCATGTGGGATCTTCCCGGACCGGGGCACGAGCCTGTGTCCCCTGCATCGGCAGGCGGACTCTCAACCACTGTGCTACCAGGGAGGCCCGGTGTATGATCCTTTTAATGTGCTCTTGGATTCTGTTTGCCAGTATTTTGTTGAGGATTTTTGCATCTATGTTCATCAGTGATATTGGCCTGTAGTTTTCTTTCTTTGTGACATCTTTGTCTGGTTATGGTATCAGGGTGATGGTGGCCTTGTAGAAAGAGTTTGGGAGTATTCCTCCCTCTGCTATATTTTGGAAGAGTTTGAGAAGGATAGGTGTTAGCTCTTCTCTAAATGTTTGATAGAATTCGTCTGTGAAGCCATCTGGTCCTGGGCTTTTGTTTGTTAGAAGATTTTTAATCACAGTTTCAATTTCAGTGCTTGTGATTGGTCTGTTCGTATTTTCTATTTCTTCCTGGTTCAGTCTCAGAAGGTTTTGCATTTCTAAGAATTTGTCCATTTCTTCCAGGTTGTCCATTTTATTGGCATATAGTTGCTTGTAGTAATCTCTCACGATCCTTTGTATTTCTGCAGTGTCAGTCGTTACTTCTCCTTTTTCATTTCTAATTCTATTGATTTGAGTCATCTCCCTTTTTTTCTTGATGGGTCTGGCTAATGTTTCATCAATTTTGTTTATCTTCTCAAAGAACCAGCTTTTAGTTTTATTGATCTTTGCTATTGTTTCCTTCATTTATTTCTGATCTGATGTTTATGATTTCTTTCCTTCTGCTAACTTTGGGGTTTTTTGTTCTTCTTTCTCTAATTGCTTTAGGTGTAAGGTTAGTTTGTTTTTTTGAGATGTTTCTTGTTTCTTAAGGTAGGATTGTATTGCTGTAAACTTCCCTCCTAGAACTGCTTTTGTTGCATCCCATAGGTTTTGGGTCGTCGTGTTTTCATTGTCATTTGCTTCTAGGTATTTTTTGATTTCCTCTTTAATTTCTTCAGTGATCTCTTGGTTATTAAGTAGTGTATTGTTTAGCCGCCATGTGTTTGTATTTTTTACAGATTTTTTCCTGTAATTGATATCTAGTCTCATAGCATTGTGGTTGGAAAAGATACTTGATACGATTTCAATTTTCTTAAATTTACCAAGGCTTGATTTGTGACCCAACATGTGATCTATCCTGGAGAATGTTCCATGAGCACTTGAGAAGAAAGTGTATTCTCTTGTTTTTGGATGGAATGTCCTATAAGTATCAATTAAGTCCATCTTGTTTAATGTATCATTTAAAGCTTGTGTTTCCTTATTTATTTTCATTCTGGAATGATCTGTCCATTGGTGAAATTGGGGTGTTAAAGTTCCCTACTATGATTGTGTTAGTGTCGATTTCCCCTTTTATGGCTGTTAGTATTTGCCTTATGTATCGAAGTGCTCCTATGTTGGGTGCATTAAATATTTAAAATTGTTATATCTTCTTCTTGGATTGATCCCTTGATCATTATGTAGTGTCCTTGTTTGTCTCTTGTAATTGTCTTTGTTTTAAAGTCTATTTTGTCTGATATGAGAATTGTTCCTCCAGCTTTCTTTTGATTTCCATTTGCATGGAATATCTTTTTCCATCTGTTCACTTTCAATCTGTATGTTTCCCTGGGTCTGAAGTGGGTCTCTTGTAGACAGCATATATCTGGGTCTTGTTTTTGTATCCATTCAGCCAGTCTGTGTCTTTTGGTTGGAGCCTTTAATCCATTTACATTTAAGGTAATTATCGATATGCATGTTCCTTTGACCATTTTCTTAATTGTTTTGGGTTTGTTATTCTAGGTCTTTTCCTTCTCTTGTGTTTCCTGCCTAGAGAAGTTCCTTTAGCATTTGTTGTAAAGCTGGTTTGGTGGTGCTGCATTCTCTTAGCTTTTGCTTGTCTGTAAAGATTTTAATTTCTCCGTCAAATCTGAATGAGATGCTTGCTGGGTAGAGTAATCTTGGTTATAGGTTTTTCCCCTTCATCACTTTAAATATGTCCTGCCACTCCCTTCTGGCTTGCAGAGTTTCTGCTGAAAGATCAGCTGTTAACCTTATGGGGATTCCCTTGTATGTTATTTGTTGTTTTTCCCTTGCTGCTTTTAATAATTTTTCTTTGTATTTAATTTTTGATAGTTTGATTAATATGTGTCTTGACAGGTTTCTCCTTGGATTTATCCTGTATAGGACTCTCTGTGCTTCCTGGACTTAATTAACAATTTCCTTTCCCATATTAGGGAGGTTTTCAACTATAATCTCTTCAAATATTTTCTCAGTCCCTTTCCTTTTCTCTTCTTCTTCTGGAACCCCTATAATTCGAATGTTGGTGCATTTAATGTTGTCCCAGAGGTCTCTGAGACTGTCCTCAATTCTTTTCATCCTTTTTTCTTTATTCTGCTCTGCAGTAGTTATTTCCACTATTTTATCTTCCAGGTCACTTATCCATTCTTCTGCCTCAGTTATTCTGCTATTGATCCCTTCTAGAGAATTTTTAATTTCATTTATTGTGTTGTTCATCACTGTTTGTTTGCTCTTTAGTTCTTGTAGGTCCTTGTTAAATGTTTCTTGTATTTTCTCCATTCTATTTTCAGGATTTTGGATCATCTTTACTATCATTATTCTGAATTGTTTTTCAGGTAGACTGCCTATTTCATCTTCATTTGTTAGGTCTGGTGGGTTTTTACCTTGCTTCTTCATCTGCTGTGTGTTTCTCTGTCTTCTCGTTTTGCTTAACTTACTGTGTTTGGGGTCTCCTTTTCTCAGGCTGCAGGTTCGTAGTTCCCATTGTTTTTGGTGTCTGCCCCAGTGGCTAAGGTTGGTTCAGTGAGCTGTGTAGGCTTCCTGGTGGAGGGGACTGTTGCCTGTGTTCTGGTGGATGAGGCTGGATCTTGTCTGGCAGGTCCACATCTGGTGGTGTGTTTTGGGGTGTCTGTGACCTTATTATGATTTTAGGCAGCCTCTCTGCTAATGGGAGGGGTTGTGTTCCTGTCTTGCTTGTTGTTTGGTATAGTGTGTCCAGCACTGTAGCTTGCTGGTCATTGAGTGGAGCTGGGTCTTGGCACTGAGATGGAGATCTCTGGGAGATTTTTGCCATTTGATATTATGTGGAGCTGGGAGGTCTCTTGTGGACCAATGTCCTGAAGTTGGCTCTCCCACCTCAGAGGCACACAGCCCTGATGCCTGGCTGGAGCACCAAGAGCCTGTTATCCACACGGCTTTTGCACCACCCTAGTCTCAAAGCTCCCGCCCCTGCTCCTCAGGCTGGGGGCCCATCGCATTTATTGTTTTAAATGAGATTCTAATTGCTTGAGGTAAATGTGTAATAGCCTATTGATATGGTAAAGACACAATAGAAAAAATGCAATAAAATACAGAATGCAAAAACTATACCAAACATATTCTTTCTTTGATGACAAAGAAACCTGAAAAAGAGCTCTCAGTTTTGAAAAGTCATGTTTAGTACAAAGCATCCACTCTTGCTGAGGTACGCGTGTTTTAAAAGAGGATTATTAACCCTCTGAGTTAAATATCTCATAGGCACTGAGTCTTGTTACGTCTAAACTCAATTCAACAATGTTTCCTCCTTGTAGTCTCTACCCTGGTTTCCTACCGTGGAGTGCCACACCAGCCACTAAGTCAGACACCTGAACCCTGAGGCCAGATGCCACACCAGGTCACTCCCTTCCCTTCTCACTCCACACATTCTGTCAACTTAAATGTCACTTCCTACTATGCAATATTGCTGAAAAAATTAAAGACCTAAATATGTGGAAAGACATCCTGCATTCATGGATTGGGAGGCTTAATATTCTTAAGAAGAAATATTCTCCCAAACCATCTTCTGATTAAATACAATCCTTATCAAAACCCCAATGGAGTTTATTATTATTATTTTTTTTTTGCAGAAATGGAAAAGCCAGTCCTAAAATTCTTATGGAATTACAAGGGACCCAGAATAGCCCAAGCAGTCTTGAAACAGAAGAACAAAGTTAGAGGATTCACGTTTCCCAATTTCAAAACTTACTGCAAAGCTGCAGTAATCAAAATAGTGTAGTACTGGCATACAGACAGACAAAAGGATCAATAGAATAGAATTGGTTTATTCTATTAGCACAGAAATAAACCCATACATCTATGGTCAATTGATTTTTGACAGGGGTTCCAAGACCATTCAATGCGGAAAGAACAGTCTCTTCAACAAGTGGTGCTGGGGGCTTCCCTGGTGGTGCAGTGGTTAAGAATCTGCCTGCCAATGCAGGGGACACGGGTTTGAGCCCTGGTCCGGGAAGATCCCACAGGCCGTGGAGCAACTAAGCCCATACGCCACAACTATGGAGCCTGCACTCTAGAGCCCACGTGCCACAACTACTGAAGCCTGTGTGCCTAGAGCCTGTGCTCGGCAACAAGAGAAGCCACCGCAATGAGAAGCCCACACACCACAACAAAAAGTAGCCCCCACTCGCCGTAACTAGAGAGCCCACGCACAGCAATGAAGACCCAACGCAGCCAAAAATAAAATGTAAATAAAATAAATAAATTTATTTAAAAAAAAAGAAAAGAAGTGGTGCTGGGACAACTGGATGACCACATGCAAAAGCATGAAGTTGGATCCTGCCACACACCACATGCAAAAATCAACTCAAAATGGAACATATACTTAAGTTTAAGTGCTAAAGCTATAGAACTCTTTGAAGGAAACATAAAAGCAAACCTTCATGACCTTGCATTTCACAAGGTTTCTTAAATATTACTAAATGACAAACAACAAAAATAGATAAATTGGACTTCATCAGAATTACAAAACCTTGTACATCAAAGGACAGTATCACGAAAATGAAAAGCAGCCCAAGTAATTTGAGAAAATATTTGCAAATCATATATCTGATAAAGATGTCATATCCAGAATATATATAGAATTTTTACAACTCAACAACAAAAAACAGGTATGCTTTCATACTTCCATCTAATCCATTCTTCACACTGTAATCAAGAAAGTTTTAAAACACAAATATGCTTACTTCTCTCTCGCCGCACACGCACGCTGTGAGTACCAAATTTATCATTAGACTAAAGTCCAATCTCTTCAACGTTGCCTTTACAGACCTCTCTGTTTTGTTTTTTTTTAACCTCTTCAACTTCATACCTCACCCCCCTACCTTACAATTATATATTATAGTTATTCTGAATTGCTTTCAGTACCTTGAACAGTTTATGCTCTTTTATCTCTTGGCCTTTGCACATGCTGTTTCCTGCCTGGATCACTCCTTTTCCTTGCTCCTATTCCCCTCCCAGCCTGGAAAATTCTTGTTTGTCTTAACATTGTGTCCTCAGCACCTAGCACAGTGCCTGGCACTGATGTGTGCTCAATATTTATTTCTAAAAATGAAATCCTTTTTATTTCTTGCTAATTTCTGTGTATTCTTCTATTCACTATTAATTTCACTTATCCCATGTGCTCCATTGCATTCTTTTTTTTTAACATCTTTATTGGAGTATCCATTGCATTCTTATTGTATCTTCTTGTTTGTGTGTCATACCTGCTAGACTGTGAGCTCCATGAAGGCAAGAATAGTCTGATTTATTTATCATGGTACAGACCATGCCAGACTCATGGTGGTTTCCAGTTGATATATATTTACTGAAAGAGTATAAAGTATAGGTGGTTATGATCATAGGTTCTTAAGTCCCACTGCTTGACTTTACGTCATGTTTCTACATAGCTGTGTACTTGGGCAAGTTAGCACTTTCTAAAGTGCTAACTTTTTATTTTCCTTATCTGTAAAAGGTATATTTATAATAGTACCTAACCCAAAATAGAATCATGTGGTTTAACTGAGATAATATATCTAAAGTGCTTAGTTTCAGTACAATGCCAGATGTACAGTAGGTGGTCAGTTGATGTTTTTATGATTTGTTGAATTAATAAAGAAATCTATAAGTTTCAGTATCAAGAGAGAAAACTTGCCTGGGGAAAGAGATTTGTTAGTCCTTAACAGGTAAGAGATAGGAGATCAAATGAATGAAAAACAAGATAGGGAAAACGAAAAGCAGTTTAGGAAGGGAAAGATTAATCATGGTTTACCAGGTGGCTCAATTGCAAATAGTACTTCGCAGACATAATAGTGTAAACACTGAATATAAATCTAAACAAAATGAATTAATGAGAGAATGAAGGAATGGGAAAGAAGCAATGTGTAATGAAGGCCTTGGAAAGAAATAAAGCTAAATTCTCTTCTTTTGTGGTGGTAAGTCAATAGCTAATGCCTAAAACTGAAAAGTCAAGAAATAGTGATACAAGTTTGTTATTTAGAGAAAGGGATACCAAAACAATCAGCTAAAAGAGGTAAAACTGGTGGCCTCTGGGAGGGGAAAATGCACAGGTGGAAAAAAGGCTGGCTGGAGACTTTTGTCTTAATAACCTTGTGGAACTATCTGAATCTTTTATAATTTTGATTAAAATTAAAACAGAATGTGTAAGTGTTAAGTTTTTGTTTTGTTTTAAGAGAGAAGGTGAGAAACAGATCAATAGCTAGAAGGCTTTTGAAGTCTTCTCTAATCCCATCAGCCCTAGATTAGTTTGCCCTTCTCTGACCTCCCCTTAAAATGTTTACCTTTTTTAGGACTGTATCACATAATGCCTTATATTACACCTATTTGAGTAGATGTTTTATAATAGACTTTGAATATTTTGAGGGAAGGGAACATAGTTTCACCCACTTTTATCTTTATCCCCAGCCTTCTCCTGCTCAAAACAGTCCTTTGTACAGGTAGTTTTTAAATATATGTTGAATGGGTTAAAGTGTATTTAGCTAGGTTCCCACTTCATGTGTTTTTGCTTTGTTTCATCAAATACAATACTAGGATCCGGTTTTTAAGTTTTTCCATCTCTAACCATGCTGAAAATGTAAGTGGGTACTTAATAAATGCTAGGATGATTCACAGGTGCAGTATCAGATCTCTAGATTTTGAACAAGGTAAGATTGATCAGTATGCCAAAACTAATTTTCCAAAACAACCTATGTTGTTCTAATGTGCTAGAAACATAAACCGGAATGCACACCCTCTATACAGTCTATTTAGTTATCTTCATTTACTTAATGTCCTTTCCTTTATTTGTACACACCAGGGTCTATTTGTTTGTAGTGTTTTCTGGTGCTGAGAATATACACATTTTGTTCCAGTCCCTCAAAATATTTCCTTTGAGTCAAAGCTCTAGTTCCTCCATCCCCCCTCCCTTCTTCCCTTGCTCCCTCCCTCCCTTTATCCTTCCTTTTAATAGCTTCATTGAGATATTTACATGCCATACAATTCACCTATTTAAAGTATATAATTCGATGGTTTTCAGTATATTCACAGAGTTGTGTCACCATCGTCACAATCTAATTTTAGAACATTTTTGTCACCCAAAAAGAAACAGCATTCCCATTAGCAATCACTCATTCCCCATTCTCCTCCACACACTCAACCCCCTGCCCTAGGCAACCACTAATCATCTTTCCACTTCTATGATTTGCCTGTTCCAGACATTTCACATAAAAGGAACCATACAAACGTGGTCTTTTGTGACTGGCTTCTTTCACATAGCATATTTTCAGGGGCTTCCTATGCTATAGCAGGTATTGGTGCTTCTTTAATTTTTATTGCTGAATTATGTTCCATTGCATGAATACACTGTATCTTATTTATCCACTCATGAATTAATGAACACTTTGATTGTTTCCACATTTTGGCTATTATGATAATACAATGAACATTCATGTACAAGTCTTTGTGTGGATATGTGTTTTCTAACCTCACGGGTAGGTACCTAGGAGAGAACTTTCTAGGTCATATAGTAATTAAGGAATTACCAGTCTGTTTTCCAAGCAGCTGCACTACTTTACATTCCCATCAGCAATGTATGAGGGTTTCAGTTTCTCCACATCCTCACCAACACTTGTTATTATCAGCCTTTTTTTTAAAATAGCCATCCTAATGGTTGTGAAATGGTATTGTTTTGACTTACATTTCCCTAATGGCTACTGATACTGAATATCTTTTCATGTGTTTATTTGCCATTTGTCTGTCTCCTTTGGAGAAGTGTCTATTCAGATCCACTTCCCATTTATTAATTGTGTTATCTTTTTATTATTGTTGTAAGTTTTCTTTATTCTATATCAGACCCTGATCAGATGTATGGTTTGTAAATATTTCTCCCATTCTTTAGGCTGTCTTTTCACTCTCTTGATGGTATCACTTGTAGTACTAGTTTTTAATTGATCAAGTCCAATTTATGTATTGTTTCCTTTTGTTAGGTTTACTTTTTGGTGTTGTATCTAAGAAAACGTTGCCTAACTCAAGGTCATGAATATTGATTCCTATTTTTTTTCTGAGAGTTTTATAGCTTTAGCTCTTAAGTTTAATTCTATGATTCAGTTTGAATTACTTTTATGTACAGTGTGAGGAAGGGGTTTGGGTTCATTCTTTCACTTGTGGATATCCAGTTGTCTGGGCAACATTTGTTATAAAGACCATTCTTTCCCCATCAAATTCCCTTTGCATCCTGATGAAAATAAATTAAACATAAATGTGAAGGTTTATTTTTGGACTCTCAATTCTGTTCTATTGACCTCTATGTCTCTCTTTATGCCGGTGCCACCCTGTCACAATTACTGTAACTTTGTAGTCAATTCTGAAACCAGGAAGTGTGAGTCCTGCAACTTAGTTCTTCTTTTTCAAGATAGCTTTAGTTACTTTAAGTTGCTTTTATTTCCATATGAATTTTAGGATCAGCTTCTCAACATCTGTAAAGGAGAGTACCTGGTTTTGATAGGAAGTGCATTGAATCTATAGGTCACTTTGGGGAGTATGGCCATCTTAACAATATTAAATCTTCTGATCCATGAATATGGGATATGGATTCTTTAATTTCTTTTGACAATGTTTTGCAGTTTTCAGTGCACCTCTTTTGATAAATTTATTCCAGTTTTTTTCCAGTTTTATTGAGAAATAATTGACATGTATCACTGTATAAGTTTAAGTTATACAGCAAGATGGTTTGATTTATGTATATTGTGAAACGATTACCAAAATAGGTTTAGTTAACATCCCTCATCTCAGATAGGTACAATAAAAAGAAAAAAAATATCTCCCGGGGCTTCTCTGGTGGCACAGTGGTTGAGAGTCCGCCTGCCGATGCAGAGGATGTGGGTTTGTGCCCCGGTCCGGGAGCATCCCACGTGCCGTGGAGCGGCTGGGCCCGTGAGCCGTGGCCGTTGAGCCTGCACGTCCAGAGCCTGTGCTCCGCAACAGGAGAGGCCACAACAGTGAGAGGCCCGCGTACCACACACACACACAAAATCTCCCTGTGAGGAGAACTCTTAAGATGTACTCTTAGCAATTTTCCTATATATCATGTGGAAGTGTTAACTACAGTCATCATGTTGTACGTTACATCCTTAGTGTTTAAAATCTTATAACTAGAAGTTTATACCTTTTGATTACCTTTCCTCATTTCCCCCTCCCCCAACCCTTACCTCTGGTAACCACAAATCTGACCAATTTTTCTATAAATTTGTTGGGGGAGGTTGGGGTTTTTGGTTTTTTGTTTTGGTGTTTTTTAGATTCCACATATAAGTGAGATCATTCAGTATTTGTCTTTCTCTGTCTGACTTATTTCACTTAGCACAATGCCTTCAAGGTCCACCCATGTTGTCAAAAATGGTAGAATTTGCTCATTTTTTTAAATGTTTGAATGTTATTCCATTGTACATACATACCACACTTCTTTATCCATTCATCCGTTAATGGACACGTAGGTTGTTTCCATGTCTTGACTTTTGTAAATAATGCTGCTATGAACATGGTGCAGATCTTTCTGAGTTAATGTTTTCATTTGAATATATTCCCAGAAGTAGAATCACTGGATCTTATGGGAGTTCTATTTTTAGCGATAAACTTTCAGAGTATTTCAAAGGAGATTTTTCTTTTATTTCCTCTTTTTTTAAAAAAGGACATTTTGCTGTATCTACTAATGAAAATAGAAGAATGAAATGATGGTGAGTTTAGTCTATTGATGAGGAGTGAAAAGGATTAGGTCTTTGAAAAGAACATGCACTTGATGGGCACCCAGATTCAAGGATAATAAGAGTTCCTTTCTTTGGACTGTGATTGGAGAGCTCACCTTTATTACTTTCAGTTAAGGTGGGCAGAGATGTGGCAGAGAGAGTCAAACAAGGAGCTAGTGGAGCCAAGGAGAGAAATTTTAGAGGCCCTGATGCACAGGGAAGCTCTCCTTATGAGAAAGGTCAGCTTTTCAGCTGGGAAACATGCTCCTGGTATCCTTTCTGAGCCCCTTCTCTTTCTATAAGTCTATGATTTAATGTTGGGGAAAACCTACTATCCTTTTTTTAAAAATGTAGGTATAATTGACATATAATGTTATATTAGTTTCAGGTATACAATATACTGATTCAGTATTTGTCTACATTGTGAAATGATTAACACGGTAAGTCTAGTTAACATCCATCACCATACCTAATTTCTTATGATGAGAGCTTTAAAGATTTACTCTTAGCAATTTTCAAATATGCAATACAGTATTATTAACTGTAGTCACCATGCTGTATATTACATCCCCATGACTTATTTATTTTACAACTAGAAGTTTGTACTCTTTGACCCCCTTCATTTAGTTTGCCCACTTCCTCCCCAGCCCACTGCCTCTGGCAACCACCAATATGTTCTCTGTATCTACGAGCTCATTCTTTTGTTTTTGTTTTGTTTTAGTGAGATGATACAGTATCAGTCTTTCTCTGTCTGACTTATTTCACTTAGCATAATGCACTCAAGACCTATCCATACTGTTGCAAATGGCAAGATTTCCTTCCTTTTTACTGCTAAATAATATCCCATTGTATATACATGCCACAACATCTTTATCCATTCATCCGTCAGTGGACACTTAGGTTGTTTCCATATCTTGGCTACTGTAAATATTGCTGAAATGAATATGGGGGTTCATTTTCATTTCATTTTCTTTGGATAAATACCCAGAAGTAGAATTGCTGGATCATATGGTACTTCTATTCTTAATTTTTTGAGGAACCTCCATATTGTTTTCCATAGTAGCTGCACCAATTTACATTCCCACCAGCAGTGCACATTCCTTCCTTTTGTCCACATCCTCTCCAACACTTGTTATCACTTGTCTTTTTTTTGTTTTGGAAGATTTTTAATCACAGTTTCAATTTCATTACTTGTGATTGGTCTGTTCATATTTTCTATTTCTTCCTGGTTCAGTCTTGGAAGGTTATACCTTTCTAAGAATTCTCCATTTCTTCCAGGTTGTCCATTTTATTGGCATAGAGTTGCTTGTAGTAGTCTCTTAGGATGCTTTGTATTTCTGCAGTGTCTGTTGTAACTTCTCCTTTTCCATTTCTAATTTTATTGATTTGAGTCCTCTCCCTCTTTTTCATGATGAGTCTGGCTAATGGTTTACCAATTTTGTTTATCTTCTCAAAGAACAAACTTTTAGTTTTATTGATCTTTGCTATTGTTTTCCTTGTTTCTGTTTCATTTATTTCTGCTCTGATCTTGGTCATTTCTTTCCTTCTGCTAACTTTGGGTTTTGTTTGTTCTTCTTTCTCTAGTTCCTTTGGGTGTAAGGTTAGATTGTTCATTTGAGATTTTTCTTGTTTCTTGAGATAGGCTTGTATAGCTATAAACTTCCCTCTTAGAACTGCTTTTGTTGCATCCCATAGGTTTTGGATTGTCGTGTTTTCATTGTCATTTGTCTCTAGGTATTTTTGGATTTCCTCTTTGATTTCTTCAGTGATCTCTTGGTTATTTAGTAACGTATTGTTTAACCTCCATATGTTTGTGTTTTTTACGTTTTTTTCTCTGTAATTCATTTCTAATCTCATAGTATTGTGGTCAGAAAAGATGCTTGATGTGATTTCAATTTTCTTAAATTTACTGAGGCTTGATTTGTGACCCAAGATATGATCTATCCTGGAGAATGTTCCGTGCACACTTGAGAAGAAAGTGTAATCTGCTGTTTTTGGATGGAATGTCCTATAAATATCAATTAAATCTGTCTGGTCTATTATGTCATTTAAAGCTTCTGTTTCCTTATTTATTTTTATTTTGGATGATCTGTCCATTAGTGTAAGTGAGGTGTTAAAGTCCCCCAGTATTGTGTTACAGTTGATTTCCTCTTTTATAGCTGTTAGCAGTTACCTTATATATTGAGGTGCTCCTATGTTGGGTGCATATATATTTATAATTGTTATGTCTTCTTCTTGGATTGATCCCTTGATCATTATGTAGTGTCCTTCCTTGTCTCTTATAACATGCTTTATTTTAAGGTCTATCTTATCTGATATGAGTATTGCTACTCCAGCTTTCTTTTTTTTTTTTTTTTGCGGTACGCAGGCATCTCACTGTTGTGGCCTCTCCCGTTGCAGAGCACAGGCTCCGGATGTGCAGGCTCAGCGGCCATGGCTTACGGGCCTAGCCACTCTGTGGCATGTGGGATCTTCCCAGACCAGGGCATGAACCCATGTCCCCTGCATCGGCAGGTGGACTCTCAACTACTGCGCCACCAGAGAAGCCCCCAGCTTTCTTTTGATTTCCATTTACATGGAATATCTTTTTCCATCCCCTCACTTTCAGTCTGTATGTGTCCCTAGGTCTGAAGTGGGTCTCTTGTAGACAGCATATATATGGGTCTTGTTTTTGTATCCATTCAGCAAGCCTGTGTCTTTTGGTTGGAGCATTTAATCCATTCATGTTTAAGGTAATTATCGATATGTATGTTCCTATGACCATTTTCTTAATTGTTTTGGGTTTGTTTTTGTAGGTCCTTTTCTTCTCTTGTGTTTCCCACTTAGAGAAGTTCCCTTAGCATTTGTTGTAGAGCTGGTTTGGTGGTGCTGAATTCTCTTAGCTTTTGCTTGTCTGTAAAGCTTTTGATTTCTCCATCGAATCTGAATGAGATCCTTGCCGGGTAGAGTAATCTTGGTTGTAGGTTCTTCCCTTTCATCACTTTAAGTATATCATGCTGCTCCCTTCTGGCTTGTAGAGTTTCTGCTGAGAAATCAGCTGTTAACCTTTTGTGAGTTCCCTTGTATGTTATTTGTCGTTTTTCCCTTGCTGCTTTCAATAATTTTTCTTTGTCTTTAATTTTTGCCAAATTGATTACTATGTGTCTCAGCGTGTTTCTCCTTGGGTTTATCCTGTATGGGATTCGCTGCACTTCCTGGACTTGGGTGGCTATTTCCTTTCCCATGTTAGGGAAGTTTTCGACTATAATCTCTTCAAATATTTTCTCGGGTCCTTTCTCTCTCTCTTCTCCTTCTGGGACCCCTATAATGCGAATGTTGTTGCATTTAATGTTGTCCCAGAGGTCTCTTAGGCTGTCTTCATTTCTTTTCATTCTTTTTTCTTTATTCTGTTCCATGGCAGTGAATTCTGCCATTCTGTCTTCCAGGTCATTTATCCGTTCTTCTGCCTCAGTATTCTGCTATTGATTCCTTCTAGTGTAGTCTTCATTTCAGTTATTGTATTGTTCATCTCTGTTTGTTTGTTATTTAATTCTTCTAGGTCTTTGTTAAACATCTCTTGCATCTCCTCGATCTTTGCCTCCATTCTTTTTCTGAGGTCCTGGATCATCTTCACTATCGTTATTCTGAATTCTTTTTCTGGAAGGTTGCCTATCTAGACTTCATTTAGTTGTTTTTCTGGGGTTTTATCTTGTTCCTTCATCTGCTACATAGCTCTCTGCCTTTTCATCTTGTCTGTCTTTCTGTGAATGTGTTTTTTGTTCCACAAGCTGCAGGATTGTAGTTCTTCTTGCTTCTGCTGTCTGCCCTCTGGTGCACTTGTCTTTTTGATAATAGCCATTCTGACGGGTGTGAGGTGATATCTCATTGTGGTTTTGATTTGCATTTCCCTGATGGTTAGTGATGTTAAGTATCTTTTCGTGTACTTGTTCATCATCTGTATGTCTTCTATGGAAAAATACCTATTCAAATCTTCTGCCCATTTTTTAATCCAATTTTTTGTTTTTGCTATTGAGTTGTATGAGTTCTTTGTGTATTTTGCATACTAATCCCGTATCAGAGATAGGATTTGCAAATATTTTCTCCCGTTTGGTAGGTTGCCTTTTCATTTTGTTAATGGTTTCCTTGGCCGTGCAAAAGCTTTCTGTGTTCTAAATTTCTTCTTGCTGCACTTCCAGGAAATTTTGCATCTTACACTTACACATTTAGTAAAATGAAGACCAAATTTCATAAAGGCGCAACAAACAAGAGAAGATAAAATATAGAAAATATCCCATTTTGTCCCTAGGATGAAGAATTATTCTCTTATGTTTATTTAGCTTTTGGAGGTGAGGTTAATTACAGGTAAGGTAACATGAGCTGTTATCTATTAAGACAAATACAGTGTCCTGTTTTAGGTTTAAGGGGAAAAAAATCTATCTTCTGCTTGCTGCCTCTTTATAAGTGTTTTGTTGAGCTGGACTTAAACCAGTTTTATCTCAGTAGGAAACAGACATTATAGTAATTATTAATACATTTGCATCATCTCTTAGGCTATAGCATCTGATATAATAGAGAGGCCATTTTGCAATATTCTGAAAGAGAAGACTTCAGACTCCTTGATATGGCAGAAATCTCTTCTGCTTCCTCAGTTTTCTTAACAGGCTATGGAATCTCAGGGATTGCTATTAAAAGACCAGTTTCTTTAATGATGTTTGCATCAAAGTCAAGGCAATTGGAAGTACGCCTAGCTCAAGGGCAGCTAATTAACTCCATCTGTGCATGTCTGTACTTCAGGATAACAGCCTCTAGACAAATAGACCTATGGTTTGGCTTCCTACTAATGAGAGTGATGGAGAGAATCAGGAATATGCCTCACGGTCATCTTGTTTTCAGAGGAAAGTGTTTTTATCTGTATTTAAGTGTAACCTTCATTTGATATTTACTTTCATATAGTTCTTCCTATTTTTCTTTCATTGTACTGTTGCAGCATTTTTCGCCAATTCACACTCAAGTACCAGTGACTTTGATAGAGTAGATGTTCAATAAATATTTGCTGAATGAACAAATGAGTGAAACCTACTTTTTATATTCATCAGGAGAAAGGTTTGCCTCAGTACTTCCCTGTAGCTCCAAGAATTCACTGGAACTGCGCTCCAGTGCAGGCAGCCTTAATATGTTTCCCTCACTGCAGCCAAATGGCTGGTAAAGACTCTGCTCGGCTGAGGGATCCTCTTCAACTGCATTTACATTTTTGAAACATGGCCCACTTCTCTCCACCTTCTAAAAATTTCTAGCTAAACAAAACATAGCTTTAATACATTTATGTAGTTATTTATAATAATAATTTCCTCAGAAAAAAGCAGACAGTGGGTCTTTGCAGAAGCAAGTTAAAGGCAGATCTGAAGAAGATGGTCACAGGTGGGAAGAAAATTCAAGATCTCTTCCTTAGCAGCCCAGAGTTGTAAAATTCAATAATCAAGTTAATCGATGATGAAACAAGTCCCTTTGACCATTTTCAGGACTTCCGTTTGGAAGTAGACAGTTAATCCTGGGCTTTGTAGGCATTAGTACAAGGACTTGATTGCCTCTATTAGAAAAAAGCTGTATTGAATGACTTAAAAAAAAACCCTTAATAACTACACAGACTAGTGAAAACTTTTTATAATAAGTAATTGAAAGTTATGGGTTTATGTATAAACTCACCTAAACTTATACATTATGTGTCCATGTAAGCCCAGGACTTTCAATTTCCTATTGCAAAAAAATTTCCATGTGTTAAAAAGTTCTAAACTGTGTTTATGATCAGAATTTTACACTTGCTGTAGATAAAAAAAAGATTTTTTTCTTCCAATTCTGTACCTTGATTGAATTTTGGCTACTGCTATAACTGATCTACATTTGATTATTGCAGCCCCCATTGTAGCATCTTTCAAATCCCTCTGCTTACCTACAAACCTCAGTCACTTGTGAAGTTTGAATTGTTCAGAGACAAGGATTTTCTGCAAGTAGATCAAAGATAAATGACTTCAGGTTTCACTAAGCTCCCATCTGGCAGTAGGTTAGCCTTTAAAGGTTTTGAAATAAACACCTTCACTGGGGCAAGTGGTTAATTCATACATGAAGCAATAGAACAGTATCTCCCTTTATAGCAGTGAATGGCAGATTGACACAGGTAAATTCTGATGAGAAAGAATGAATAGGAATCGTCCATTTGAGGAGTTTCCACAGATCATCAGAACCAGACAGGGTAGACTGTTGTCCCTCTGTGTGTTTCTCTGTGCTTCTCTCTTTGTGCTCTGTTGTTCATTGTCTCAGAGCTCTCTGGGGTAAAATAGAGCAGACATCTCTGGATTCTACAACGAGGAGTAGACTTTTTCTTTTCTGGCAAAATGTCTTTGTGACCATGATCTTATAGGATCATAAACCTGATATTCTGATATGCCAGATACACAGAGAAAGGCTAGAAAATGTCACCTATAGGGATAAGGGAAGTATTTGATCCCAATTTTCTGTATTTCATTATTAGAAAAATCTAATAATAAAAAAATAAAATCTTAGCAGTACTTCATAGAGTGCATTTTTGGTGGTAAAGTATAACCACGTAGAAGAGCACAATGAATTATCACAAATACCTATAAAACCACTGTCTGGCTGGGTCAAGATCCAGGACATTTCCAGCATCTCAGCAGTTTCCCTGGTACCCTGTCCCAATCACTCTTCCTGTCTTGCCAAATAACCAGAGTCCTGATTTCTAAGACAAATAGTTCAGTTTTACCTATTTGGAAACTTTTTATAAATGGAATCCTAGGGTATGTATTGTTATTTCCTTTTTTTTCACTCAATATTTTGTTTCTGAAATTTACCCATGTTGCTAAATGTAATAATAGTTTCAGGGTTTTTTCATTTTCATTGTTGTGTATTATTCCATTTTACAAACATGAGACTATTTATTTATTATTTGGGCTGCTGGGACTTCCCTGGTGGCGTAGTGGTTAAGAATCTGCCTGCCAGTGCAGGGGACACAGTTTCGAGCCATGGTCCGGGAAGATCCCACATGCTGTGGAGCAACTAAGCCCGTGCGCCACAACTACTGAGCTCGCACGCCTCAAGGAGAGAGCCCACATACTGCAAACTACAGAGCCCACACGCTCTGAAGCCCACGTGCCACGACTAGAGAGAAGCCCACATGCCACAACGAAGACCCCATGCCGCAACTAAGACCTGACGCAGCCAAAAAATAATAATAATAAATAAATATAAAAAATAAAATAATGTCCAATATATCAGTAATTTCCTCTATGGATGTTCATTTTTTTCTGTCCTATTTAAGAAACTTTTTCCTACCTGAAGTTTGCAATCGTGTCTCATATTTTCATCTATAAACATTATTTCTTGTTAATTTTACAACAGTCCATCTGGAATTGACTTTTGTGTAGAATTGAGGAAAGTGTTGAGATTTTAAAAATTTCATAAAGATTTCCAATTAACTCAGCACTATGTGTTGAAAAGACTGTTGTTTTTTTAACATCTTTATTGGAGTATAATTGCTTTACAATGGTGTGTTAGTTTCTGCTGTATAAAAAAGTGAATCAGCTATACATATACATATATCCTCATATCTCCTCCCTCTCGTGTCTCCCTCCCACCCTCCCTATCCCACACCTCTAGGTGGTCACAAAGCGCTGAGCTGATCTCCCTGTGCTATGCAGCTGCTTCCCACTAGCTATCTATTTTACATTTGGTAGTGTATATATGTCCATGCCACTCTCTCACTTCGTCCCAGCTTACCCTTCCCCCTCCCCGTGTCCTCAAGTCCATTCTCTATGTCTGCGTCTTTATTCCTGTCCTGCCCCTACGTTCTTCAGAACCTTTTTTTTTTTTTAGATTATGTATGTGTTAGCATACAGTATTTGTTTTTCTCTTTCTGACTTACTTCACTCTGTATGACAGACTCTAGGTCCACCCACCTCTCTACAAATAACTCAATTTCGTTTCTTTTTACGGCTGAGTAATATTCCATTGTATATATGTGCCACATCTTCTTTATCCATTCGTCTGTCAATGGACACTTAGGTTGCTTCTATGTCCTGGCTATTGTAAATAGAGCTGCAATGAACAATGTGGTACATGACTCTTTTTGAATTATGGTTTTCTCAGGGTATATGCCCAGTAGTGGGATTGCTGGGTCATATGGTAGTTCTATTTTTAGTTTTTTAAGGAACCTCCATACTGTTCTCCATAGAGGCTGTATCAATTTACATTCCCACCAACAGTGCAAGACGGTTCCCTTTTCTCCACACCCTCTCCAGCATTTATTGTTTGTAGATTTTTCTGATGATGGCCATTCTGACTGGTGTGAGGTCATACCTCATTGTAGTTTTGATTTACATTTCTCTAATGATTAGTGATGTTGAGCATTCCTCAGAATGGGAGAAAATATTTGCCAATGAAGCAACAGACAAAGGATTAATCTTCAAAATTTACAAGCAGCTCATGCAGCTCAATATCAAAAAAGCAAAAAACCCAATCCAAAAATGGGCCGAAGACCTAAATAGACATTTCTCCAAAGACAATATACAGATTGCCAATAAACACATGAAAAAACTGTCTTTTCCCCATGGGTTTGCATTACTACTTTGTCCTATGAAGTGCCAAAATATGTGTGTCTTTGTTTTGGGGCTCTCTATACTATTTCATGGGTCTATTTTTCTATCTGACAAATACCTCATTGTTTTAATTACTGTATCTTTACAATAAAGTCTTGCTATCCACTATAGCAGATCCTATCATGTTATTGTTCTTCTTCAAAAGTATCTTGACTCTTTTTCTTGTGTATTTCCATATAATTTAAAAATCATTTAGTGAAGTTCCATAAAACTTGTTATGATTTTTAACGTACTATTTACATCAAATTATGGATACATTTGGGGAGAACTGACATCTTTCTAATACTGAGTCTTCTAGTCCATGAACATATATTTTTCTATTTATTTAATTTTTCTTGGTAATATTTCATAGTTTTCTGTGTGAAGGTGTTGATACACTAATTTTAAAATATTGTCACTAGGTATTTGAATTTTTTGATGCTTTTATACATGAATATGTATCATTTTTAAATTCTTGCTGATGTATAAAACTTATTTGAATTTTGTATTTTGACCTTGTACTGATTTAGCAACCTTGCTAAAAGTCATTTATTCCTTCTAATAATTTAGCTGTAAATTCTTTAGGACCCTACATATTCAATCATATCATCTGTGGAAAAAAACATTTTTATTGTCACAATACCTGTACTTCTAATTTTTTCTTGATTTAGTGCACTGGCTAAGACCACCTATTTGAAGCTGAACAGAAGTGGTGATAATGGATATTTTTGTCTTCTTTATAATCACAAAGGGAAAGTTTTCAGCATTTCACCATTAAGTATGATACTTGCTATGGGTTAGTGTCCTTCTTTTTTTCTTCAAAGATACTATTTATCAGATTAACAAAGTTAATTACAGTTCCTAATTTGAGAGATTTAATCCTTGAATGGATGTTGAACACTATCAAATGTTTTTCTGCATCTATTTTGATTATCATATTACTTTCTCCTTTATTATGTTGACTGATTTTCAAATATTAATTTAACCTTGTTCTCCTGGAATAAAGTCAACTTGGGTTTCACATGGAACCTTTTTATATACAGCTAGATTTGATTTGCTAATATTTTATTTGATAAAATAAAACTGAATGAAATTGAGTTGTGTAAAATTTCATCCTCATAATGGCCTTATCAGGTTTTGGTATTAAGATTAAGTCAGCCTCAAAGAATAAATTAGGAACTTTGTATTTTCTGGAAGAGCGTTATAAGAGTGAAATGATTTCTTCCTTAAATGTTTAGTAGAATTACATTGGTGAAGCCCCTGGGCCTGTAGTTTCCATTGTGGGAAGGTTTTCAATTACAAATTCATCTTCTTTAGTAGTAATAGGACTCTTCAGATATCATTCTTCTTAAGTCAGTTTTAGTTATTTGAATTCTTTTTTTAGGAATTTGTCCATTTAAACAAATTTTTAGATATAATATTGTTCATAAAATCCTGCAATTATCTCTTTCATGTAACAGGATCTACATACCCCGTTTTTCATTCCTGATGTTGACTATTTTTGCCTTCTTTCTCTTGTTTTTTTCAAAGTCAGTCTCACCGGGAATATATCAGTTTTATTAATCTTTTCAATTTCTGGCCTTGTAGATCCTTTCTACTGTGCTTTTTGTTTTCTATTTCACTAATTTCTTCTCTTTTTTTCTATTTTCCATTTTGGGTATAATTTGCTACTATTTTGCCTAGATTTTTTTAAAAAATATTTTATGAGCATGGCTTTTAATTTATTTTATTTTTGGGTGTGTTGGGTCTTCGTTTCTGTGCGAGGGCTTTCTCTAGTTGCGTCGAGTGGGGGCCACTCTTCATCGCGGTGCGCGGGCCTCTCACTGTTGCGGCCTCTCTTGTTGCAGAGCACAAGCTCCAGATGCGCAGGCTCGGTAGTTGTGGCTCATGGGCCTAGTTGCTCCGCGGCATGTGGGATCTTCCCAGACCAGGGCTTGAACCTGTGTCCCCTGCATTGGCAGGCAGATTCTCAACCACTCTGCCACCAGGGAAGCCCTGCCTAGATTCTTGAGTGTGGATGCTCAAATTGTGTTTTCAGTCTTTCTTCTTTTCTAACATATGTGTTTTGAACAAGTAATACTTTTCCACTAAGGCGAAGTATTTAGGTGTATCTCACAAGTTTTGATATGTCATATTTTCATTCATGACTGGTTAAAAATGTTTTCTAACTTCCATTGTGATTCCACTTTGACCCACAGATTATTTTAATTATATTTCTTAATTACCAAATATTTAGGGATTTTTTTATTATACACATTCTTGTGTGTGTCTAGTGGCTTTGATTTGCATTTCCCAAATATAAAATTTGCAAATATTTTGGTTGCCTTTCTATTTTCCTTTTCTTTAATTTATTGGGATTCTAATGTCAGTTTACTGAACAGAGGTCTGGTGACATCTATGATATGCTATGAAATTCTGATATGAAGAGGTAGTTTTGGAAGCAAATTCAGTGGTCTAGCTGTTTAGTGGCTAACACTTCCAGAAAATCCTTTTATGCAATATTTATGTAACCTTTTGTATCCAGGAACTAAAGGAGCATACTTTATATGTATTCATACAGTTCTATTAAAACATATCTGCTACAGTGGTTTCTGTACAATATGGTACAAAGAATAAGCTATATTTTTAAAGACTTTTTACATATTTTACTTTTAAGTAAAAGTTACTTAAAAGTGTAACATTTATCACTTTTTACTTTCTTGATGGTGTACTTGGAAACATTCAAGTTTATAATTTTGATGAATTCCAACTTCTCTTTTATCACTTGTGCCTTCAGGTGTCATATATAAGAAATCAATCCTGAAATCAAGGTCACAAAGATTTACCCCTGTGTTTTCTGCTAAGAGTTTTATAGTTTTTTTTTTTTTAACATCTTTATTGGGGTGTAATTGCTTTACAATGGTGTGTTAGTTTCTGCTTTATAACAAAGTGAATCAGTTATACATATACATATGTTCCCATATCTCTTCCCTCTTGTGTCTCCCTCCCTCCCACCTTCCCTATCCCACCCCTCCAGGCGGTCACAAAGCACCGAGCTGATATCCCTGTGCCATGCGGCTGCTTCCCATCAGCTATCTACCTTACGTTTGTTAGTGTATATATGTCCATGACTCTCTCTCGCTCTGTCACAGCTCACCCTTCCCCCTCCCCATATCCTCAAGTCCGTTCTCCAGTAGGTCTGTGTCTTTATTCTTGTCTTACCCCTAGGTTCTTCATGACATTTTTTTTTCTTAAATTCCATATATATGTGTTAGCATACGGTATTTGTCTTTTTCTTTCTGACTTACTTCACTCTGTATGACAGACTCTAGGTCTATCCACCTCATTACAAATAGCTCAATTTCGTTTCTTTTTATGGCTGAGTAATATTCCATTGTGTATATGTGCCACATCTTCTTTATCCATTCATCTGTCGATGGACACTTAGGTTGCTTCCATGTCCTGGCTATTGTAAATAGAGCTGCAGTGAACATTGTGGTACATGACTCTTTTTGAATTATGTTTTTATGTCTATCATTCATGTGAGCTAATTATTGAGTACCACACTGTCTTGATTTCTGTAGCTTTGCAGTAACTTTTGAAACTGGGAAGTGTGAGTTCTCCATCTTTTTCAAGATTGTTTTGGCTGCCCTGGGTTGCTTGTATTTCCATATGAATTTTAGGATCAGCTTGTCCTGCTGTAAAAAAAAAGCAAGCTGCGTTTCTGATAGGCACTGCATTAAATTTGTAACTCAATTTGGAGAGTGTTTACATGTTAAAGATACTAAGTCTTCTGATCCATGATCATGGGCTATCTCTCCATTTACTTAGGTCTCAATTTCTTCCAGTGATGTTTTTCAGTTTTCAGTGTACAAGTCTATGCTTCTTTTGTTAAATTTATTTCAATGTATTTCATTACTTTTAATGCTATTGTAAATGAATTGTTTTCTTAATGTCATTTCAGTGACATTTTGTTGCTAGTGTATAGAAATACAATTGATTTTTGTATATCGATCTTGTATAGTTCAACATTTCCTGAATTTTTTTTTATTTACAATAATTTTTAGTGAATTCCTTAGGATTTTCTATCTACAGGATCATGTCATCTGCAAACAGAGATTGTTTTACTCTTCCTTTCAAATCTGGATGTCTTTTATTTCTTTTATTTGCCAATTGCCCTGGCTAGTACTTCTAGTACAGTGTTGAATAGAAGTGGTGAGAATAGATATTTTTGTTCCTGATTTTAAGGGGAAAGCATTTAGTCTTTAATTGTGTAGTATGATATTAGCTTTAGGTTTGTTACCGATGCCCTTTATCCAGTTGAGAAAGTTCTATTCCATTCCTAGTTAAGTGTTTTTATCATGAAAAAGTCCTGAATTTTGTCAAATACTTTTCTTTCTACTGAGATGCTCATGTGGTATCTGTCCTTTATTCCATTAACATGGGTTATCGCATTGATCAATTTTTGTAAGTTCAACCAACCTTGCATTTCTGGGTAAATCCCACTTAGTCATGGTATATAATCCTTTTGATATGTTGCTGGATTAATTTTGCTAGTATTTCATTGAAAACTTTTGTAGAATTACACATACCCCTGTGAAATGGTGATAGAGGCAGGAAAACCGTAAGCAATACTAGCCACTGACATCCTTGAAGGGATTAGTTTACAAGCATGTTGGTTTATTAGCGGAGGTGTATAGAAGGGGTACCTTTGAAGGGGGTGGGGTAAAATTGGGCCTTGTCTGCAGAAGGCAGGCCCGGGGCATCTGCAGGATAGGTCTCTGAGCTGGAAGAGGACTCAAAGTGCACAAAAAACAAGCTTCACCTACATCACAACTTCGCATGGGTCAGCATTTCAGCACCCTTTATGCCATTTTCTATAGAAGCAACATAGATCAAACAATAGGCAACTAGATATAAAAATACAGTCAATAAAAATTTCATATATACATGACATAAATCAGACTCACAGACATTTAGAATGGGAAGAGATCGTAGAGATGAAAGTGAAATGCGGAACAGCTGTTTAGAGAGCTATCATGGCAGCAGAGACCCTCCCATTTCTTTGAAGGACATCTCCAGATCTACCTAAGGCCTCAAAAGGCCATACGTCATTCCCACTTTCCTACTTTTCCATGGAAACAATGAAGAAATTATTCCTCATCCTACTTTCACTCCAAACACTATTTTTAGTGTTACCATTTGCTACAGAAACATTCCCTTCATTCTTTCACCTGAATGTCATATCATTTCACTGACAGAGCCACGGAAGAGCTGCTCCAGCAGTTAGCACAAGAGGGTGTATGCTTCGGGTACCAAACTGCCTTATGAACATGTTTTTGTTCATAACTCAGGCAGAAAATAAGGAGCTGCCCAAACGGTGTCAATAAGAAAACCTTTCTGTGATTAAAAAAACCCCTACATTTCCTTTTTTACTGTTTGCTTATTTATACTATATTTGTTATTTACAGTCTATCAAATGAATAAGATGCTGCACTCCTATCAAGTGAATAGGAGTGTTGCTCATTTGTTCTACTAAGAAGATAAGTTTTCCATCAGAATCTTCTGGTGATTTTCAGAGACTGGGAGACTGCAGAATCAGTGAGAGGTGAGCAGATGCTATAACACACCTGCCTTTCGCAAAGCTCAGCCAACAGCGTGTAACCTTGGGCTACTCACTTTCTAGTCCCCCATAACATGAGGTTGGAGACTCTGATCTTTAAGATCCTGGACAGATCTCACCTTCCAAGCTGGAATTCCAGTCACGTAGCACACTGTGCTGGGGAGGCAAGACAAGCCCCAGGAAGCTTCATCTAAATGAAAGTCGTGAACTGCATTGGGTACTCAGAAACACAGCAGTGTGTTCATTGGCAGAGCTGATCACTCTTATTCAGTGCCTTGCATTTATACTCCCACATTTGTTCTCCTTGCTTCTAAATTAGTCAGTGTAAAGACTTTCAAAAGATTAGCTGGTTTAAAGCCACATTTGCAAAAGGAGCTATGTGGGCCAGCCCATAAATCGGATCCATGCTTGTTTTATCTCTGGGATAAAACCAAAAGAAAAGAAAAGTAGAGGTTTAGACTTTATAAGTGTAATGAAAGTTCTCATTTCTCTTACTGAAAATATTATTCCATATAAACACAAAATCAGCATTGTTACGGGTATTGTTCCAGAATAATCTTCCAGCTTCATCCCCAGTCAGGAAGCTGATGTTTTTGGATAAGAAATTCTTGTTAGGTTAGAGGAAGGGTTAAGTATGAAAGCGCAGGATTTTATGGAAAATAACATTACTGCTGATAAGAAAACCAACAAAACTATGATTTTTAGATGGTGTAACAAGAGAATGCACTTTTTTTAAAAAGAGGGAATAATTAAAAATAAATCTTACAAAATTGGGGCAGGTTAAAATAAAACTGAAAGCATTTTTGAGTTCTCAGAAGATACTGTTGTGGACATTCCTGAAAGGTCTATAAATTGCCGAAGGGTATTTAAATGGCTGCCCAAGGCTCTAAAATTTCAGACTGTCAGTGTCTGGCATTTGTCCAAAAAAAAAAAAAAAAAAAAAGTGCCTGGGAGAGCCTTAGTTAAGAATCTGAATCCTACATTGAATGATAATTTCCATTTAAAATATTAAGCTTATTCAGCTAGGATTGAGCCAAGGCATGTCTAATGGGGTCTCTGCTATAGACTGTGCCAGTGAGTGGGCATGGAGAAATAGACTTTCCAGCTATAAGTCAAGGGAATTCTAAAATAAATTCCGTATTCATTTCCTATTGTTGCAGTAACAGATTACCACAAACTTAGTGCTTTAAACAACACAGTTTAATGTTCTCACAGGTCTGGAGGGCAGAAGTCTGCTATATGTCTCATTAAGCTAAAAATCAAGGTGTTGGAAGGATTATGTCCCTTCTGGATCCTTGAGGGGAGAATCCATTTCCTTGCCTTTTCGAGCTTCTAGAATCTGCCCACTTTCCGTGGCTTGTGGCCCCTCCCTCCACCTTCAAATTCAGCACTACTGAGCTGAGCCCATCTCATGCCACCACGTCTCTGGTCTTCAGCTGCTTCCCTCTTCCCTTTTAAGCACCCTTGTGATTACACTAGACCCACCCAGATAATCCAGGAAAATCTCCCTATTTTAAGGTCAGCTGCTTAGCAGACTTATTTCCATGCCCAGTAACTTTAATTTTCTATGAAAAAAAGGAAGCAGACCATCTGTTTGGAAGAGTGTGATGGGGGCTGAGAACACGTGGTGCATGAGAGCAGTAAGGGCTAGTTGCTGTTGGGAATGGGAGAAGAAGCTGCCCAGAGATGAATGAAAGTATTATCCAATTGTGTCATTAGGGCCTTACAACCTAAGAAGCCTTCATACCCTGTGATTAATAGAGCCTCTGACTCATTCACAGCCATTGACCCAGGAACTCCTCTCTGGATCTGTCCTAAAGATATAATTATGAATGCAGACACACTATGGACACAGATATTGGTCAAAGAATTTTGTATCATACTTTCAAAGGAAAACAATGCAGTAGAGAGATGGTATTTGGTAGTAAGTACTAAAGTTAAACTTACATATATATGTCCTATGACCCAGGATTCCACTCTTGGATAAAACTGAGTGCTTATGCCCACCAAAAAGCATATATGAGAATGTTCATAGCAGATATATTATAATATCCCAAACTTGGAAAGAATCCAAATGCCTAAGAAGAGTAGAAGGGGTAAGTTATGGTATATCTATGCAGTGGAATACTACACAGCAATACAAAAGGAATGACCTGATACACAGAACATGGATAAATCTCACAGACACTGTGTTGAATAACAGAAGTCAGATACAAAAGAAGACATACTGTATCAGTCTACATATGCCTATTCATGAGACTTAACAACACAGATCACTAATCTATGGTAACAGTGTGGAATAGTGGTTAGCTTGGGTATATGCACTGACTACCCAAGAAAGCTTCCTGGGATGCTAAGAATGTTCTAGATCTTGATGTGGATGATGGTTGCATGAGAGAAATGATATGTAACTGAAAATTCAAGCTGAACACAGAGATGTGTGTCCTTTAGGTCAGTTATACCTCAGAAAACAAAAACCAAACCAAGTCTTGTAATCAACAACAACAAAAACCACTGCCAAGATTTAACCCACCCTGAAACCCTAAGATTTTATGAAATTTATCAACCATGATAAACTTCTAGCAGAACTGTGACCTCCCAGCCCCAGCCAACACTAAGCCAGAATTACTGAATATCCCTACCTCACTAAACCTAAAATACCTTCCTACAGATCAATAAACTGGCCCAAAAGGATAAATAGTTTCTAACTTAGGAAAAAACATTCCATCAAGGAAGACAGAGTGCCCTGAACTTGTTCTGAACATAAGTCCAGTCTTTCAATCAGACATCTATTTTACAAAAAAATTAAGATCGTAAAGATTTATGAGAAAACATTCAGAACCACTGAAATAAAGGTGTGATCTCAATGCAGAGCCTCGTGACCCTTGTGACGGTCTTGAAAATAGTTAATCACTAGTTAGAGCAAAAATGCACAAGCTGCTTAATTGTGTGGACAAAAATGTACCTGCCTGGGTGTGTGGTGGCAGACGAGGCCATGTAAACAGAAGACAAGGAAGGAGGACCTCTGACAGTGAGGCAGCTCAATTCCACTTCTGTCACCAAGGCTCACCTGGGCAACGGGCCTGCTGTCATGAGAAGGTTGACATCTTTTTTTTCCTAGTTGGTTCCTGGCTGGTCCTTGGATGAAATCCTCTGCCCAGGTAGGGATACCTATGCCTGATGGGGTCTGTATTTTTGGAACCCAACGGAATACAGGCAGGCTGAGAGTCTTATGAAGACCCAAGAGCAGAAGACTGGGATGAAGCCCTGTCCTGCAGAAGGGTCTCCTGGGTACCAGCCTGGGCTAGTGAGCCTGGTACCTTTGGCGAACCCCTCTTCAACCCATCAATGACAGCCCTCTGGTCTGACTAAATGATGATTCAGGAGAGAGGAGACTAGACTTAAATACTTTTGTTTTCTGAGATCCCAGAAGGTGCCTCTTCCTGAGTGTGGGCGAGGGTGATTCTCCTTCCCTTTTTAAGCTAAAAGGTGTTTTCAGTTTGCAGCGTTAGATGCCACTTGTAGAAAGGCAGCCTGTTCAGTGCCGAGAGTGCAGACTGTGGGTTCAATCCCTGGCTCTGCCACTTCCTTCCTGCCTGACCTTGGGCACCTCATTCCTCCACAACAGGGAGACGATGGCAGTGCCTTATCTGTAAAATGGGATAATAGCAGGTCTTAGCTCAGGGCTCTCCTGGGGACTGAATGGTTTGTGTTCCCTGATCAGGTGCAGTATATTTAGAGGTAGCACAGACTTTTCCTTTTGCTTTGGCGGTGAGGTTCTCCTTCCCTGGGAGGAGGTGTTCAGGGATAGATGAGAGAGATTTTCTGGAGTTCCAGAAAAAACA